>NC_067202.1:17168712-17527735 GCF_000699445.3 Schistosoma haematobium | reverse complement strand
TTATATTAACAGTTATAGTACGCTAGTTTATTTCGAGTATTAAATGATGGGGATTAGTCCTTTCCTGGTCACCCACTCATCTTTTTGAGGTATCAGAAAAAGGAACTAGATTAGATGTGGTCTTGATTAACTGGAAGTGTAATCACAGAGATCACACATCGTCTTTGACAGATGTTTTACATGTATTCCTTCCCTACTTTAAAGATCACACTATTATCGACTAAAATTCATAAGACAAGACAGTGTCCTATATTTTATAGGATCGATCTCTCCTAACCATTTCACACTATATTATGAAAAGTGATTGCTTTTAGTCTAACTGTTCTTCAACCTATCTGTCTAGCATAATAAAACCTGAAGGAACGAATATTCCGGCAAATATAAAACTGAATTAGTTATCATAATATATATATGCAAAGCTCAATCATCGAGTTAAGGTAGTCCACTACGTGACTAACAATAACTCATTACTGTAATATGTGTGTAAATTCGTGTATGCACAAACACACACACACACACACATAGAAACTACCATTAGAAACCCAAAAACTGCATAAAACTTTGGGAAAACAAAGAAAAAGTAGTGACTATAACAGTAAAAATCATGGAATAAAACAAACAATGTTGGCTAAATCCTTTTCTTTTACATCAAAAAATGTGTATTAGATACAACATTGGCTAAACAACGTACATGTATGGGAACAAACCTATATGATGTAATAATGATAAACGTACCATTATTACATGATCAAATGCAAGTAAATTAAAGGTGGATATGCCATTTGTTATGATTGAACTTATTCAATCAGACACACGTATATATATATATATATATATATATATATATATATATATATAACATTATAGGGTAAAGTCTTTTGCTAGTTCTTTTATTTGAGATATTCATTAGACGAATAAGATCTTCAAAGAAGTTAGTTCAGATTTTGATAGTTAAACTGACTGAGATATCCCCAGTTAAAGTTATATTTTATTTGATTCTATCTGATATGTTTCAATCGCTGATTGTCCCAGTTTTATGAGGAAGGATGAACATATTCCATGATAACCATACAGGAAACAGTTTGACTAACATATATAATATCTAAATTATTAGCCTTAATACTTATGTGACACTTGTATGGAATGAGGAAACAGAAAACTAGGGAAAATCAGGCTGTTTTCACATATGACCTTGTATGCAGTGACTCTGTCAGATGTTTGAGGATAAGCGTACTTAAGAATACCTAACCCCAAATACCTTGGTATAGCCGAGGATGGAAAAAGTCCGCTCTCCCTCTCTAGAATGCTCTCATATGACCACGCGTATATAGTTATTGACAAACAAGTTCTACACATTGCTTTCCCCAGAAGTTCTGTTATTTATGAAATTGAGAGGGTGAAAAGCGAATGTCTGGTGGGGGCTTAAACCAGGTCAATGGGTACGAAGCATTCACTAAGGGAAGTTGGAAAACCCTGATTGCAGAACAATAGTGCACATAGGCTTCATGATCCTGAGGGAATGAATGATGTATGAACCTATTGTTGTCCACCAGCTACCATAGAACTGCATCTCCTAACGTTGCTCCACTGCCTTGTAGATTAGACCTTTGAGTCAAAGGCTTAGGGAGTGGCTCTCTAAGAGAACCAACTGCTTCGATTTAAACGCTCACCTAGCATCCCAACCAACAAGCAAATTGAATAATAACTGCTTTGTGTAATGCATATACATTATGGTATCCCTTTGTACCAATGTTTATGTTTGAATGAATAAATGAAAAGAAAATATTAATCAATAACTAGACGCTCCGTATGAAGTAAACTCATGAAAACCAATTAAACTCCTAGTAATGACACAGCAAAAGTAATTCCAGTGTTTCTATTACCACAGACTAAATCATGTGACAAAATAAGATCAGGAAAGTGACAACATAGATTCTTGTACACTTAAAAAAATAGACATTGACAATAGAATATTTCACATCTCATGTAACCGACAGTTACGATACGCAGAAAAAAACATTATGAATACTTATATAATTTAGACAATATCAGATAGTTGGAGGTAGTCGACAAGAAGTTCTACATGACCTAAGTTTCCTGCAAGTTAAAATTCATAAACAAAGCATTCTTAAACTTTCAATGGAACTAATACTCCTTGAACGATTCAAACCCGTATCATACGGCTTCAGAGTGTTACATTTTAATGCTCAGTTATGGAAAAGAGCTTGAAATGAAATTCTACGAATGTCTGATGTTAAGATACTAATAATTCTTGCTAATTGGACGCTATATTCGGTTCCTAAGCTATTCTCGTAACCCTCAAGCTAGAACTACACAGCGACCTGAACACGAGAGAAAAGGCGCAAAATATGTGAGAAGCACTTTATTCCAATGATTTGTTTTTAATACAGAAAATATAGGGTTTTTATAGTATTTTAGATGCCCTCGGGTTTCTCGAAAATTTCGGAGTGCTACTAAACATAGTAGCAGTATAGCAATTAACCCAATCAGAAACTCTACATGTGACTTTTCACTTTTTCGATGTTTCTGGCTAAACTCCAAGTGAACGCTGATTGGATAAAATGCATCTTAGTGTTTCCCTGATCCTTTCTTGTCTTTTGCGAGAAGTTTTCTGGATCACCACAACAAATACAATTGATACTAATTTAAATAATTGACGATATTGTGGTTGAAGGCTGATATTCTATATTTGATATTTAGAGAATCAACTGAACAGAGTGTTATAAACAGTTAACTTGCAGTCATTTAATTACGAAAGTGATTATTGTTCCATCTACAACCAGTGGAGCTTTCATCGTTCTACGACCAAACCATCCAGCTCAGAAAAAAAAACTCCGTCGTAAATCTATATACTTAGCTTTTAGTCACATTTCAAATTTAATAACTAATAATACAACTACTACTTAAAGTAGATGAAACAAGTAGGATTCGAACTTGGGACTTAATATAACTATAGATTACAATTAAACTATTTATTATATATCGATTAGACTTACTTTTTCAATATGCTTTTGTAGATTACGTACACCACTTTCACGACAATATTGTTTAATTAAACGTTTTATTGCATTATCATCAATTAAAAGACGATTATCATCTAGACCACAATTTCGAGTAGCCAATGGAAGAAGATAACGCTATGTGGATATAAACAAAGAAAAAAGAAAGTTTTAAAATGATGAAGTTCTAGCAGTGTCTTGTAAACAGTGATTACATTACGTGATATTGTCTAGAACTATACACCAAGATTTCATATTTAAACGATTCAACTTAGAGATTATGAAAGTAATAAAAGACTTGTTTATTTGCATAACAATAATGATATTCTTATATTACTATAGAGAAGTAACCTTAGACCGATACAGTTGGATATAATGTAATGTCAGTTTACTTATTATGTATAATACATTTTAAGAATAAACATATTCCCTCCCCCGATTTTTCATGTATTCAAAAGTGAACTTGACCAAGAGTCTGTTGGTATATTAGCTTATGGGAATAGACAAATGGATCTAGTATCCTCTACTTTGATCGGTAACAGGTTATTCATTATAACATTAAGGCTACCTGTTATAATTAGAGTGATCACTTCTGAGTATAATTGTCCATAGAAACTTCACACACAAGGATGAACATATTACTTGATAGATTATATCTTACTGTAAGTTACTACTTAAAAGGTTATCAAAATGTTTCTAAATACAATCGAATATTTCATTAATTTGAAATTCTGCCAAGTTCCAGATTTCATTAATATATTCAATGGACAAAAGTATTTCAGCGTAAATCCCCATCTAGAATTACTCACTCTTTATATTAAAATCTCCAATCTACAAGAATTGTAACCAAACAAACATCATTTCAACGAAAAGCAATATTATTGGAATATAATAATGAATAGGATCAACGGGAAGATACAAGCCAAATAATACCAAGTGAATTTAAACTTCACCATATTACACATGCAAGTGGCTATCAGGACTCAGTAGCTAAGTAGATAAAGCGATGGCGTTTGAAGCGAACGGTACTGGGTTAGAGTCCCAGAGTGAACATCCAGATGACGAGTCCCAAATAGGATTCCACTGTTAGCCACTATCTATCATTGCTTACAAAAAGCTTGTGAATTAAGGCAATATCGAGGCACAAGCACAGTATGCAAATATGTCAATAACAGACTGATCAACTGCAGTCTTAAACGTCAATGGGAAGATACAAGCCAAATAATACCAAGGGTCAAGAGTTGCTGATTAAACACAAATCAAATTTAAGTATAGGAATGTGGAAATTGTTAAATTTTATTGAAATCATGCGCCGATCTAAATTAGACTACCACTGAAAACCTTCAAGCAATGAATAGGATTCCTCAACAGTACATGTCCACGATCCCGTGATTGGAAGTTGAATTTAGGACCTTCAGTCTCGTGCAAGAACACTTAACCTCCAGATCACTGAGTCGATATCCAGTGGAGCTAATATGTGTCCAGTGCAACGCAGTTACTTACCGAAGACAAGGGGAGATGGTCGTGGATTGATTGAAGTTAGGTAGGTACACCGTTGGATGCCGATTCAGTGGTCTAGAGGTTGTTGAGCGTTCGCATATGAAACTGGAAGTGTCCGCAGGCAGGATCATGGATATACATTATTGAGGAATCTCATATAGAACAAAGAAGCCGTCTAGTGCTTCAAGGTTTTCATGATTTCAGTGACAAATCAAATTGTTGAAATCATAGTCCTTCTATAGACTTAAACGTTTACCAGAGAAGTCTAAATGCGAATGTACAACTTAAGTAAATAACTTCGTTGAAAAGAAAATCCTTTTCAAAGAATTCTGATCATTTTTATTTTTTTATGATCATCTGTTTTCCAAAAAAAATTAATCCGAATAAATTATTGTTATTTGATTGAGAAACTCATTGTTTGTAACTGGATGCAAACATATGGGTCGAGTTCTACGTTGCGTATAACTGAACGACTACTTAGTATCATTTAGTAAACTGTCCTATGATCTACTTCACGCCCTTACCATTTAAACACAAAAGTCAACCAATTTAAAGTACTAGTTTGTCCAATCTATGAAATTTCCTGATAAAAGCTTTGTTTAAATACATCAATTGTATCCCCTTCACATAGTGCTCACCCCCCGTCCTCGTTTGTGACACTACAATAGTATCCCAATAGTTCAAGATGTTACTGGATACTTGCATAAGTCAACTCCATTTAACTTCTTCATCGTTTTATATTTCATTATCTTTGTATTGTCCCGTTGCAGGTATTCCCACAATACTTATTTTGAATTTTCGTAACGAAAGGATATCAAATGAGGGTACGTGTTTGAAGATCAGAGAGGATAATACTAGATGCTGACTGGAAACACATGGACAATCATTGTTGATTGTATAGGAACATTTTCGTGATCTAGTAGTCATCTATTAGCTTTAAGTAAAGCGGTTGCTTAGTGGTTAGGAAGTACCACTTTCCGTTATTAATTCTCAAATTCGAACCCCGACCTACCTACTTCAAGTTCAGCAACTAGTTGACCCCCCCCACGCTTAGAGTTTAGCTTATAATCAAGTCTAACTATTTATTAGTTAAAACTGGACCAATTAAGAAAGGTGTATAGTCCAAGTACAATATGATATGTCACTTGCTAAATATATGACTAACTACTATATTAATTTAGTTTATGCATTTTATGAATTACTGTATTATAATTTTAACTGATTTTTGTAATGAATAAAACAACTTACTTTTGCAATGGCTAATTTTTCTTCTTCAACATAACCGGATACTTCAATCACTTCCATACGATCTCTTAATGGTTCTGGAATTGTATCTAATTGATTTGCTGTTGTAATGAATAATACACGACTTAAATCTACTGTAACATCAAGATAATGATCAAGGAAATTAACATTTTGTTCTGGATCAAGTAGTTCTAATAAAGCACTAGCTGGATCACCTTGCCATCCACGACCTAATTTATCGATCTATAAAATGTATAGAAATACAATAGACATGAAACGATGACAATAATTAAAATGATGGAAAAATCAAACCTAAACTGATTTATTGTGAAAGTTGTACGTATCGTACGATATCCAATTTTGATGCTGATATACAATCTTTTTATACACAACCCTAATTGGTTACTCGAAAGAAAAGACTGAGAATGGGAGAAAAAGTTGATTGACTAAATAAAATCGGAATGAATATATACTCATTTATATAAATATGTTTGTCCCTTTCGAAAATTAAAGCACCAATGTTATTTATTTTTTATTTGGACACATAAATATTGGTACAGTGGGGCACCGAATACATATGCGTCACAAAAGTCACAGATTTGTGTGTGGGCTGCACCGACCGAAGCAGGTTGTTTTCTCAGGGGGCCACACAACTAGAGCTTCCGAACTAAAGGTCTGATCCGCAAGGCAGTGGAGAAACTTTAGATGTAGTCCCATGATAACCGGTGACCAATAGTCGGTTCGTACTCCATTTGTTCCTTCAGGATCCTGGAGCCCATGTGCACCATTGGCTAAGAATCAGGGTTTTCAACCCCACTAGGCGAATCATCCGTATCCACCAACCCGGTTAAATCGCCGGACATTCGCTTTTCGTCTTCTCAATTTCGTAAACAACACCCGTAGTGTGAGAAGGCAGTGAGTACGACTTCCCTGGCAGTGGCTGTATACGCGTGGCCATGTGATAGCATTTCGAGAGAGAGAGAGCTAACTCTCTCCACCCTCGGCCGTACTAGGGCATTTTGAGTGTAATAATGTATGCCTTATCGCTTAAAAATATGAGTTATTCCCTAGTCAATCATAAGCACTTATGATATAACCGATCTTTGATTGTCACAATACATCAGAATATTTCCCAGAAAATCAAAGGAAAACGTATTGTTTTTATTATTGGTTTTGTCTAGTAAATTTTTAAATCACACGAAGGCTTTTTTTGACGATTTGAAGTTTGGAAACTGAGTGTCTAACTCTCAAGAACAGAGCAATATATTTCCATACATACTTATCCATTATTCCACATGGTATTATCGTTGATAGAGAGTACAATGAAATGTCTTTATTTTTTTTGTTGTGACGACGGACCACGGGTGAACTCGAGAAAGCTGTAGGAGGCTCAGAAGGAGCCGAAGATATTCCATCCAATCACGATTTGGAAGAATATTCTAGAATTCCCACGTGTAGCTTCCCGATTGGACAATGCTAATAATCCCCTGTCTGCGGATTGTAGGATTGTAATGATGATTTCGTTCTTACTAAAAACTATAAATACCTGACAATTTTGTACTATAATTGGCACTGTCTGGGAATAATATTCCTTACATTAGTCTGCTGTCTTCTCATTGAGACTTGGAAGGGTTCTAGCGTTCTAATGCTCACGTTATACGCAGTATATCAAGAACAACATTCTAGATATAACATTTATCATATTCATAATTGCTAGGAGGCTAGGTAGAAATGTTACTTTAATGAAGGTGTATATAATTATTGATGTAAAGTCTTTGTGAAGATTTGTATATGTAGGTGATATTCATCACGGATTGGTCTTAGATGAAATATCACTGAAGGTTAGAGAGTATTAGTGTTATGTCCCGATAAGCATAATGAATGGTAACATTTGGGATACATTCATGAACCAAAGCTATGCGCATATGTCTATCGTATAATTGCTATATAACTAAACTATTCATATTCGTATTCCTCTTATCATAAGCTTTATTTTGACCTATAAACTATTATTATACGTTTTACCATTCTTGAATTAGGCCTGGTCTATCAATTACTACCTTCCACATTCACAGCCACTCTTTTGGCTAAATCTTGTACAAATGTGTATCTTCTGTATTTTCTGGTACGATGTGGTCTGTTTGGTTGGTATATAAACCCAGTATGTTTGAAATATATGACTGATATCGCAGTGATTGAGATTGATGTTCTGAACTCAAGAGACAGGCAGGGTTAGTCAGGACCGATAAGTACTCTACACTGCTCGTACAGATTTGATACGTCATTGATCCGGTTGATAATTCATTATTCTCTAATTGGTGGTATCATTACATTATACATTAATAGGGCACACAGGTCACAAGTTATAACAATTAGACAGGTAATTAAACTGAGTATGAGACTGCAGACTAGTGTGAAATCACTATACACCAACAATATATTAAACTAGGTATTTTTTTTTCTCGAAAATTTCTACAAAAAAAGAGTTATATCCAACCGACCCATCCCCCCTTCAAGAGATTTTGAAATTATTTCATGTTTTTTTTTGCCCACTCCCATGTATATTTCTAACTAATTCTATTCACCATAGTTTGCCCATAATCATTAATTAGATACGTAGAATATTCGTTACCAAGTATTCATATGTATAAATAGTATTATATGTACATGTATAGATATATAAAACATGAATGAAAAAAGAAAACATACTTCATCGATTAAAATGAGTGGATTTTCAGTTTTAGTTTTTTTAAGACACTGAATAATTTTCCCAGGCATAGCACCAACATAAGTACGTCTATGACCTTTAATTTCAGATACATCAGACATTCCACCGACAGAAAAACGAAAATACTATAGAAAGAAAAACAATGGAGAGAGAAAGAGAAAGAAAGAGATAATATTTTATGTTAGTGAACAGATAGTGAATACGGTGGAATCATAGGATAGAGTAATGTTGAATTTAAAATGTAGGCTAATGGGAGGGAATACTGTTGGAGTAATTCAGAAAATTGCTTGCAAAAGACAAGGAAGCATGAGGAAACACTAAGAAGCGTTTCATCCAATCAGCGTTCACTTGAAGTCTTAGCCAAAAATATCAAGGAAGCGAAACGTCACGTGCAGAGGCTTTGATTGGCTGGCTGCTACACTGCTACTATGTTAAGTAGCATTCCAGAATCTTCGAGCAACCCAAAGACATTTAAAATATTATAAAAACCCTATATTTTCTATATTGAAATGAACCTTGGAGTAAACTACTTCTCGCATACTTTGAGTCTTCTCTCTCGTTGTTCAGGTCGCTGTATATTTCTAGCTTGGGGGTTACAGAATAGCTTAGGGGACGAATATAGTGTTCAATCAGCAAGACTTATCAAGTACTGACAAATTAGTTTTGGAGGCTATGAACTTTTATTGGCTGTAGTAATAGGGATATATGTATAAATACCGAACCTGCCAATATGTTGCCGTACAATGATGAGTTGCGTAGAACAAGAATGAAGGAGTGAACAAATCAAGATATGGCATTCGCATCTAATATCAGCCTAAGACATTATTTGGGGGTAATCCTAAATCGCAAATACTTGGTCAAAAATGTCTTCGAATGATTCCTCTCATGTGTTGGAACAAGTGGGTGGAAATGTTGAGTTAGATTTAAGTTACTAGACAGAAGTGGCAGATCGATTAAATTTCTAACAATATATATGGTTGAGACAGATATTATTCATGATGAACCACCCATCAACCGCAATACATGGAGTAGGTTGAAAGAAAATTATAAGTAGGCAGACAATATCTCCTTTTATCTGTTTGTTTTGTTTGTTTTAAAACATCATCATGTCAATTAAACACATAACCTATTCATGAAAAACTCATGACATTTCGATGTACAAGTTCCAAAAAAGTACAACCATCAGAGGCATCCTGGTGGTTGGCAATATGCATTGAGAAAGAATGACCACTATTCAGATGTCGATTCCTGAAACTGCTAACATCTAACTGACGACCACTCAATATTTATCGTCAGGATTGATCAAGAAATAAGAAATGGAAACTTGTTAAAGTACTTTGTGCTAAGAATTCTATATTGTACCAAAAATACATGATATTGAATAAAGCTAATAATAATACTAATAATACTACTACTACTAATAATAATACTACCACCAATACCAATACTAATAATAATACTATTACTAATACTACTACTAATAATACTAACATTAATAATGCTAATACTACTACTAATAATAATACTGCTACTACCAATATCAATACTACTACTAATAATACTAATACTAATACTAGTACTAATACTAATACTACCAATAATACTGCTACTAATAATAATAAACCAAGAAAAGAATAAGACAAACTTTTCTATTTAATGCACGAGCTATTGAATTAGCTATACTGGTTTTACCAACTCCAGGTGGACCACAAAAACATAAAATTTTGCCTTGTGTTGAACCTTTCAATTGACTAACAGCAATGAATTCCTATAAAAGAAAGCATAATACAGAAGAAAAGCTCATTTCCAGAGAAAACAAAACAACTATAGATAAGGAATAATCTTCGATAATAAACAGAAGAAAAAAAAGAGAACACAAGAGAACTGTCAAATATTTGTGTGATTTATTCACAAGAATGAATTTGTCAATAAGTATTTTAAGTCAAAGTCAGTCAGCTACGACGTAAGACCACGTTCATATATGCATTGATTCAAGTTGCCATACTTCAATCATTAGCACAACAAGATGAACACCGGATTCATAGAAGTAATTAATTCAGCGGTCGTGGTAATATATAAGAGAAAAAAATTGTATATGAGGAAATAGTACAGGAAGAAAGAATTAGTTCGTAGAAAGAAAGATATTAAGCGATTTTAATCTCATAGTTTAAGAGAAGACAGAGAGTGTATATACCGACGCCATTGTGGTCAATTCTGAGCAATATCACACAGAGTCTCCACCCATTGACTACGATAGTCACGCGGACCACAATTAAGTAGTCTGCATCTACCACCAACATGGCTCACACCAGAAGTTAGTGACTTCAATGACTGATGCCATGTTTTGGTTTGGCCACACCTAACTTTCTTCAGACCATCCCGAACACTGGTTAGCATTGCACGTCGTGGTAATAGGTGTTCAGGCACACGTAACACGTGGTTTAACTATCTCAGTCGATGAAGATTCACAACCTCATCAACTGATTTACCATCATTCCCTAATACTCTGCGTCTAACCTCACTATCACTTACCCGGTGATCCCAGCAGATGCGAGCAATGTTTCTAAGATATCTGTGATCAAATGCTAGTAACTTACGAGTATCTTCTACTCTTAATGGCCATGTTTCGCTGCCGTAAATTAAAACAGAACGGATTGCCGCGAAGTATACTCGTCCTTTTATTGATAGACGGATATCTCGCCTTCGCCATAGATGGCGTAAGTTGGCCACGAATCCAAAACTACACGTTACTTGTTAAACTTTGACTCAAATAGAATGATGTTAATATGCATAGAAATAACTATTAACTAGCGTTTCGTGACTTAATGTAGGCCACTTCTTTAGAATAAACAAATAACTGACCACTCATTTACTCTGAAGAAGTGGCTCACGAAACATTGTCAGAAATAATACAATTTTTCTACTCATTGGGATATAACAAAAAATATATCTATTATTAACTTTCTATCCAATGCACAACCTATTTGATACTATCAAGTCTAACCATAGCATTGATACATATCGACTAGCGGTTAGAATTGTGTAGTAACTAATAAGAATGTTAATTTGATTATCCCATACATACGACAAAAAAGCCTAATCAACAAGTTGAATATAAGTAGACAAAAGATGCCAACTAGTTACCACCACCTCCAGGGTGGTTGTCACTTATTTACCTGTGAACCTATAGCATCATCTATGCTATAAAATACCAGGATTGTATAATGATTTAGGAGAAGATCGGAGCATAAACGAAAGAATTTGATAATGAGTGGCTTTATGTAAAAAGACGTATCATGGATAAAAGTCAATTAATAAATCCTGGTACGGTTTTTGTAAGTAATAAATTGATAGAATAACATTACACAATAAAAATCACTTATTAAAACGTATGGTCGCCATATTAGTTTAGCCATCCAGATAATAAAGTCTCTTTGTACCATTTTAACGACCATTAATATTATTGCTGTTACGTAATTGTTGCCTTTTCTTTTTACCAGTCATAACAATTTGCATTTTTCTGGCACTCAATTACGTCATGAAACTTTACTCTTTCACTTCATTTCGCTGGCCCGAAAACTTTTTTTACTAGTGAACTAAATAACTTTATACATGTTCGGCCAACACCATGTAGATTAATATCAACTACAGTAAATATATCTTGAGCTTCAGTAATGTGCATCCACAACCCCTCATGCTGGAGTCAAACCAAGGACCTTCGATCTCGTGCGCGAACACCTAACCTCTACACAACTAAACCCAAAAAAAAATGAAATTTATCAATTTATCCGGAACCCCATACCGACAATTACCATGTGCACACTAGTGACTAGCTTCGAGAGAGAAGCCGTGATCAGTGGAGCTAAAGTGTGTCGAGTGTGAGGTAGTTACCCACCGAAAACAATACAAGACGGTTGCGAAATGAATTGATTAACGTTAGACATGAACACTACAGAATTTAGGCCTAATGGTCTAGAGGTTAGGGAATCGCACGCAACAGCGTAGGTCATGAGTTTAATTCCCGTATGGAGAATCGTAAGTGGGCTCTGTTGAGGAGTTCAATACTGAGTTAAGACGGCCATCCAGTGCATTCACGTTTTAAATAGTTGTATAATTTAAATCGGCTCTTGATTTTAATGTAACTCTCCGTTGCTTGACCAAGTTCAGGAAATGAAGTTTTATCTTCCAAATTACATGTTTATTATTATTTATAAATTGACCAGATAATCTGTTTTGAACAAGAGCTTTTCTGAAAGGACCGATTTTTTTCATCAACCAGGATTTCCAACAATGTCACATTTTCACAATAGAAGCAAATAGTTGGAAAAGTTTGTTTTTAAAAATAACACACCTTACGTTGGTCTATTGATTTCCGTTACCGGTCGGAAAGTTCAGAGCTAACACATAAAAGTCAATCAAGAAAAGGTTCTGAAATTGATATCAGGGAGTTGGTCCTTGAAATTTCCGGTCACTTAACTTAGTTTATTTTAGAGGTCCATCGTGAAGTAATTTTCTACAACGTGGACAACTAGGAAGTGACAACCAACCTTATACCCTTAGTAACATCTGCGGAATAAGCTAAAAGGAATTATACATATATATATAGTCTATCATATAAATGAAAGATTGGAGTGAATATGTTATATTCAAAAGAATTACCAGGATACGTTTTTTCACATCATCCATTCCATAATGATCTTCATCTAAAATTTTCTTTGCTTGTCCAATATCTAAATGCTCTTCACTTGTTACACCCCAAGGTAGTGCAGTTAACCAATCCAAATAATTACGTGTTACACTGAAGAACATATCATGTGTATTCCCCCGACCAGCGAAAGAAAAATAAGAGGAAAATAATTAAAGTAGGAATAACACATGATACATTTATTAAATTAATGGAGTTTTACTTATTGAGCTGAATAGTTTCACCGTGAAACATTCATTGTTCTGATGAACAACATCATCGACACAAACTTCAGGTAGAAGTGAAGCATCTGAATTTCTCTTGTTCTGTCAACCTTAATCTCGATGGATTATTATTGACTCATAATCTGTTATTATCTGCATTTGATTCTTGGGAGATATAATCAAAATTAAGATGCAGATAATAAAAGGGTTAAAGGTCAACAATGTTCAATCGAGATCGAGGGGAAAAATTCGAATATCTCACTTCTACCTGAAATTTGTTGCTGATAATATTGTTCAGAACAATAATGAACGTTTTAAGATCAAGCGCCATTGTAGTTCCAAGAACGAAACTCTACCGAAATCATTCATGTGAGATATAAATCTTCGCAACTATAACAAATTCATTATATTTTGTAAATTTTCATCAGCTACTCATAAACAATATTTATCGGCTGAACAAAAGATTTATTGATCAAAACTGAAAAAAAGGGATTCATTACTGTTATAACTTGTAATCGCCGATTTGAGGGCAGTGACTTATCGATCGGATCAATGACGCGTAAACATGTGCGAGCAGCCTAGAGTACTGATTGGCCCTGCTTCCTGCCTAGCCGAGCCAGTTAAGTCCAGAACACACGTCTCAGCCTCAGTCCGAAAAAATTACCACTCATTATTCTTATCGGGACACAACAATTACATAATCTAAAAATGATGGCTGTGAGTAGTTAACATCACAATGGTTTATGATTGATATTTTGATGATTCTAAAATGAAATCAAATGATAGATTTTATGATTTCGCTCGATATTTCTACTCTCGTTATTCCTACACGAAGACATCTTGTTGGAGAAGAACTGTGCGGATAAGGACTGATCTTTTTCTTGTATTCAAAGGAGACAACTAAACGCCTCTTAAGTCATGTATACAACTTCAGTTTAATAATATTTTGTCTAAACAAAGTGGTTATGAGAAATATCACCTATACTCCACCTCCAACACTGATCTTGACCATAATTATGGAATGAAAAAGATTTCAGTTAAAAACAAAACAATATACTTAAAAAGGTGCATCATGATATACGATCGATTTCTGAGATATAGAAATTCAATAAAAATCCATAAGTCCCTTATTTTATAGTCGCCAAATGGATACACAAATGTACTTGCTAAAGCATATAATATTGAATGAGTAGACAAAAGGATAAATGTTTACATTTGGTTTTGGCATTTCCCAAAGTACACACAGATAAAATTTGCTAAATTCATTGATAATGCAATATTTGAAGGCGTTTTGTGGAGATTGTAGTAAGTTCAATAGTTGAGATCATGAGTCAATTTAAGCTAGACCAACATGGAAAACCTGGAAGCACTGGACAGCCATTTCGTCCTATCGTAGGACTCCTCAGCAGTGCTTTATGGCAGTGAAACGGCCTGTAAGGGTAGAGGATATTCGTAGGTTACTAGTATTCGATCATAGGTGTCTTCGAAACATTGCTCGTATATCCTGAGACGACCATCGAGTAAGTAATACAGTTGTTAGGAAACGGGTACTAGGTAAGGATGGCAAATCAATTGATGAAGTAGTGAAACTTCATCAGTTGAGATGGCTTGGACACGTGTTACGTATGCCCAACGACCGACTGCCTCGACGTGCTATGTTTTGTGGTGTAGGAGTAGGTTGGAAGAAAGGTAGGAGCGACCAGACAGAAACATGGCACAAATCCATGAAGTCATTGCCAAGTGGACTGAGCCATGTTGGTAGGTGTAGACTACCTGGTTGGGATCCGCGAGATGATAGCAACCGATAGTTAGAGACCCTGAATGACATAGCTCAAAATCGTCTCCAATGGCGCAGGTGCATACATTCTTTGTGTTCTCCCAAATTTTGATCTCCTTATTCCTCATTGTCTCTTTTTTTCTCTTCAAATAACATCTCCAAACACTAATTTTCCTGATTACTGCTTATACTCTTATTACCTCTACCACTACGGGATTTGAGTCGACCAGTGCATCTCTGTGCTAATGTGGTATGGCAACTCGAACTGATGTACGTACGTACATATGGACGAAGTTCTACGTTGTTACCGACTGACTGACTTCAGTAGTGCGCATCCACGATACAATATTTCATCGACAGAGGTATGACGCCGTTTAAAGTATTGAATGAACAAAAAAAGAATGCAGCTTCATGATAAATTGTTAGAAGAGTTTATTACTTCAAAATTACTCAAAGTAAATTATTTTTGGAACAGATAAATTGTAATTGACAATCGAATCCAGGATGTACATATTGGTCCTATTTAGAACTTGTTAACTTAATGTACTCAAATCCCAGTATTAATGTACACATTGAGACTCGAACTCAGTACATTTCGCTTCAACCATTCAGTGCATAATTCACTAAATTATAGAGTTTAGATAGCTAAACACTTATGAATAATGATATTCAAATCAAAACTTAAGCATATTTTAGAAAGCAACTGTTCGAAAACAAAGAATATTGAAAAGAACAACTGTTTTTGATGATTTCATTATCAATGATTTTATAGTTCCATAGTCCATAGTTAATGCATAACAAAGACCAAAATGAGGAATGCTAGTGAATTAGACAATATTGTGTTAAGAAATGATTAAATGTTGTATCTGTTAAGGCATAAATACTTTATAAGTGTTTACAAGTAACTGATCACTGAGTAGTGACCTATGTGAAATCTTTCTTTAATACTGATCGAAAGCGATCGATCAAACTGCAGTGTGGCCACTAATCTGAAAGATTTGATATTACGTGCACTATGTCAGGATGTAAGGTGGTAGTTGGAGGTAGTTGTCAGGTAAACCTAGACCTATGTTTCGTGTCATGTGACAAAAGATCGGGTCCGTCATTCCCCTCAATTTGTTAACGAGTGTCAAATAGTGCTAAATCGAGGATCAAGAGTTTTCTAATGACTACCTCCAACCATCAAATCGCACTTTAAAATTGTATCATCTGTAAGTTCGAAGGGTCATTTTAAAGAGGCTGGAATAATTTTTTGTAAAGTATCCAGTTACGTTCAATACAAAACAAAATCCAAAACAGGAGGAATTTAATCTCGTTAATGAAGATAATAATAATAATAACGTCATATGAATATACCATGTGATAAGAGAAGTGTTATCAAGGTAATTATGGCAAGAAATTCATGTGAATTAAGCAAGATGAATGTATAAATTGAGAATGGAGCAGGCTAGATATAAACATAAAGGGAATTAGGGTATAAAGGTTTACAATGCCTAGAGTTTAGGCATAAAGTGATTTAATCAAGAACTAGAGTAAACATAGAGGCTGAACATATCTCTTTAGGACAAATAAGTCGTATTTTTGTTCCTTCATGTAGATTGTTTAAAACTTGATATAAAACCAAGAAGTCCTTATCTATTTTAATATGATATTCATCATACACGATCAGTGTAGCAGCAGTAGGTCTCAACATACACAAACGGAAAAGCAAGATTCCCCGATACAACAGAACATGCACCAATCAAATCACAATTGACGGAGAAGATTTGGAAGATGTTGTGCTAATGCGGTATGACAACTTTGACCGATGCATATATGTGCTTGATCCTACGTTGTAGCTGACTGACTGACTGATTATAGTTTGAAAATGATTTTTTTTAAAAAAAGAAAAACTAATTCACAATAAAATTACTGACTTGAATTCTGAAGAGTGATTATCTAAAACGCTTAATTTATTCAATTCTTCATCGATCACTTCCATAACACCAGATGGAACAGTTAAATCCTGAAGGAAACAAGAAGAAACAAACAAAAATTAACTGGTTGTAACAGAGTTCTGTGTGTGTGTGTGTGTGTGTGTGCAGACTATCGCTACTATATCCGTCGATAGTGATAAGAAGTAATGGAAAATTTAGAAGATCTATGAATTGTGGTGATTGATGCAATCGAGATAAATGAGATTAGTTGCAATACGTCACAGAACGAAAAGACAATTGTATCACATCAACTGGTAACCTTAAGTATGAATTACGTTAGATTGTTTTTTTGAGAGTCACCAAATAATCCTTGCCCATTGTGCACTGAAGTCACGCTCTCAGATCATATAAACCAGCTCTAACCCAATTTCCTTTTCAGGTACTTCTAGAAGAACCTGGGAAGTGATGACCACCCTTATACTTCTAACAACACTGAAGACTGACTGAAAGGATTATAAGTCACACGTTTATTAGATAATTACTCATTTGCTACCATATTTATTATGTTTCCACAACTGTCATCTCAAAACTCATATATAAACTCCATTTTCTGTGCATAGATCAACTTTAGCATAAAGCTTTTACTCATAATTCGCATCTTTTCTCTATTGTTCAGGCTTAGGTGTAAGAGTTGTTTAAGGGGATAAAGGAAGAGGTTAGTGAGGTTAACAACGAATGTTTATATACCAGACGTATGAAGTTTTAGTGAGAAGTTGACAGATTGGAGTTATTCTCAACTATTTGTTGTGGAATTGTTCAGTGCAGTGAATGTAGCTCAATATCTCAAATGAAAAACATAAATTAAGGCTTAAAATGAAATCTCTAATAAAAGCTAAGTTCTGATATAAAGCATTCATCTACTGAATGCTCAAAAGTGCTGAATACAATATATGTAATAAACATTGTAGATGTTATGAATAGTTAGTCAGAAAATTGTATATCGATTTTACAGAATAGCCTTAAATAAAGTTAATTTAAGCATCATTAGAATAGCAAACTGATCTAAGTTAGACAACTATTGAAAACCTGGAAGTACTAGATAATCATTTCAGCCTAGCATAATACTCCGCAGCAGTGAGCATCGACGATTCCCAAAACTGCTAATTGAACCGATAAACTTCAGTCTCACTCTCAGCGGGATGAATTTTGGCTGGTAATGGCATTCAAGAAATATTTCTCACTTCATCAACGACTCGTCAGCTGTATTTCCTTGAATCTTAGTGTTGTTTTTCCGATTGAGAATGAAATCCTTTAGCTTTAAATATGCAACGTGTTATCCATTGAACTACTGAGTCCAGATAAACATTAAATTGTCCAAAGTGTATGATGTCTAAATGATTATTAGTAAGACTTTGAATTAGCCTGTTGAATCCCAAAGAGGACGAAACGCGCATTCTGGACTCCACAAGTAGCTCAAGTTCGTTCATTGTAAAATAATGGTCATATTATCGAGGCAGTTCACACAGGATACCAACGAACACCAACTGAACTTCAGTCCTGAATATCAATACTAATGATAAAAAATAGAAAAAAAAATGTTCTGCTTAACCATTCACTCACCTTTAAACGCATACGAAACTTTTCAACAATTGTATCTTTATCATCTTTCTCTAAACCTAGTTCTTTTTTAATTACTTTCAATTGTTCTGAAAGCATATAACGTCTGTGTTGTTGTTTAACTTTCTCTTCAACTTCACGACCTATTTGTTGTTGAAGTCGACCTAATTCATATTCTTTTTTAACTAAATTTAATGATAATCGAAGACGTTTATGAATATTCATTTCTTCTAAAACTGCTTGTAATTCTTCTGTATCACCGGCACTACACATTGCGGCTCCTATTCAATTGAAAAAAAAACAATCGATAAGTAAAAGGTACACGGGTGAATTATTGTAAGGTATTATAGAGATGGTTAGATCTGAATTGGTTAAAGAATTATTCAAACCTAAAAGGCACTGGGTAGTTATTTTGTTTATGCATGGGAATCCTCAGGAGTTCACGACCACAACCCAGTCGAGGATTGAAACCAGGACCTTTAAGCTTTACCATAAGATTAACTCCCGACCAATGGGTTGACGTGCGGTGTTTTGAATTTATAAATGCAGTCAATTAGCGATATTTTAAGCAAAGTCAGTTCGTGTTGTGAAATCAGTTTTTAATTACGGATTAAAAAAGGAAATATATTGCCTCTAGGATGTATCAAGGTTGCTAGATACGTAGCCTACCATAGCACTTAAAAGCACGACAAATGAAGGTTACAAAAATTTATTTTACGGAACTAAGAGTGTTTAAGCCTGCTTCAAATTCTTCCCAATTTGTGCTTATACAGTTGTCTCGTGTCCGTCTCCTTTGTTAAAATGATCTCTGAAGGTGTCCTCAGTAGTCAGGATTTAAAGCTGCTCTTGTTTCCAATTCGCACAAGTTTCACCTGGTCCTCCCAGAAGATAAATTTGCATTTCACGAATAAAAATAGGCTACTACAATCGACTAAATCTAGTGAGCGCCCCCAAATGCTCTCAAATGACCACGCATATATAGCCTCTACCAGGGAAGTCCTACTCAATGCCTTCTAGCACCACGGGTGTTGTTTACAAAGTCGAGAGGGCGAAAAGCGAATGTCCGGTGCTTTAACCGGGTTGGTGGACATGTAGACTTCACCTAGGGGAGTTGTAAAACCCTGATTCCAAACCAATGGTGCACATGGGTTCCAGTACCCTGAGGGAACATGGCATATGAACCAATCGTTGGTCACCGGCTACCATGGGACTGCATCTCCTTACGATGCTCCACTGCCTTGTGCATCAGACCTTCAGGTCGAAGGCTCTGGGTGTGGCCCCGTAAGAAAACCACCTGCTTCTGTTTTGGCACTCTGGCAGTATCCCACCACTCAAACAAATCAAATGATTTATGTGGCGCATATCTATTTGGTGCCTCCTTGTACTAATATCTATGTGTTAAAATAAATAAATAAATAAATAAACAAAAAGTGACCAAAACAGGATAAATTAGAGTCGTGTTCGAATTGAGAACTAGAAAAACTAGAAGACAGTCACTGTTAAATGTACAGCCATATTTTAGTCATGCAATATTGTCTTTGTTTGAATCAATCTTCCTAGATCATTACCGATACATTTTCAGAGTGAGCATTTTCATAATTAAAATTATGCTTAAATTGATTGTAAACAGGTCATTGTTGAATCAATGCGCCATATATCAAGGAATAAACCAATGAATACTGCTAGATAATACATATATATACACTTACCTAAATCGCTGAGGTATACAGGATTATCAGCAACACGTTGTCCAGCTTGGAGCATCGCAAGAACATTTTCTCTGTTTAATTGGAAAAAATGAAAAGAATTTTTTAGAACAAAATAACAATGAGCAAAATGATACAAAATCTATGCAGTTTATATATTCGAACTTGAAGTATGATTTTTAATGTAAGGGCTGACCAAATCGAAACCTGTTAAGCAAGGTGTAAACTTCCTGTATTACGACTATACTATTTACAAATAATTAGTACTGCTGAGAGGTCCTATGCAAGGACAAAACGGTCATCCAGTTTTCTCAGGTTTGTAATGGTGATCCAACATTAGTCAGTTCGTCATCTCAATAATTAGTGTTTATTCTTTGTTCAGCAAACGTCAAGTATAAAACCGAAGCCATACTTTGTTTAGTCAATCAGGAAACAGAAATATATGATGGCTTACTTGTCACGTTAAAAAATAGAATCTAGGATATGTATTTTAGGATCCCTGAATTACAGCCGACGTCAGTTCGTGATGCAAACTCAAATCTTTATTGCTAAGACGGATTCCTAAGCTTATTTTGATATTTGTTCTGTGAACCGGACGGGGGTTTCTAGTCTCTTATTATTGTGAGCTTAACTTAAACTAATTATGAGCAATTGTAGAATCATCTATTATTCATTTGTTTCTACATGTAAATAAGTCGCTGACAGTCAGTCAGCTACAACGTAGGATTAGGCACATACGTATATCGGTCCAAGTTCTCACACCTCATTAGCACAACAAGATGAACACCGGATTCATAAAAGTTGTTAATTTAGAGGTGGTAATATATAAATGAAAGATTGCACAAAAGGATATATATAGTACAGGAAGAAAAATTAGTTGGTAGAAAGAAAAATATGAAATGATTTTAATCTCATAGTTTAAGGGAAGACAGAGAGTGTATGCACCGAAACCATTGTGATCGATTCTGAGCCATATTACAAAGTCTCCAACCATTGACTACGATAGTCACGCGGACCTCAACCAAGCAATCTGAATCTACCACGAACATCGCTCACACTAGAAGTTAGTGACTTCAAGCACTGATGCCACGTTTTGGTTTGGCCAACCCTAACTTTCTTCCAACCATCCCCTACACTAGTCAGCATTGCGCGTTGTGGTAATCGGTATACGGAACACGTGGTTCAATCAAAAACTTTAAAGATGAAATATCACAACTATATTAGAACTTACCGATACACAGGATTAAGACTAATTATATCTCGGATTGTCTTTACAATTTCAGCGCTTAAAGCCTTAATAAATAAATGAACAAATAAAGAAAGGATGGAATTTAAAATGTGACTCAAGTTTGATGACTTTCACAAAAGTACAAAACACAAATGAATATATTACTTAATTCATAAAGTGTACATAGACTAACCTTGAAGTAAAGCGTTCGTTCCACACTTTGTACTTTTACTCTTGTGTTCAAGTTGTCGTGTAGATTTAGCCTAGAGTTACTAGAACAACATAGGAAACCGATTCGAGAGTTCCATCAGACGTTTTGTCATTAGCGACGCAGAGAACTACAATGAACATTTCTTCTGAAAAACCTATATATAGAGCCTATATAGAGCGCGTCAGGAGAAAAGGTTTGAACAGTCTCAAATAAGAATCATGGAAGCTCTTATGCAGAAAATGTACACGTTCCCCGCTTCTGGTGAGCTACAAGTAACACATACTGATTCAGTTATGAATGTCAACCATGAATTTAACTTTGATGACCTAGCAGGTTTTAGTTTTGAGTCATGGTTCAAGAAATATGAAGATCTGTTCCATATTGATCTCTGGGTGACGCTTCAAAAGTCAGAAACTTGGAACTACAGAACATGAACACTGTAGTAACTTCATTCTTCTAAAGAACCTACTGGACTTTAGTTTTGATGAAACAATTAAAACCGTATCTCAAATCTTTGGAGAACAGTTATTTCTTCTTAATATCCGTTACCAAGTCTTGGAGGTAACGAGAGAACCAGCAGATAGCTGGGTGAACTGAGAATGTGAGAGGTTCGAGTTGTCTTCCATGACAAGACGAGATTGAGTGTCTTGTATTTGTCTATAGCCTGTATTGATCCGATAATGCGGATATCCGAACAAGAATCATAAGCAAACTCGAATACTGTCCCAGCATGACCCTACAGAAGGTAACTACTGAATTTGAAGCATGATACCTCGATGGTATAGAACGATAACCGGTTTCTTCAGGTCAACGCAGTCGACAGAAAAGTCTTACAAGGTTTTAGCAAGCGGAATTATCGCAATGACAGCGGCAAACCATCATCCCCATGCTGGCTGCGTGGCGGTTGGCATTTCAAAGGGTTTTGTCCGTTTAAAAATCATCGTTGTACTACATGTTCTAGAAAAGGGCATAGAGAAAGTCATCATAAAATCCGAAAATGCCGTCAACAACCGAAAGAATATTCTAGAGGATTTATATTCTGCGAACAGCCAAAGTAACAATAGCTCTTAACACGGCCGGTCCATATAACTGAAGAAAATGTGCTTACAGCTGGACATGGTTCCCGATACAATACTTGATAAAATATTAAGAGAAGTCTGGGGTTATCTTCTCACTACGTGACCAAACCATCATTTCCAAGGAGAACTTCCACAACATTTTCGCCGGCGGGACTTATGATTGTCGACTCATGTGTTACGTTCAGTGACAGAATCGTTGTTCCAAAAACATTGCGCCAAAAAGTTCTGGAACAATTACACAGCGGCCATCCCAGCATCAACTAGATAAAATCATTGGCTCGAAACTACGCTTATTGACCTACAATGGGTCACGATATCGAAACTAGATGCCACAATTGTTCATCGTGCTTACAAGCAACCAAAAATCCACCTTTGGTCGTACCACGGCATTTGGCGGTTGACTATATTACTGATTAAATATTACCCTAGATGGAGTGTTTTAAGTTGAGATTTCACATCTCGATTCATTAAATCAAACGCTAGGCGTATATATCACAAATCACAACGACAACAACATGGAAAAATTAGGAAAAAAGAACAATATAATGTTAATCCTATCATTGACATTACCTTAATTTCTTGTGTATTTTCATACAGATCATGATAGAGATTAATTGTTTCACCAATTAAAACTGGTGAAGAAGCACCAAGTTCAACGTTATCCAATATTATGGAAGCACTGGAACTACCACTACTACTACTCCCACCACTAGTGTTGCTATCTGACTGATTTTCACCTTTTATAGATGTTGTATCTTCCGAAGATGGTGATGATGATGATGTTTGATTATTTGAGGGTTTAGAACTTAAAGATTCTGTGATTTTGACCGCTGCACGTTTAGCGCGTCGAACTAAACTGTTACGTTTCCCAACTGCTCCATAAAATGCATATAAAGTAGAATAATTATAGATTAAAATAAAATATAGAGAAGAATGAATACAAAAATTCACACCAATTGGTCACTGGGTGAAAAATAATTTCATGTTTAAAATGTACTGAAAACAGCTCCTTAGAGCTCTAGCAATTATCACTTTAAATCAGTCACTAGAAAGTATAAAATAGATTTTAAGTATAGAGAGTTATGGAAATGGTTGCATTTTATAGTTTTACATTGTGGGTTGACCCCAATTAGAAAATCATCGGGAATCCGGTAAAAATGGGTAATCATTTTATCTCAGTATGAAACTATCCACAAAGGTGAGCATCCACAACCGCCTCAAGGGTCGAACTCAGGGATTTAAGATCTTGAGGCAAGTGCTTAACCTTTATACCACTGAGTTTTATTTCAATGGTTTACATTTCTAACTTCAGTCAATATGCGATAGTGAGTTACCATTGTCCGCTCTTATAGGTGATGCTTTTCTCATCCCTGACATGGTTGAGCAGTCGTAACCAATAGAGTTTGGCCATATTAGGCGTTAGATTAACATCATCAGTAGTAATTGCGTATTTCTCGAATTACTAGTACTAACAGAATTCTATCGACCAAATGGGTAATGTGGCCTCTAATCAAAGGACAGTATAAGACAAAGTGTATTGACATATCTGGTTCAATGCTGAAAATAGTTGCCAATATCCATGGATATATCGATTATTCGGATAAACCACGTGTTCCTATGACAATATTCATGCAGTATAAATCTCTTATACAGTGATACAATCGATAATAACTAAATCATGCTGATTGAACCGTAATCTGACCGATTTCTCATTAATCATTTTTTGCTATCACACCATTTTGAAGAGTATTATCATTGTTATTTGGCTATTCAAACAGAAGTAGATGATTCGAAGCAGAACAAACAATCTTGTGGTTAAACATCGAATTCATTGTTCTAACATTAAACAATGAATTTGAGCCTAAGTTCAGCTTTGTTAATTCGGTTTAATGTATGTACCATATATTTCCTATTCAGTTTTTTTAATTATATTATGCTACTTATTAATATTAAGTAGCTTATACACGATTATCCATTATTTTTGAGCATGTAGCGCTGAATGTTCTAGTATTGCTGTGACATTTAATTCATCAATTATTGTAACCATATTCTCTTGACATTCTCAACAATTCCTTTCACTGAAAATTTATTTATTTGTGACAATAAAGATACTTTGCGTGAATAATTTGGAATTGTTGAATGAACACAACTACTACTAGGTGTTACTTCTTCGATCATACCTTGACGCATATAAATGCTTCAGACAACTCAAGAATTGAGTTCTGTAGAATTTATCATTAATACAATCATTTTAGCAAAAAAAATATCGAGTCTTGGATACAAATTACTGTTACTTCCAGTGGAGGATAGGCCGCTAACCGATGTATACAAATACATTGGTTTTATTTGAGATTCTTTTGGGTTACTCCGTCATTCAGTTTGAATATCCAAATGGATTTAAAGACGCTACGTTAGTTCACATAACCATTTCGTTTTATATTAATGCTAACGAAAAGATAGTAGGGTTTGAGAATCATATACTCCAACATGTGTTTGGTTATTGAGTAATTTTAAATTATATCAAACAGACAACTTCAACGTAGAGTATGACATAGATGTATGTTAGCCCAAGTTCTCATATCTGATTAACACGATGAGATGATAATGACAAAATAGATCGAAATAATGTAGTGGCAATAATAAAACGAAAGACTAAACATTGTGAATATAGTTTGAGCGGACAGAGTGGAAAAGTTTGTATGAAGGGGATTCTGAAAATCAAGATTCAGGAGAAGATAAGGAGTGAATGTATTTACATCACTGTGAACGATTCTCAGTCATAAAGATTATTACTGTATACTAACCTGGCAAGCTGATCTCTTCTTCTACATTATCCTCTACAACTGGACGAATCAGTTCAATGCTAAACACAATATACATCATATATAACAAAGGTAATAAGAATTAGTTTACAATAAAGGAAAGTAAAAAATGAAGAAAAAATTATTACGAGAAAACTTAACAATTACACTTAATCAGTTATATGCAACGTAGAAACTGATACATATGTGCATCGATTCAAACTGTTATACAACATTAACACAACGAAACAAAATTATTATAAGACAAATACCAGAGTCTTAGAAGTAATAACAATATCAGAAGTAGTAGAAAAGATTAGGTATAGTAAAGAAAAGGTACAAGGTTTTGGGACTTAGATTCTAAAGGAAGAAAGTCAGTGTACTGTTACGGGTATGAGGACTGGTGTCACTTCCCAGCTGCCCACACCGTGGAAAGGTATTTCTTGAGGAACCTGAAAAGGAAGTTGGATTAGTGTTGGCCTTAACGACCTGGGAGCGTGACCGCAGAGCCCAAGGGACAACTGCTTGAGGCCGGTCGCACACGGCCTCTTTGTGGGAGGTTTTCGACGTGTTAGCTCCGTTCTTCAAAGTGCCTTACCGTCGGAGACGGAAGTCCGTGAGGTAAGGTGTGGTGTGACATTTTTAGGGTCGACCTTTTCTAACCTCTTCCTTCCCTGTGAGAAGGCAGCATCGCTGCAAACTACATCAATAGTTATGGACTTTATTTATTCATCCATTATAATAGTGTTGAGGCTAGTTATACACACAACAGTTTTGTGAATAGTAGTAGTAGCTTTGCACCTGTTGGACCTTACTTTTAGAGACAAAAATCTATGAAATACCGTATGATTTATTTTTGGTCCATAGTCTTTTTAATCGCCTTCTTTTGTTGTGGAAAAACCAGTACCGCTGGAAATGCTAGTTGTTTAAGAAAAACACTTTACTATCCCCGTACATGTACATTCGGTAGTATGACTTTACCCTTGGATCTTAGATTTGTTACTTCTAATTTCACCGTTTTACAGATCACCTGTCAGAAACGGTGGAACTTTAAGGAACAACCGTTTCAGTTAATATAAATCAACTTGGTCATCATGATATGCAAAATCGACATCTACATCAGGGTACCTAGCTACCGACAACTAACGACACTGTACATAGGAGCATGGTATTGTAGATATGACACTTGAAATATAATACTAGTACAAATGATAGGTGATAGAAGACTTCAAATATATGTTAAGTGTACACGGATGTAGTGAATAACAAACATACAGTGTCAGGGGTAATATAAAAGATCAGACGTAAAAGATATGCTTCAAGGCAATACAAATTGGTGAAATGCGAATACAAAAAGATTATGAGGTATTTAGAAGTTCAGAATTTGAGGGGAGACAAGAATGGATGCACCTATGCCATTGAAAATGGTTTTGAGCTGTGTAATTCAAACTCTCAAACCACTGGTTACCATAATCAATGCAGACCCCAACCAAGTAACAAACACTTATTAACATGCCTTAGTTCAATTGTCAATGACTGATGCCATATTCGATTTACCCTCCCTTTGCTTTCTCCGAACCAACTCCTACGCCAGAAAACGTCGCCCGTCAAGGTAGGGGGTAGTTGGGGACACGTACTGGCAGCCTGCCTGAGTATCTGGGCTACCTGTTCCTGTCATTTAAATATTTTAAAAAGTTATCTGTTTGTTTTGTTTGTTTTAACACATAATCATTTCAAATTAAACACATAACCCATTCAAGTACGTTTATGAGAAAACTCATGACATTTCGATGTACAAGTTCCAAAAAAGTACAACCATCAGAGGCATCCTGGTGGCTGACAATATGCATTGAAAAAGAATGACTACTATTCAGATGTCGATTTCTGAAACTGCTAATACCTAACACTGACGACCACTCAATATGTTATCGTCAGGATTGATCAAGAAATAAGAAACGGGAACTTGTTAAAGTACTTTGTGATGAGAATTCTATATTCTACCAAAAATACATGATATCGAATAAAGTTAATAATAATAATAATAATAATAATAATAATAATAATAATAATAATAATAATAATAATAATAATAATAATAATAATAATAATATGTGCCAACCCATCTCGGTTGATGAAGATTTACTACCACTTCAATCGATTTGCCATCCTTACACAGTATTCTATTCCTAATCCGGAGATTCCTTAATCAGTGGTCCCAAAGTACACGAGCAATGCTTTGAAGATACCTATGATTAAATACTAGCAGCATACGAATATTCTCTGTTCTTAATGGCCATATTTCATACCCAAAAAGTAGAACGGACAGAATCGCTGCGCAGTAAACTCGTTCTTTGGTTGACAGACGGGTATCTCACCTACGCCATAACTGACATAAATGGACAAAAACCAATCGAGCCTTCTGAACTCGCGTCAAAAAATCGTCAGATGCCAGACCATCAGGACTGATGAGACTCCTAAGATAAATGAAGAGGTCGATGAGGTCGACTACTTCACTTCTTATCGACAAATTAGGCAACGACGCAAGTCAATCATGAAGTAACATTTTGGATTTGGGAGGAAAGAACCGCATCCCGAACATTGTTGCTTAGGGTGGTCAGAAAACTGCATTGTCAGTGCCTTCACCAAACGGAAATACACCGTCTGTGTATTCTAAATCAACAAGTGAATCTCCTGGTGGAAGATCAACCCCTGAAAAGTCAGACAATAAAAGTGTTATCGCTAAAAGCATGCCAAATCCCGCCCCCCTCAAATGACTAATCATCATAAAACAAAAGTTCTAACAGCGTAACATGGAGAAAAGACAAGGACGACAAGGGAAACACATTTGATAAACAAAAGACTCACCGACGATGTCCAATAACTAGTAGACGAATTTTCGAGCCTAAATCATCCCATTCAGGAATGTGTACAAATGTGCCAACTCGATGCAATTCATCCATACTATTTGCGACATCTGACTGTCTACAAGAAGTATCAGAATCAAACGGGTGAATTATAAACAAGAAATGGATGATGCTAAGATAAATAGTCATTTAAAAACAGAATGTCTATGTGTTATATCCGAACGAATAATAAATGAGTGGTAACTGATAGGATCTACTTATGGACTAATATTATACGAATATTCTTCTTGTATAACTATTTAGTAACTTTATTACATATATATTCATATTCCTCTTTTTATAAGCCTCAGTTTGACCTATTGACGACTTTCATACGACTTACTATTCTTAAGTTATTCCCAATTTATTAGTTATAGTCTCTCACACTCACAGCTACTTTTAGCTTAATCTTGTATAATCATTGGTTTTTATTTTATGATATGATGTGATCTGGTCTGTCTGTATGGAAACTACGTATGTCTGGACCATACGATTTATACGGTGGAGGCTGATGTTTGCGTTCTGAACTGAACGGGCCGAGCCAGGCGAAAAGTTACTATACGGAGGACCAATAAGGACTCAGGGTTGACTCAAGGCTTCTCGTTCTGGTTAACACACCATTAGTTTAGTACAAGGACAAGGTCATAAAAATCGGTATTCTGATTGCCGATTTTTGTCACGTGATATTTAACGAGCCATAGGACAAGAAATTGTGTACTTGGCTTTGAGTTAAATCCTATGTAAGTGATACTACTGCCCGATGGATCATATCAGAATTAAATGGAGAGCAAGGTTTCGATCTGTAACATGGTGTCTAAAAATCAAATCACTAGGAAATGGAAATACACTTTAGTAATTCAGAATTTGAAGATGAAATTAGGGAAACAGGTAGTAATTTACCATACAAATATCTTTATATAAAAATTTAAGAAAAAAATTTCCAACTGTGATGATAATGAATCTTATCATTTGAAGTACTCTGAAACAGGAATAGTGCATAGACTACTTGATCATTTACAGATATATCTAAATGTAATTAGGAACAACAGAAACAAATTACAAGAGGAGAATTCATTCATACATATGTAATTTGTTTGTATGCATTTATGGAGTGAGCTACATCGGTTTTGAATTGAAATGAATCGTGTAAACAACCCAACTAATTATGTATGCAACTAAATGCTTTCATATATTAAGAAATTATTTATTTTGTATGACGTGGTACGGCCGAGAGTGGGGAGAGTTAGCTCTCCCTTTCCAAATGCCCTCACATGACCACGCGTATATAGCCTCTGCCAAAAAGTCCTAATCAATGCCTTCTAGCACCACGGGTGTTGTTTACGAAATTGAGAGGACGGAAAGCGAATGTCTGGCGTTTTAACTGGGTTGGTGGACACGGAGAGTCCAACTAAGGGGGTCGGGAAACCCTCATTCCAAACCAATGGTGCACATCGGCCCCAGTATCCTGAAGGAACAAATGGCGTATGAACCAATCGTTGGTCACCGGCTAACATGGGACTACATCTTACGTTGTTCCACTGCCTTTTGGATCAGACCTTCAGGTCGAAGGCTCCAGGTGTTGCTCCCTAAGAAAACCACCTGCTTCGGTTTGGGCACCCAGGCATTATCACAGCCCTCACACAAATCAAATGAGATTTGTGTGTCGCATATGTATCTGCTGCCCCCTTGTACCAGTATTTATGTTTTCAAATAAATAAATAAAATGCTTAATGAATTATCATCCAGTTGATGTTTAGAGATTTTTGTTTTTGCAAGTTACTAACCGGTTTTTGCAGGAGTCAGCAATTTATTGTGTTAAAACAGAGATAATGACTAGTATCGGAATCCAAAACCTAAAGTTTTATTTTCTATTTAGGACTTGTTTGTTGAATCCACCTTCATTCCTGTTATATCCGGTGAAGATTAAATAACAGGTAACTTCCGAGGACTATTCATGGACTAATATTCTATAAACATTCTTATTGTATAACTACTCAACAATTACACTATGTATATTTATATTCCTTTTATGATAAGCTTTATTTTGACCTATAATTTATTATTGTACGATTTACGGTTCTTAAGTTATGTTCAGTTTATTAACTACTGCCTCCCACATTCACAGCCACTTTTTGGGCTTATTTGTGTACAAATATTATTTCCTATTTTATGGTACGTTGCGGTCTGTGTGATTGATATATAAACCAAGTATGCCTGAAATAAACGATCTGCTCTGATTCGGAAGCTGGTATCTTGTTCTGGACTCAAGTGGAAGGGCTCGTAGGACATAGGACCAATAAGGACGCTAAACTGCCCACACCGGTTGAACGTCATTGGTTGGCCTAGTGTGAAGATTCGTATAAGTCGTATTCGGATTGGTAGATAGATCGTGTGATCGAAAAGTCAGACATCCAAGGTCATAACAATTCCAGTGTTTGATGTTCACTTTGGGACTCGAACCCAATAGCGGAGTGAAGCGCAGGTGTATTCAGTTAATGATCACTAGTTTTTTTTAAAAAAAAGAGGTGATAGAAACTATGACTTACTCTGTATTTGGTTTCTTTAAAAATATTCCCGCATATGGAGCATTCAATTTGATTTTTCGACGAATAAGACTTATCAGACGTGAATCAGTGATCTTATAAATTTTTTTGTTGGAAAAGAAACGAGAAAATCACAATGAAATGATCATGATCACAAAAGTGGTAGGATTATAATTTATGGACGAATCAATCAGATTTAGGACAGCAGATCTTGGCTTTTGGCGCCAAATTCATATATCCGTTTGATTAAATAGCGTTTTGGTATTTTAGCTGATATCAGTTTGTGTTGAGAACGATAAATCTAATTCCTAACCCTAACCATTAACTGTGAATCATAATTTTTATTCTTCACACTGGTTTATAACTCTCATTTAGCCTTAGCAAATAAGATGAACATTCTCAAAGTCACTTTAATGTCGCTTAAAGATGGTCCATAAATTACAGTCTCACCAAAGAAGTTATTTTTACTTAGATAGAGATGATGTGAATATATGTCAAGTAAAGCTTTTTCCAAGAACTCTTGAATCGACCAGCCCCACTGAAGCAACCCAATATCGAAGCAGCACCCATGGACCTCCCAATCAATGTTGGCCCACCAACAATTGAAGAAATCAGCATGGCCATCAGACAAATCAAGAGTGGCAAAGCAGCAGAACCAGACAACATTCCAGCAGAGGCATTGAAAGTAGATGTAGCGGTAACTGTAACCTACTATGGGATAGAACAAAACAGATCCCAGCGGAGGAAGAAATCAGTGAGAAGCACTGGAAGTGGATAGGACACACATTGAGGAAAGCACCCAACTGTGTCACAAGACAAGCCCTCATTTGGAATCCTTAAGACTAAAGGAAAAGAGGAAGACCAAAGAACACATTACGTTGGGAAATGGAGGTAGACATGAGAAAAATGAACAAGAATTGGATGGAACTAGAAAAGAAGGCCTAGGACAGAGTGGGTTGGAGAATGCTGGTCGGCGGCCTATGCTCCATTAGGAGTAACAGGCGTAAGTAAAGCCTTTCCCAAATTATCTATTAAGTTCATATCAACTTAACTGTGTATAAACCTGTTGGATAAGTTGTGCATCAGATATTATGTAATACTACTCATAACAACAATAACAAAAAAAACCCTGTTTTTGTGATGAAATAATTCCTAAAATGTGTAGTTATGAGATGTCAAGAGACAGATTGGCCGTTGGAATAAAATATCCGTGTGGAATAGACAGATCAAGTAATCTATCAAGATCTGGATATAAATTTAATACCTATTAATGCATTAAGACTCAATAGTAGTTGAGTCCTATCAGTTAATTCTGATCAGTAACACCGAGATAACTATTTGGGGTGGTACAGATATTCATGTTTTCCTCAACCTTTTGTACAAAGAAATGTGGTTGGAGCAAATTTTGTAGCTATTTTCTTACGTATTGTGTTGGTGTCAGTTATAGATAACATGGTAAATATTTCGATTGATTGAAGCTGCCTCGAAGTGATCTAAAAAAACAAACGTCTACAACTGAGAATAAAATTCGAGAGAAACAAGTAGAAAGCATGACATAATTCTGAAACTCAAAATCTAGGAGAACACAATGAATCTATACATGTGAGAACCACGTCTCACAATGTCTCCAACTATTCGTCATAATAATTTCACATACCCCAACTAGATAGTTGAGATCTATCAACACGGTTATTCAGCAGTCAACAGTTTCATGGTCTGATAGTGTGGCTTGGTATGGCTATCTTAGCTTTCGCCAAACTCTTACTTCAGATATCTCATTAGACTTCGAGGTATGTGGTAGCTGAATATATGAAATACAAGTCAATGAAGTTTCATAATCTTATCCAACTGATTTACTTATTGTCTCGTACCTAATCTCGACACTGCTTACTTAGGCGTCTCGATAAACCCAAACGATGTTTCGAAGACATGTATTACCAAATACTAATAAACTAGGTGTCACGTAGGGATAGGCACATGTAGACAGTCAACAGAAGAAAAGGAACGTAGGATATGACACAACTGTTTATTTCCCCTACTTGGGATGGCGAATTAATAAAATGAATAGCAAAAACTTGAACAGCAGGAACGGTGATAGTAAGAAAGAATGAATTTTAAGAATGAGGCTTGAGAAGAAGGAATTTCAGGATCACAAATGTAAATTACGAAGAAAGATTGCGGATAAAAATTCTGCCTGTGTCAATACAGTCAATCTTGTGTCATGTCAATCGTTACTACCGTCTGTACACTATAGTTATTTTATGGACCAGGATCGTGAATCATATATTTTTTTATACGACCTAGTATATGTTCCTTTAATAATTGATCCCATGTGCTGGTCTAGTCACATTTAGTCTTTTTCAACTTATTTATGTGTTGACCACTATAACACATCACGATAGCGTTATGACTTGTTACGAGTAACAACACATGATCCAATCACCAAAGACAATACGTTAAATGGGGAACTTTTTGTTTGAATATACATCGCTCTCCCACTATCTTTTATAGAACCATTTGCTTAATATATATCCTACATAGTAGAAATATGATTCAGTAAGGCTGAATTCATTGAGCTAGGTGACAATTTATTGAGGCTTGTTTTTCTAGATAATAGTCATAATATTAAATGTAACCATCCACCAGGTGGTCGGGTATGAGCCATACTCGAAGTGTGAAGACTAATCTTTCAACGCATGTATCTCAATAGACAAACACGTAATGTTCATTTGAAATGGTACCTATTGATGACTTTATGCGTATACCATACATACGTACATACATACATACCTCAATCATTTTAACAAATTTTGGGAATAACGGTGAACCAGATATTGCAATCACCGGTACAATAGGGAAATTCTCTGGGATATTTTGTGGAGACAATGCTAATGGTGGAACTGCAGGAGGAAGTGGCGTAGATGATGGATCAGATTCATGTGCATTTGAAGTAGGTAAGCCATCTGGATCAATGCCACTATCATCGTCTGACGAACCTTTTCCCGATGAAGTTGAAAATGCATTTTTTGGTATGAATTGGATCTATAGATTGTTTTTTTTTAAAGTAATGAACAAAATATTTGAAAAAATACGACGAGGGATAGATAGTTTCATTACCAAACAATAAACGCAAATTTACAAATCGTAAATTTCATAATCACTGAAACTTAATAAAAACAACAGCTACAACAACTGTAAAAGTATAACCCCACTATTATAATGGATATATGAAACTCATTTACCTAATAGAAACTTATGTACTCGGCTTTGAAACATACTATCCAGTTATCCGGACCAACGTAGATAAGATTAGATTTAAACATAGGGGCCCATTAAAGTCTAGTGCTTAAACAGCTGAATTACTACCTCATAACAATGGACATAGGACAAACTGCAATAATTGTCTGGAATGGATAACTTTTCGAGGAAGAAATCAAATTTAATATGTACTGATGTGTTAAGTAGTGTTCAGATAATTTTGTTGGCTTTTGTCACTATTTGTTGTTCTCAAAATGTATATATCATGACTATGAAATCGATTACAGATACAAGCGAAATTAAGCAGGGTCATTTACCGAACTTAGCATCCTCGAAAGTAATTTTTCTAACTTTGTGATCTCTTAATATACATAATCAGTCATCAGGATATAGTCTATCAGACCTCGTTAGACCCCATTTTGTCACTGCAGTGCGCTCGGATTAGACCACAAAAGGTGGTTCAGCTACGTATGCGAGGAAGTTATAGGTTAACAGATTATCCAGCTGATGTCCAGGGTAGTGTCTCAACAATAAACTAAGCATAAAAAGATTAATAACTGAAATTAAGTACTTGCTAATTGTGATTATCCTTAAGCTTAATTTTAGACATTGAATAAAGCATAAGAAGTTTAGAAGAGTGAAATAAACCTCCACAATTTATGTAAATTAGAAGTGCTCTATTATATATTTAAATCAAAATAGAAGTGAGATGACTACATGATAACAAAGAACATTTTATGTAATACTGTAGTGAACGAAGACTTAGTGGGGAAAACCAAGTTATTGTTTGAAGGAAAATTATACGGCGCCTTCGTAAAACATGTAAACCATACATTACATACATTATTTGTACACCTTCCTTCAGTTATCCATTACGTACTTCATGATTCCTTGAATTCTGTTGTTATCTAGATTGCTCTCCGTCTCCCATCCTCTTCTTTTTAATTTATTCTTATGCTAGCCGGCATTTCATTTCCGACTGCTGCTAGATACTACTTACATCTGTCAGCATAAGTAGCGTACACCACAACAGTAAACAATTGTAAGTTGTTCTCAAGTTTAATTTACCATGAGTTAACGAGAAGATAATCCAATAATGTAAGTCCTAATGATCTGTACACTGATGCACCTATGTGTATTATGAGATGGTAAAATGTGAACGTAAGTAAAGTGACTATTATACAACTCTTCCTACTTTTGGTTGTGACCATTACTCTCCGGATATTCTTATTAACGGGTAACTCTATAACAAAACAGAGGATTTAAATGCTGTACAACAGTGATACGGCAAACGATCACAGCTGGATTATAAAAATCGTCATTAGATTATTAAAACTACATTTTCTTGATAATACGAATAAAGTATTACTACAAAGCATAAATTTGTGTGTGATGTCTTCAATCTAAATATTGGAAACAAATATTGTCCTAAAGCACAGACCAAAGGCTATAGTAATAATTTCGAAGTTACACAGGTAACTACTATTTACAGGTTTAGTTGAGGAAACTTTGATGTTAAAATCTGAAGGATATTAAAGATTTCTAATGACCACACCAAATATGAGCAAAGGTAAGGAAAACCATACTCTTGAGAAACAACCAAATAATTCGACTGATTTAGAAGTAAACGAAGATATCTAGAAATACGAAATACATCAGTCTTACCTGAGACGATGGTAATTTCAACATTGACGCGTCCAAAAACTGACTGCGCTGTCCTCCAAAGTAAGCAATACAAGGTGCACAAGTAAACTTCGAATGATGAATATAGCAAACTTTTCCAAGTTTAAGGGCCCGCAAGCCATTTGTACAACCTTTTCTTAACATTTCCTTTCTAACTAACTAGTTGAATTTTCAAGCAAGGGATACCGATCCTCCAAGGGTCAGTCTATAAAGTAACAAGTAAGGAGAATTCAGTTTAAGAAACAACGTCTATCGTCTGAAATGGTTAATTCAGATGAAGTCTATTCATAGAGAACTAGCATACATTTCTGACCCTGTAAAAAACCTAGTATTCATAGTCTCCAGGCTTGGTGTGACAATTGAATACAATATAAATACAATAATCAAAATTTGGGTTACTTTCAATCCACCTTTTGTTTTATATATCCTAATGTTAGGTAGTTAGATGCAATCACTCAAATGTGGTTAACTCAGGTCTGGTGTAGTATGGTGATTGTAGTTACGAGATATCTTAAATTTGCAAAGGAAGTTGCAAAGAAAACTCTAAAAGGACAGGATCACTTGATAAGAAGTGGTGGCGTTTGCTAAGATATATTTATACACTACTTGATTGGTTGAGGTTGTAAACAACGTCCCTGACCCAAAATTTTTGATGAGGGTTGATCGAAAGTTTCGGATAACGAACATTAGCTTTTCGAGGAGTATACGCCATACAGCATTTATAAAGCCAATAATCACAACGAATATTAAAAACAATTATCATATAAGAAAAGGCACACCAACCTTGAAGATACAAACCTCCCACATTCAGTTCTCAGTGTCCAATACACTATATCTCTGTGATTCAATCGGTTTCAAATAGTTTTAAACTATTCTGGACGGAAAAGAAGACGTTTTTGCTCGACAAACCTCCTTATCTGGTAGTGTTTGATCACTGATGTCTACAGGTAAAAACTCAAGCATATTTAACGATAAAAGATTAAAAAAATGATAAATCATAGTGGGGTACTGTCCTTAGTCCTGAAAAGTATGTTAGGTTTCTTCTTAAAGAGCCTCTGAAAAATCGCTTGGTTTAGTTTAAGTAGCTGCTAATTCTAGCATTTGACTACTCCTAAAGAGTAAATGATGTGTTAACCGTCCTATGTTTTATCTCTAATATCTAGGTGTCACACCTAAAGTCTGTGTTGAAGCTGGGAATAAGTAGGCGTTTAAGAGGACGCTCAAGAGTCTTCAGGATTTTCTAAGTCATTGGGAGATCACCTCCGAGAAGCCTATACTGAAATGAGTAAAAGTCCGATTACTTGAAGCGCTCTTCATAATTCTTGAATTTTGGTCTCCGAACTGATTTTGTGGCTCACCCTTGGATATGTTCAATGTTTTGTTATCCTTCTGGAGTAATAGAGGAGGAACTATGTCTCCATATTCCAACTTAGATACCTCTGTAGGAAAGTTACCTTATGTTAGGTTTGAAGCTTCACGAGTTCACTTAATCTGCGAACGAGAACAAGACTCAGTGACCAAAGACCAGTAATCTAGCTATTGATGCGTTCCAGCCCCGCTATCTAGAAGGAAAAGTCGAAGCTTGGTATGGAAAATACATTCTGCAAACAGCCAGGAAACGAGCGAGCACCACAAACACAGTTTAAAACATATATATACAAATATACTGATGATGTCACAGGTATTCAGTGTTTGACAACGCTTCTACCAGTAACACCTTATGTATTTCGTTCCCACCAAGAGAAATCAAAAGACAGAGTCGAGGAGATCGGAAGAGTATATTTGGCGATGACCAATATATCGGAATTCTCTGATCTAATCTGGCTAGCGATTGCGGTTGATGTTGAGCACGGCGTTACCACACGTGATCTGGTGCGGATGCCTGACCGAGCGCCTTCAGCTAGATGAGTCCACTAAAACATATGGTCAGCATCCAATGTCGAAACTTACAGAGCTATTTATTTTAGGGATTTATTTACCGCTACAGATCACTCCCCCCTAGTGGGGCAGTGACGACCCTAAGACGTGGCCAGCCAGAAGTTTAAACCCAACGAGTTTGTCGTTGGTAAACACTCTTCTGATAGCTTACTAAATTTAGCAGCGTCTGGTCGTCTTTCCTTACTATATGGGACGGAGGTTCAACATAGTAAAAAAAGAAAATGTACAATGAAAATTTCGGATCCTCATAAACGTCATCGTTCTTTTCCAGCCGTCCTGGAAAAGAAAAATAAAATGTAAGTGCATGTCGAAATACACTCGTATGTGCGTAAAAACACAATGTCGGCGGAAAAAAATGGAAAATAAACTCATGAACACGTAATAGCGTTAAAAAAATAATAATTTTTTTTAATAGAAATAAAAATATATAAGCATATTGAAATTGTTTTTTTTTAAGAAATAATATAAAATGTCGAGAAGTGCCTTACGTGCAATAGTCGTTTAAATGTTCTGGAAATCTCACCCTTCTTCCAGAACGCGTCGTTTTAAGTTTATTTTCGGATACTGTCGAAGTATCTTCGTGTGTGTTGGTTGTCGGATGAGGTATTATAAGTGTCGGAGTCGTGTTGTTCGATTGTACCGAAGGAAAATCCACGTAGATAGGATTTCCTTCTAAATACGCTGCTTTTAAGCGATCGATGCTGATGCTATCGTTGGTTCCGTTCTTATCGACTATATAGTACTTAGATTCACGTTGAAGAACTTTGAAGGGTCCTTCGTATGCTGATTCGAATGGTCGTCGATGCGAGTCTCGACGAACGAAAACGTGTGTACTATATCGTAAGTCAGGTTGAACGAAAACATCAGTTGATTGAGGTCGAGTGAAAGCAGGTTTAACTGAACGCATTGCGTTTGTAAGCCTGTTCGTGTAGGAGGTTAGATCCATGTTCTGGGTAATCCAGAATGGCCGCCACTTTGGTCCTAAGAGGTCGAATGCCTTGAGCATCGATAGTGTGCCCCAGAAAGTCTAACGAGTCGGTTCCGAATTGGCGTTTCTGAACGTTTACAGTAATGCCATGTTTTTGAAGTCGTTCGAAAACAAGATCCAGATGCTTGAGATGTGTTTCTCTGTCCGGACTTGCGATTAGACAGTCATCAACATACGCGTGTACGAAGTTGAGACCTCGAAAAACGTCGTCTATGAATCTTTGGAATGTTTGAGCAGCATTCCTTAGACCGAAAGGCATTCGCAAAAATTCATAGAGTCCGAAGGGAGTTATGATAGCTGTTTTCGGTATGTCGTCAGTAGCCATAGGGATTTGGTTATACGCTTTAACCAAGTCGATTTTCGAAAAGACAGTTGTACCTTTCAAGGTAGCTGTCAAATCGTGAATGTGAGGCAACGGGTAACGATCGGGAATGGTTTTCGCGTTCAATCGCCGATAGTCACCAGTTGGACGCCAATCGTTGCTGTCCTTTTTAGGGACCATGTGCAACGGAGATGCATATGGGCTATTTGACGGTCGTATGATTCCTAAGTCCATCATGTGATCGAATTCGTTTTTCGCTAACCTTAGCTTTTCAGGAGCTAGTCGTCGTGCTTTAGAGAATACAGGTGGTCCTGTAGTCGTGATGTGATGTAGCGTGGCGTCGAGTCGCGGTTGACTATGAACACCACTACAAAGGAACGCCTGCCAGGATATCCATAAAATCCCCCGGAAGCCAAATATCGGAAGGCAGTTAATGGACCAAGTCGAGATATATTTGCTGGCGATCTCGTGGTATCGAAGGAATACCGAGATCGTCCCAGGATATGCTTAGTCTATTTCTCATTTGCCTATTTAATGAAATTATGTTACTAGATATAAGTTTATTGTTGCGTTGGAGACTAACAGTTGTATTTGTTTTAGCCTTTTCAATATTGGCAATGGTGTTATATAAATGATTATACAGTCGTAAATTCTTCCTCTTGTCTATACAATGAATGTACTGGGATATTTCGAAAAAAGTTAATCATATTTGCTGTCTACTTGTATCAATTATTGGCTTGGTAATCAATCTCAAAAATGTATATTCTGATTTAGAGGACGTAATTCCGAAATACCTCATATACTAACATCATTATGAAGTACAATTACGAGTTGTAGAACACTAGACTTACCGGCAGTATATACATCCGTGATCCAACTAAATAGTAAACCTTCATCTTGTGAAAAGCAGATTACCCTAAAACCTTTCACTAAAAGTACAGTGTACAGTTTATAATCTACACTGTTTAATAGTTTAGGATAATGATCATTTAAAGTTATTGATAATGACCATCTCAATTTAAACATAATTGAACTATATCGATCATAACATTCCGATTCATTTGAATCTATAATGAATATCAATCAAGCTATGATTATTATTAGTGAGGTTGATAGAACAATATGAAAAGGGTGTTTTTTGTGGATATTATAGTAATTTAATAGCTTGACCACAATGGAAAATCTGGAAGCACTGAACAACCGTTTCGTTCTATTGTAGGACTACCTCAACATTGCTCATCCACCATCCCTTCCCACAAGATTCGAACTTAAGACCTACCGATCTGGTGCGCGAATACTTAACCTCTAGACCACTGAAATGATCGGCATCCAGCGGCATCACATAATCCATAACATTGAGCGATACATTCACCTATGTCATCAGTGAATTACTATCTTACAACAGACCTAGTTGAACTCTACTGGTCACCACTTGAAGCCAGTCACTGATGAGTATATATGGATTCATATCAGAAGGATTGTTTTGTTCTTGTTGTTGTTGTGGATATTATAATAATATGATATATTTGTACAAAATTAAAATTGATTTTTAGCTAAAGCAGTTTTAACTTAAGCAAAAAAAGAAAAAATGAAGAAGAACATAGTATTTTGTTTTGTTTTTAAGTACATAGATACGTATTATATCTCATGCTTGATAAAGTTCATTTATAGTTGAAAGATTTCAACTTTCATGTTATTGATTGTGTGTGTATATGTGTGCGCGCGTGCATGTGCGTGTGTGTTTGTTTGTGTATGTGTATGTGAATGACAAAACGAGAGAGAGAGAGAGAACAGTATGAATGCTTTATAAATAAATAAGTAGTCAAAAGACATTTTGATAAATATTTGTTCATTTAAACCAATAACCCAAAAGGTAGAGATTAAACATATATATGTATATATATATATATATATATATATATAACTATTACTTAAGCAACACGTATCTATATGTATATAGTCTTCAGAAAAAAAAGATTTATAGGCTTCTATATAACATCATTACGTAATTGAACTCATTATTTCCCATTGAAATTAACAAATATATATCAAGCAAGTTCATTTATAGAAGAAACTATTCATTTTAATAAATATTTATCATTGAGAAAGAAAAATAAAAAAGAGAAAAAAGCAAAAGAAGAAGAAAAAGAAGAAAGTAACCTGTAAAATAAATAAAAGTTTTAAAAAGCCCGGTTCTTTTTTTAAAGAAAACAGTAAACTAATACTACTCAAGGTCAACTGAATACATTTAAAGAAACAAACAAACAGATACCATTATTTATGTTAAATAAGAAACATTGAATATTGAACACACCATGTTTTGTTTTATTTGTTTTTCAAAATATAATTTCAATTAAGCATAGACGAATTCAAGTATGAAACGATTATTTGTAAACAAGTAAATAAATAAATAAACAAATAAATCGATAATTGAATAATTAGAAGCAGATATATAGAATAAATAGTATAGTATTGTATATAAGTAGTATAGTTAGTAGTAGTAGTAGTAGTATTATTGTCAACAGTATCGTCAGAAGTCGTAGTAATAGTAGTAGTGGTGGCTATGGTTGTAGTGGTGGTGGCGGTAGTTTAAAAATGAAACAGATCAACATTGATTGTATCATGTATATATATAGATGTGTGTGTGTGTGTGTTATAAATATGAAAGTAAGAAAAAAGTTTAGAAAAAAAACCCGAAAATGTTTTCTCTTTTCTTTTAAAAAAAAAAATTTTTAAGAAAAAAACAAAAACAAATTCCATTCGAAATCATCAATTGATTCATTATGAATTGAATTGAGTTAAAATAAAGAAAAGTCAATCAACGAAAGTGGCAAAAGAAAAAAAGAAAAAAAAGAGAAAAAAAAGAGAGAAATATCATTCATGAATAAATTGTGAAAACATTATGTCAATGGATTGCCTCATTCATTCATTCCTTCATTCATTCATTCCCCATCAACAACAGTATCATTATCAATAAGATGAAATGATGATCCAGATTGTTTTCAATGTTAAATAGAATGAAATGATCAATTAAAATTGATCAATTAAAAAACAAACAAACAATTCATATTAGGTGAAAGGAACTTTATTCAGAATGATTGAAATAGAAGATCCTTCATGAACATACATATATATATATAGAACATATATTCATTTATATATTATAGAAATATCATTCAATTAATCCCTTAAACCAGGAAAGATAGAATTAATAAAACGTACTAATTGAATAGCTGAATGATTATGATCAATTTCACAAAATACATAAACTACATTATCATGTAACCAGAAACGTTGTTTACGTGCAACTAATGCAAATATTCTATAATGTAAATAACAAAAACGAAGCAGAAGATGAGAATAAATAAATAAACAGACAAATGTAGTTAATAGACAACTTGTCAATTGTGTATATCTATCATCTTATATGCAAGCGGGATTCGAACTCAGGATCTATTAACCTTCACTTAGATTCTATATGATGATTATTCGTGAAATATAGATCTTGACTAATCATGTATTTAATCATTGAAATTAAATAAGTCAACTATGAGAAGAATGGATTTTATACAATCGTTGACGTACATAGATGATTAGAGAAACGTGATGAAACAAGATGACGCTTAGTGGAGAAGTTAAGTGAGCCAACTTCATTTGATCAAGCGTTACTCAATACTTATAGATGATCATAGAATAATTGACAAGCTTAAAATCTGGCTTGAGAAGAATGAATAAATTCGCCTGTCCAATGATTACACTAACTTATATCGGATTGATATAATGCTAACCACTACAACTTGTTTCTTTTATTATTCTCAACTCTTTACTACAATGCACATGTATACACAACATAGTTAATCGATTTAATTATAAGGCTTTCGTCATCATTCATGAAAACTTCATCATATGAAATGGGTTTCCTATTTAACATTCATAAGATTCATAATAATTTTAATGAAATGTTAGTGTTACATTACTGATATAATTCAATTTAAGCATCATAAAAATTCTAATCGACCATTTTTTATTTAGAAGAAGCCATTGTTTATAGTTGGTGTTAACAATTAATAACAGTGGAATCCAGTTTGACGCGCGTTTCGTCCTATTTGCGACTCATCAAATGGATGTATCTACATCTCAGAGTTGATATTCACTTTGGAACTGGAACTCAGTACTGTTCGCTTCAAACGACATCGTGTTATCCACTTAACTACTGAGTCTTGATAAAAATTATTATTTTATATGAAACGAATTCATTTGATAAATACATTAAATAATTGATCGGTTTGTTATTAAGATGACTTTTGTTTATAAATATGCAATGTGAATATTTGGGCCACGTGTTACGTATGCCCGAACACCGATTACCACAGCGCGCAATGCTGAATAGTGTTGCGGATGGTTGGAAGAAAGTTAGGGGCGGCCAAACCGAAACGTGGCATCAGTGCTTGAAGTCACTAACTTCTAGTCTCAGCCATGTTGGTAGATGCAGACTACTTGGTTGAGGTCCACATGACTATCGTAACCAATGTTTAAAGACTCTTGGTGACATGGCTCAGAATCGATCACAATGGCATATGTGTATACACTCTCTGTCTTCCCTTAAACTAAGAGATTAAAATCGCTTCATATCTTTCTTCCTATGGACTGATTCTTTCTTCCTGTACTATATCCTTATTGCAATCTTTCTTTTATATATTACCACCTCTGAATTAACTACTTTTATGAATCTGGTGTTCATCTTGTTGTGTTAATGAGGTATGGCAACTTGGACCGATGCATATATGTGCCTGGTCCTACATTGTAGCCGACTGACTGACTGAATGTGAATAGTTGAGTTCATAAGTCGATCTAAGCTAGAACACCATTAGACAACCATTTTGTCCTAGGATAGAAATTCTCAACAATGTGTGTCCGCAATCTCTTACACAGGACTCGAATCCAGGATCTTCGGTCTCACATGTGAACGCCTAACTTCTAAACCACTGAGCCAGTATTTAACACTATTAATGTGGAACTTCAATTTATCTATGATCTTGTGCAACCTTTCTTCCATTATCTGAGGTAGATAACTACGTCACAGCTGACACGGATTAAACTCCACCACTCATGTCTTCTTCTTAGAACTCTAAAGAAATCCATCTTGAAGCTAACCACTAATGAACACATGATTGTTATCAGAATAGAGATCTCCATATATTCCTATTCTTATAATTTGTTACTTATTTTTATATGATCTAACTTATTGAGAGATCAATTAAAATGAACATGGTATTACGTAATTAGTATGATCTGTTCTAATTCTATACGCAGTTGTAGAAGTCGACTTGAATATTATATCAGTCTTATGATGTAATTCAAAATATGTAATTAACAATATTATTTCACGTATAGAGTTACGTAATGTCTGTATAAATAATAAGTTATCCGTTTAGTGGTTGTGGAGATTGTTAAGCTTTTGATTGAAATCATGAACCGATTGATCTCGCGAGCGGGATCGTGGATACGCACTGCGGAGGAGTCCAACAATAAGACGAAACGGCCGTCCAGTGCTTCCAGGTTTTCAGTGGTGGTCTAACATCAATCGGTTGATGATTTCAATAAAAAAATAATGAGTTACTGTGATAAACATTAACTGGTATATGATTTCAAGTCAAACTTAATGTAATAACCGAATTACATAATACAAATGATTATTCTACTTACAAGTATTATAATAAGACGAAATGAGATGTTCAGTCGTTTCTTGTTTTGATTGGTGGTTTAATCCAAGTTAGTCCATGACTTTTATTTATTTAGTGCAAAAGGGTTACATACAAGTCACTTGATTTATCTGTGGACTGTGATACTGCCTGGGTGCCCGAACCAAGGCAGGTGGTTTTCTTAGGGGATCATTCACCGAGCCTCTGATCTAAAGGTCTAATCCACAAGGCAATGGAGCAACATTAAGAGATACAATCTCATGGTAGCCAGTAACCGACAATAGGTTCACATACCATTTGTTCTTTCATGATTCTGAAGCTCATGTACATGACTGGTTTGGAATGAGGGTTATCCAACTCCCCTAGGTGGACTCTCTGTGCCTACCAACTTGGTTACGACTCCGGTCATTTGGTTTTCGTCCTCTTAATTTCGTAAATAACACTTACAACTCGAGAAGGCATTAAGTAGGACTTCCCTGGTACTCGTTGTATAAGCGAGGCCATGTGAGAGTATAGCATTTAGAGTCTGTCCATGATCTAGACTTTCATATTCAACAGTCTCCACAAAAGTCGCTGGTAACATCTACCATTTATCTTCATTTTAAAAACAAATTCAATATTTAGTGAATGATTATTAGCCATATTTTATAAGTAAACAGATTAATTATTAAAAAAAATGACTTACTTTGAACCATACATTCCTTTAGATCGTAATTCCGCATCATTAAATCTATAGGCAAAATTCATAGAAGTAAAATACAATTAAGAGTAGTATATTAAACAGTATTAGTCAATTCACTTTAGAGGGCTAATTTTGATAATAATAATAATGACACAACATAGGCTTATTCTTCAGTATAGAGTTGGGAAGATTGTTGAGTTTAGATTGATATCATGAATCGATCAATGTTAGGCGATCATTAAAAACTTGGGAGCACTTAACGGTGGAATGCAATCCATGTCGGATGTGAGACAGTTATCTACCTCAGACAATGGGTGAAGAGTTGTGCAAGATCATGAATCGATTGAAGTTAGATATTAACACAATAGGATGTCAATTCACCGGTCTAGAGGTTAAGCGTTTACGTGCGAGATCATCAATGCGTACTGCTGAAGAGTTCCATACTAGGACGAGATGACTGTCTAGCGCTTTTAGGTTTTCAATGATGATCTAACATCGATCCATTTATGAACGTATTCTATAGTAATTTCAACTATAACAAATGACATTATTAGAGCTTCATGCTTATATCACTGAAAAAGAATACACTAGTTATGGTAACGTTGTTATTTTAAAGTTAGTAAGTAAATACTGTAATTCATCAGTTTAGATACATAATCCGATGGACGTTTAACGTGAAAGCTATTCGGTTTAAATACTCATGTGAACTTCGACATTAAAATCCTAAAAAAACATCCCATTTATAAGACCTATACAGAACGAAACGTGGAGAAGATTTGTAGCTCAAGTGGATGATTTTTAAAGAGTATTGTTCTTTGAGTTAGATGATTTGGTTGTGGAGCTTTCATCATTCTTCTTGTTTTTTTCATGCTACTAGTGTGTTGCAGTGTGTTGTCGCCCACTTGGACAAAGTTTATACACAGTTGATTTTATGAGCTCTTAGATTGTTAATACTGTAATTGAGATCACAATTGATTGCGTGTCTAGTCCTTATTAGTGCAGATCTAATGCTATCGACCAAGTTGCAATGTGGTCACCAGCCTAGGTAACTCGACACTGCGTGCACTATGTTGAGATTAGATGGTGGTTGGACGTACTCTACAGGAAACCCTGGACCCGTGTTTCGTGCTACTTGGCACTCGTCAGCAAGGTGTACCTGTAATCTTGAGGGAACTGGTGCTCCCTGACGGATTCGATCTCGTGCCACTTTGTATTCCACAGTTAATCATTTAACTAACTCTGGTCATTTAACTTTGTAATTCATTGAGATCATGAACTGATTGATGTTAGACCACCATTGAGTACCTTAAAGCATTTGACAACCGTTTCGTCTTCTTGTGGTATTCCTCAGTAGTGCGTATCGACAATGGCAATTTCAAGATCTTAAACATTTTAAGAAATAAAAACTTATTTTAGAAAACCTACTCTCGATTTTCTGGATCTAAACCACACCAAAGTAAATTATTAGGTTTAATAGTTTTTCTCCAAACAGCACGTCTATATTTTTCCGTAAACGTAATTCCTTCATGTGGTATAACTTTAATTTGAACTTCACATCGTTTTGGTAAACCATCTGTATATGATTGTGCTAAACTTATTATTTTTCCAATTCCACGAATTGCTGCATTCATATTTTCAAGACGATCTACTTCAACAGAACCAAGATAAAGCATATCCGTACCTGAAATGATATAAAGATTTATTTGTTCTCATCTGATGAAATTGATATTCTGCTAGTTAATCTAAATGTAACTTTAGTTATGTAACATGACAAATTCAAACATAAATATCATTTGACAGTAACTTGCTTTGAAATCAGTTCTCAAAGTTCCATTGAGAATATCTGACTAACTGAGTTGAACTATCATTCGGAATGAGATAGAGATCATATACAGTATTAGATAGTGGTGGAGAAGATTTGTAGCTCAGATAGATGATTTTGATGGAGTTTTGTTCTATGAGTTGGATGGTTTGTTCGTGGAGTTATCATCGTTCTTCTGAACAACATCATCAGCACAAACTTCAGATAGGGGTGAAGTGTTCGAGTTTCTCCACATGGGGTTCACAGCTTGTCCTGTAGACCTCAATCATGATTGGCTACTGTTGACCTTCAACCTGTCATTGTCTACTTCTTTGTTTTGGTTGTATCTCCCACTGGCTTGATTCTTGGTCCCATATATGTCCATAGTTTTTTTGATTGGTTGATAAATTGGATCGATTTCAATGTGCTTGTTGATTGTTGATTGACCTGAGTACTAAGCTTCTAAGAATTCTCTGGTGTTTTTGCAATTGCCTCTATCCAAGATCTGAACATATTATCAGTCGAATATGTGTACGCAGTTGTCCACGTGCACGTGGACAGTCGTTGGGCTACATCATGAACTCATTGAAATGTGTGCAAACCATTGTAATCTAGCTTAGCAATTTAAATGTATTACGTTGATTAGGAGATATGAACGCCCCCGAATGCCCTGGTACGGCCGAGAGTGGGAAGAGTTAGCTCTACCCCTCTAAATGCTCTCACATGGCCACGCGTATATAGCCTCTGCCAGAGAAGGTCTAATCACTGCCTTCTCGCATCACGGGTGTTGTTTACAAAATTGAGAGGAGGAAAAACGAATGTCCAGCGCTTTAACTGGGTTGGTGGACATGGAAAGTCTACCTAGGGGAGTTGGAAAACCCTGACTCCAAACCAATGGTGCACATGGGCTCGAGTATCCTGAAGGGACAAATGTCGTCTGAACCAATCGTTGGTCACCTGCTACCATGCGACTGCATCTCCTTACGATGCTCCACTGCCTTGTGGATTGGACCTTCATGTCAGGGCCTCTGGGTGTGGCCTCCTAAGAAAAGCACCTGATTCGGTTTGGGCACCCGGGCAGTATCACAGCCCTCACACATATCAAATGAGATTTGTGTGGCGCATATGTATTTGGTGCCTTTTTGTATCAATATCTATGTGTTAAAATAAAATAAAATAAAGATATGAACACTTTGGTTTTGACTAGTGGTAGAGTTGTGTTAGTCTACGTTTACGTTGAGCTACATTACTTATTTAATTACGCCTGCTACCCATCGTGAAGGAGCAAAGGCCTCCCCCTGGGCAATCCTTTCTAGTTATTATTCATCCTATTCATGTCTGATTTCAATTCTCGACGCTGTGTGTTCAGGATTCAAAGTTAGCGCTTGAATCGTAGTGCAGTTTGATAATTTCTTTAATGTGTGACCTATCCACTTCCATCGTTTTTTCGTAATTTCCTTTTCAGCTGGAATCTGATTTGTTCTCTACTATAGTAAACTCTTTCTGGTGGTATCCAGCCAACGGACATTCAGTATGTTGCATAGACAATTGTTTATAAATACCTAATTCTCAAAGCTTCAGCTTCGTATGGTGGAACTGTTTTGACGCTTGTATTGAAGATTATGACATTGATATTGGTTGACAGACAGTTGTTTTGAGTTGCATATGTTCTTCAACTGTAGGAATGCTATCCTTGTTTTTCCAATTCTCACTTCTACGTCTGTATCGGATCCTCCACGTTCATCGATGATGTTACCCAGATATTTGAAACTTTCCACCTCCTCGAGAGTTTCACTATCAAGTGTGATTACTTTGGTGTTCTCTATGTTGTATTAGCATTCGTTGATGTGTATGGGATAGGAAGGCTAGGTGATCTGCGAAGTTCAAATAGTCTAGTTGTATCCAACGTGTCCATTGTACTCCATGTTTCCTCTCAGATGTAGAGGTCTTCATAATCCAATCGAACACCAGAAGAAAGAGAACGGGAGAGAGTAAGCAGCTTTGTTTGGTGATAGTGCTACATTAGAATGATATATCTTAAAGTGAAACTGATTATCCAATACATTTAAACAAATATTCATAACACATACATTTAAAGACTCAATATAACTAAAAACAAAGAATTCTTACTCATTGTATTAGTAGTTGGTAATATTGTCTGTAATGAAGGTTCTAATCCATAAACTGTTTGTTCATTAATAGTAGTTCTTTGTTGATTATATAATGTTTGATTATTAAATATTGGAAGACGAAGTGTACATGGTAATGCACCTTGTTTATGAATATGATAATGAACAAATGCTGCTAAACTTGGAAATGTTGGATCACTAGAGAAACCACGTAAATGTACTCCATTACCACGACCATCATGCATAGGTACTGTACCAATTAGAAAATGACGTACCCATTCAGATTGAATATCCTCTGTTAATTAGTAAAGAAAAATATAGGTTAGTATATAATTCCAAGTTTTAACATAGTGGTAATACCATATTAGTAATGTAGAGGTTCGATTTTGTGTGTTGGGGCACAATGACGATAATTCAATTAGTGTCACTATCTTGAAGCATCGACTTCAATGGCTTGGACATATCCTACGAATATCATCACAGAGAATTCCATGCCGTGCATTATTTGCCGACGCTAAGACTGGTTAGAAAAAGCGGAGATATAATCAGTGTATGACATAGTGTCATGATATAAATAAAAACTGTACAAGACTGGATACTGTTGGTCCTTCACAACTCCCTGGTTGGTTTTCCAGAGATGGTACGACACAATGACTTGAGAACTTATTATATATGAATAAATGAATCTTTTGAATATTCTAAATCTCAAGTTATCATAACTAACTTGGTCTATGGTAATAGACTGTTGTAGGTAATTAGCAGGAAACGTTTATAACTTGTGGCCTATGTGCCCTGTTAATATATGATGTAATGATACCACCAATTAGAGACCAAGGAATTATCGACCGAACCAATGACGCATAAACCCGTACGAGTAGTCTAGGGTCATTATCCGTCTTTCTACCCGTCTTGTTGAGTCCAGAACACCAATCTTAGCCTCTGCGATATGAATCGTTTATTTCAAACATACTAAGTTTATATATCAACCAGACAGACTACATCACACCATAAAATAGGAAACAACATTTGTACAAGATTTGGCTAAAGGTGGCTGTGAATCTGGGAGGCAGTGACTAATAGGCAGGGCATAATTCAAGAATGGTAAAACGTATAATAATGGTTCATAGGTCAAAATAAAGTTTATGATAAGGGGAACACGAATATGTATAGTTTAGTTATTGAACAATTATACGACAAAAATATACATATAGTATTGTTGCATAAATGGATCCCAATAGTTACCATTCATTATTCTTATCGGAACATAACAGAAACCTTCTTTAAACTGGATTTGTCACTCTTTAATACACATCAATAGTAAAGTTTATTTATAATCTTAAAGAAATGGATTCTACTTTTGAGATTCAATACCATTTTAGTTAATTTAACAGTTTGGAACTCAATTAGACAGGTTACAACTATTTTTACACTGATCTATGACATAATAACCTGGACGATCTAGACTTCGCAGAGGATCTGGCTCTTCTATCACACACGCAACAACAAATGCAGGAGAAGACGACTAGTGTAACAGTAGGTCACAGCATACACAAAGGGAAAAGCAAGATTCTACGATACAATACAAGATGCAACAATCGGAACACAGTTGACGGGGAAGATTTGGGACATGTAAAAACCTTTACATATCTGGGCAGCATCATTGATGAACACGGTGGATCGGATCCAGATGTGAAGGCATGGATCGGCAAAGCAAGAGCAATATATCTACAATTGAAGAACATCTAGAGCTCATAACAACTTTCAACCAAAACCAAGGTCAGAATTTTTAATACGATTGCCAAGACAGTTCTACTATATGGGGTGAAAGCTTGGAAGATACAATTGTTTATTAACAGTTGTCTACGCAAAAATACTTCGGATCCGTTGGTCAGACACTATCAACAACAACCTACTATGGGAGAGAAAAAACCAGATCCCAGCGGAAGAGCACTGGAAGTGGATAAGGCAAGTTCTCACATGGAATCCTCAAGGCCAAAGGAAAAGAGGAAGACGAAAGAACACATTACGCTGCAAAATGGAGACAGACATGAGAAGAATGAACAAGAATTGGATAGAAGTAGAGAGGTAGGCCGAAGACATAGTGGGTTGGAGAATGCTGGTCGGCGGCCCACGCTTCATTGGGAGTAACAGGTGTAAGTAAGTAAGTAAGTAATTACATAATAACATATAACATAAATAAGTTTATTATACCAAAGGAAAATGCATATATAATAAAACTGTTCACTATAGAAATGAATAACTAACCTTTATTCGATATAACTCTAGGTGAATTTGGAGGAATTTTCAATGCTAAACCAAAACTATCAGCATATGTATTACTATTACGTATAACAAAAGTTCCAGGTTCTTTATCACGTAATAATGCAATAACTAAAATAAAGTAAACAATTTCAATGTAACTAATCTATAAGCAAGATTATAATTTATGAATGAACCAATCAGAAGTGTTTTCCAGAGATTTCAAGGTCATGGCGCCAATTTCGAAACCTGATGATTACGTACAATCGGTTCATAGAGAATTTTACAGAAAATGGGATAATTGAGCGGCTATAATAAATGAGACTATTTATAAGTTCGTTTATTTGTAATTGTGATAATCAGATGAGTTGTAGACTTTGTGTAGACTATTGTGATGATGGCCCTCAAATGCCCTAGTACGGCCCTCACATGACCATGCGTATACAGCATCTGTCAGGGAAGTTCTACTCATTGACTTCTAGCACCACGAGTGTTGTTTACGAAATTGAGAGGACGAAAAGTGAATGTCCGGTGCTTTAACTGGGTTGGTGGACATGGAGAGTCTGTTAGAATAGGAACATTTTTCTCCCAATCCAGATTGAGATCAAGGCAAATTATGATAATTGTTGCAAACTGGATAATAAAAGCATCAGTAATACTGGTTACAGCCGAGTAATACAATATATGCGGATGATCAAAGAGCGTACAGATGCCTACATAGGCTTGGTTATGTGCATCGTGTCGTTGTCCGCAAATGGCATTTTGTGAGTCGAACAATCGAAATGCACACAAACATTATGAAAGCTATGTGGTCGAGGCTGAAGGAGTTTTCTCGACCTTATCCTAGTCATGGAGTCATATGGATGACTTCTTCTACCGTATGCGTTACGATTTCAGAATCTCTGAACTAATTTCTAATTTTGATAAGTTTTTGAACCATGTAAAAGAAATATATCCATTTTAATTCTTGGGTGTTGCATAATCAATATTTACTCTACACTAACTGTTTGCTGATTGGCTAATCTTCCTCAAGGTCACTTGAGGTTCTTTCAAACGTGGTTCATCCATTATGGTCTCACCTCATTATCTTAACCAATTACCCTGTCCCTAGAAATATTCTACTTTTAAAACTAAATAGGAAAACAGGAATCTGGATGATCTTGAAGATCATCTTGAAGATCAACTTTGACTAATCGAATTATTCATCATAGTTCCTTGGATCCTGATGATAGTTTCATGGGATTAATTACAGCTTCAAACAAGTATACACATTAGTTGTAGGCTTGTTTTAAAAATGTATAGTATAAGTAATCAATTCAATACAGTTTTCTAAGTGATATGAAATAAAATTAAAGTTATATCTTATTGTAGTGAATCAGAATACCAAGTGTTAATCGCCATGGCAACAACAGACTTATATCTAGTTACATTATTTCATTAAATAGGCTAATACGAAATAGACCAAGCATAATGAAGTGGTCGTATATTTACAACATCATAGATTGACAAATACTGTAGTGAACGAGAACATAAGAGTGGGCAATCGAATGTAGTTTTAAACACAAAATTACAGAGCATCTTAGTAAAATCTGAGAGCCATACACAGTTAATACTTCATTCTGCAAAATGTCAACCAATCGTCTCAGACTTGATTGTTCCTTCGTTTCCACACCCATCATTCTTTGTCTTATTTCTCTTTTCTTCGAACTACTTAACCTTCTCTACCACCAGGTATTTCACATTCGATCGATGATACATACTACTGATACCTACCTTGGTATACTGATTTAAACGCTGTCGCTTCCTGTAACAATAGTCTATTGTTTCATTCCAACAAGGTGTTGAAGAAGAGTTACACATTGTCACTTATCCTTTTTCAGTGATATCATTAATGGATTTCTGGAAACAGATGATTATGTTAACATGAATCTGGTACCTAACGGAAGATTTCGATAGAGTTTTGTTCTCTGAGTTGAATGGTTTGGTAGTGGAGCTTTCATTGTTTTTTGAACGACATCATCAGTACAAACTTCGACATCTCTGCCAGAAGGAAGAATTTAAAACCCTATGTATACGGATGACATTGTCCTACAGTGGAATGATCTATAGACTATCCAATTTTTAGCTAGTCAATTAATAATCATTATCCATTAGTGTGGTATACACTTTAGACTTTTAAATACAAAGAATGGAAGAAAGTAGTACGTTTTCCACTTTTGAATTAGTCGCTAAAGAAGTATCCACTGTTAACGGTACAATATAACTTATAATCTAAATAGTCAGTTCAAAAAGTGAATATTGTAAAATTGTACTGGACTATTGAAGTACACGGAATTGATCTAAATTAACACATTTACAATTCATCGGAGGAAGAAATCGTAAAAAACCGCTGGATGAGGGTAGGACACACATTGAGGAAGCACCCAACTACGTCATAAGACAAGCGCTCACATGGGATCTTCAAGGCGAAAGGAAGAGAGGAAGACCAAAGAACACATTACGCCGAGAAATGGAAATAGACATGAGAAGAATGAACAAGAATTGGATAGAAGTAGAAAGGCCGAGGAAATAGTGCGTTGGAGATTGCTGGTCGGTGGCCTATACTCAATTGGGAGTAACAGGCGTCAGTAAGTAAGTAACACATTCACAATATATAGGATCATTTTATTGTGAGAAGAATATACAGGAGAGACAAGTCAATATTTATTTATGTAATCAAACTATACCATCGACATCTGATCGATGATGAATCCTGATGAATGGCCTATTTTCTTTCATGAGAGATAACAGGTATAAGTAAACAAGTATCTAATATCAATTGCTAATAATTCAAAACACAGTGAAATACAAATAAACATACCATCAGGACGTGAGATTCCTGGTAAATACCAATATTTAGATGTATCAAGAACTTGACGCATTCCTACTGTATCACCATCTACAATATCAACACCAATATTCGTTCCACATAAACTTCCATTTGGTGAAACTGAAATTTTATGCAGATAAAAATATCAACATAATAATGATAATGATAATAAGGATAGATTCGATGGAAATTATTTATTACAAATTGATTGAAGTAGGAAATGTGTACGATCGGGTGAGAACTTAGCGGTTTGATGTTTAAACACTAATTGCTAGATCAGAAAGATCTTGGGATTGATCTGATGAAGAGTGTTTTTCTAGGATGAATTACTTTCAAAGTGTTCTCTCTGATATCAAGTAGTACTATAAATGAAATCAGTATGTGAAGAGTATCATCCCTCCCCTTACATAGTTAAAGACGCTTTTACTACTAAACCAAAAGCTCAGGATTCTAGTCAGTCAGTCAGTCAGTCAGCTACAACGTAAGACCAGTCACATATATATGCATCGGTTTAAGTTGCCACACCTCATTAGCACAACAACATGAACACCAAATTCATACATATAGTTACTTCAATGGTAGTAATACATAGAAGAAAGATTGTGTATAAGGTTATAGTACAAGTAGAATAAGTTCCTAGAAATAAAGGTATAAAGCAATTTTAATTTAACGGTTTAAAGGAGAACAGAGAGTGTATGCACTGACGCCATTATGATTGATTCTGAGCCATGTCACTCAGGGTTCCAGTAAGAAGCTGTAACTAACAGTTTTTGAAACAGACAAAGTTAGTGAGATTAATGAGAGTCGCACAATATCATAAAGTGATCACTATTGAATGCCAACTAAGTCATTTAAAGATTAAGTGTTGATTGACAATCTTGAATGTGATTGATTCAATTAACTGAAATCATTCCATCATACTAACCTATCAATCTTATATCATCTTAGAGAATGATAACAATATAACTGAAAGGATTCAGTTATCTTACATGTTACTACTGATAAAAATAAGATTATGAAAATGAAAAACAAACTATTAAATCAATTTCAGAAGGGGTGTTTTGTGGATATTATAATAATTTCAATAGCTGAGATCATGAGTCAGTTGAAGTTAGATCACCATAGAAAACCTAGAAGGATTGGATGGCTGTTTCAAATCTCGCCAGGCAGGATCGTGGATGAGCACTCACACTAAGGAGTCCCACAATTGGACGAAACAGCCGTCCAGTACTTCCATGGTTTTCCATGGTGATCTAGCTTCAATTGATTCATGATCCCAACTATTAATATTGATATTAAATGTATCATTATGTTCATTTTCTTGTATATATATTTGTTTTACTTCTATACAATATACATACATGGTATAACAGATTGTTGAACTACTGATCGATTCACTATTGGTGTTGCTTCATATTGTGAATTATGTCTGATTGTCCCACTAAATATTGATTTGAAAACAAAAAGAAAAACAGAAAAAAAGACAATTTATCAACTCGATATCATTTTAACATCAAATTGTATCATAAGGCAACTGTTAACTTGGAATCCTGAAGGGGAACAAAAAAGAAGAAAGCCAAAAAAAAAATACTATGTCAGGAATGGGAAGCACATATGAAAAGGATGAATAACAACTGGAAAGAACTGGAAAGGATTGTTGAGGACAGAGTTGGATGGAGAATGCTTGGATCGGTCCGACCGTTGCTGCTACCTTGATGTGATGGTCAGGCTTGCCTATCGTAATGAAGTAATCAAGCTATACTGGATTGGAAAATCGTTTCTCAAGGTCCTACTATTGCCAGACAGGTCGGTTGAAGAACGGTAAGACTAAAAGCAACAAATCCAAGGTCCGAAGGCGAAGTCGTACTGCTGACTGTACAGAGGTGTGACGGCAGTAAGGTGTTTCCCTCTGACAACCAGGATAACAGCAATGCTGCTTGCCCACAAGGAGGAGTGGGTTTAGAATAGGTCGACCCTAAAAATGCACACCTAGCCTTGTCCCACGGATATCCGTCTCCGGTAGTAAAGTTCCAACAACTACGAAGCTAAAACGAAAACTACTCTTAAGAAGGTCTTATGTAACCGATCTCAAGCAGTTGTCCCTTGGGCTTTGTAGTCACGCTCTCAGGTCACAAAGACCACCTCTCATCCAATTTCCTTTACAGATACCTCCAAAAGAACCCTTTCACAATGAAAGTTATAAATCTGTTTGAAGAATAAGGATAATGATTTACAGTTGGTGATTAGGGTTAGAAATTGAATCTAAGATTTTCATCACGAACTGACATCAGTTAAAATGCCAAGACGCTATTTGATCAAATGATTAAATGAATTTCGTGCCGAAATCCAACACTTGTTAGCCTAAATCTGATTGATCCGTTCATAAATTATAACTACACCGTGAGAACAATTTTACTCCTTCTCATTCACTATCTTACAATTAGTAATATGCAAACTAAGTGACATCATGTCACTTCAGTAAAACAGTGTCTAAGCATAATGAGAATAAAAGAAGTGAATAACTTACAGATATGGTGATTGTGGTCCAGATGTATGCATTTCACGATGATAATTTGTTGTTGCAATTGTACGGAAACCATCTTGTTGTTCTAATCCAGGAGCGTATGATCTATTCGCTAGTTAAAAAATATTATATCATTAATTGAAATCATTAATGTTAATTACCAGAATGGGATTTTTGTGGATATTTAATAGTTGAATTTATGAGTCAATTGAAGCTAGACCACCATGAAAAACCTGAAAGCATTGGACGGTAGTTTCGTTTTATTGTAGGACTCTTCAGCAGTGAGCATCCATGATCCCGCTCGCGAACTTCAAACCTAAGAACATCTAAGCGAATGAGCTGTCCAACATCCAATGGTGTCAGTGTCTAAATTGACGATATTGCACCGCCGTCCACTAACGTCATCAATGAGTAACTGCCTCTACAACAAACATGGTTGGACTCCATTAGTCACAGCTTCTCACTAGAACTCCACCAAATACCTCTGAGAGTCCATCACAAGTGAGCACATGTAGATCATTATGAGAATGGGATTTTTATGGATGTTCTAATATTTTTTTAATGATCCTGGGTTCGAATCTTTCGAAGCAGAATCTTAGATGCGTACTGCTGACGAGTCCCATACTAGGACGAAACGGCCGTCCAGTACTTCTAGTTCTTCCATAGTGGTCTAACTTCAATTCACCCATGAGTTCAACTATCAAAAGTGTTAAGTTCAAAACATTTATATATATGTATAACCTATAAACACAGTCATCATGTTCACAGTTACACTATACACCTCATATAATCTAAGGTAACTAAGAGAATGAAAATAAAATACAAGCAATATAAGCAATATAAATGATTGAACTAATCAACTTGGTAATTGACTAGTGAACATAGAACTCTATGAATTATCTCTGTTATAATGAAATGGTATAATTTAGCTTGATAGTTAAACGTTTGTTAAATGTTATGATTGTAAATAAGTAGTATATATAGTTAACTGTTAAATTATATGTTAATGAAATGAATAACCATGAATAATATATAATGTATAACAAGCATTTCTTCTTAAATGATCATCACTTAAATTCATTTATAACTCTATAATATATTAAATTAATAATTGGAATAAATGGCATCATTGTGATGTGTACTACTGATATTGATAGATATAAGTAGTATATATATCATCCATTGGAAGTGAAATGCCTGGAGGTAGAAGGTTAAGAAGATTGAAGAAGAAAAGAACAAGAACACAGAATGGTTGGTGTGGAAATGTACGAACAATAAAGTTTGAAGTGATTGATAGACATTTTGCAAATGAAGTATTTACTGTTTGGTTCTCAGATACTACACTAAGTGATTCTGTCATTTTGTATTCAAATATATTCGATTGTGAAATAGTGGAGAAGATGTGTAGCTCAGGTGGATGATTTTGATAGAGTTTTGTTTTCTGAGCTGGATGGTTTGATCTTGGAGCATTCATCGTTCTTTTGAACGACCAAACCATCCAGCTCAGAGAACAAAACGCCATGAAAATCTTCGATTGTTCTCATTTTTGTTCTCGTTTACTACACTCTTAGCCAGATACATCAAATAACTATGAATAGTCTTTTAAACATATAGTTTAATGATTATATCAGGGACTGATCTTGATTAACCAATCATTGAATACTATAAAGGATTGAGTCATTGGTTTTTAGTACAAGGTTCAATAGTGCTCATTAACCATGTCATTGGGAATAGAATCAAATACTTCCAGGTGTGGCAGCGATTGTTTTCTCTTCAAACGATTGAGTTAAAATCTAATGATTTACATTTCAAACTTCATCCAATTAGGTTGTCTAATCACGATCAGTTAGGGATGTATATTCTAACATTGAACAATCTCCTGAAGCTCAACATGTTAACGTGATTTTCAGTTAAGCAGAATTGTACATATAAACATCTTTTAACCTTCTCTATTTTCGGTTCCCAATGGACTTATTCAGTGTAATTATTGTATTAGATGTAGATTTACCTAGATTCATGATGTTAGTCAGTTGACCGGCAAATAATACAAACTAATCAGTTTAAAGTCATAATAGTATTCAAGATATAGTTCTAATCTCTATTAGATTGTATTGTAAACTACTGTTCTTATCACGTATGATTTGCCAACTGTCTATTGCATAACATTTCTGAAGGTATATTATGTCCCCTGAACTGTATGAAGATTTCTAGACAAAATCATCATCAGTATCAACATACACTTTAGAAAGAAGTAAGCAATTAGAATTTCTCCACCAAAATGACTACCAGCTTGTTCTACTGACTTAAGATTTGATTGATTGATTGTTGTCCGTATTTCTATTGTATTCTATAAATATTCAATGAATCTGTAGTGTCGGTTGCTATGTTAAGCCCATATAACTTATTCTAGCTTCTGAACAGACCATTCTTCTGAAGTCACATATGCCTTCTCTACTGCGCGTCATTTCTTTTCGCTTTCTTCTCGTCATTTGGATAGAACTAGAAGGGAAGGCATAGGACAGAGTGAGTTGGGGAATGCTGCTCCGCGGCCTATGCTCCATTGCGGGTAACAGGCGTAAATAATATAGATATATAGAGATTGATAAAATATTTCTTGATGAAGTAAGTTACTACTTTTTAAGTACAATAGTAATATCTCAAATAAATGATTGAATTAAATTGATCGATTTCAATGATTTAAAGAAAGGTTTTGTATATTCTAGAACTGTTATAATTATTACATGAATGACAGGGATTATGGTATTTTGATGTTTGCTACTCATGTTTACAGGCTTAAGTAGTATGTAACAGTGAGATGGTGGTTGGAGGTAGTCGACAGGAAACCCTGGACCCGGGTTTCGGGCCACTTGGCACTCATCAGCATGGTGTACCTGCACTAATAAGGACTAGACACGCACGACTTTGATCGCCACCCAATGACCAATCAATTGTGATTACATCTCGGTCCTACAGGAGGTCGGTCGCGGCTCCGATAGCTCAGTGGTAACGTCTCTGTGAAGCTGGGTGACACGAGATCGAATCCACCAGGGAGCACCAGTTCCCTCAAGATTACAGGTACACCTTGCTGACGAGTGCCAAGTAGCACGAAACACGGGTCCAGGGTTTCCTGTCGAGTACGTCCAACCACCATCTAATCTCAATATATAGTGCACGCAATGTCGATTCACCTAGACTGTTGGCCACATTGCAGCATGGTCGATAGCATTAGATCTGCACTAATAAGGACTTGACACACATGACATTGATTGCCACCCAGTGATCAATCAATTGTGAGTATGTAACAGTGTTCAGCAGTGGAATGTCTGCGATCAGAAAGTTGAGATGATTGTAATAAAATGACGAAAGAAGAAACTGAAAGCAAGTAAGATAATAAGATGAATCAAGGAATAATGAAGCTTGTACGAGACAATACGATGTATTTACATTTTACTAAATTGCTATTAGGAATGTCGTTAATTTACTTATAGCTCATTTACATTCACTTAACGGTACGTTTGATGAAATGTTGGTCACTGATACATGTCTTAAACATTTACAATGAATATTCGATAGCTACAACGTTTAAAAATATGTTAGACTTCTAAGGATAGTGGTTAGAGGTAGTCAACAAGTAACCCTGGACTTAGGTTTCGTGCTATCTTACACTCATCAGAAAGATGTACCTATAATCTTAAGGAAACGGATACTCTCTGATGGATTCGATCACATATCATCCAGTTTTACAGTCAGAGATATTACCAGGTTGATAGGATTGGATCTACACTGAATAGAATTTGACATTGATCCTTCCCTAGTGATCAATCCATTGATATATTGACATATATATATATATATATATATATCATCTGTGTTAGAAGTGAAATGAACTGTTATACACTAAACACCATTATCAATTATTGATCTAGTTAGTGTGATATTCATGTCACTATCCATACAGAATGAAATGAACCCTTGGAAATAAAAAAAGGGATAAACATAAACAGAACATCACTCAAATGATAGATTTGGGTTAAGATGATTATGTCATCATCAGAGTAGTGGTGGTGGTGGTGGATTAGCATCAATAGGATACCATAATTTGCGTTACATTATCAATAATAAATAAGCTTTATTAGATGATTATTGTTATTAGTTATAAGAAGCGAATTGTGAGAAGCGATGGATTTCATTTACCTAACTTATTATTATGACTAGATATTGGATAATATTGTTGATTAGATGATGATGATAATAGTAATAATCGTTGTTTCTGTGTCATTTCTTGAATATTCTGTGTAAGAGTTTGCCTGGCATATGAATTCCTATTCATAGATGTTTGATTTAATAATTCCAATGATTGATGATCCATAGAATTCCATTTATTATTATTACCATGACTACTATTATACACTAGATTATTATGATGAGGATGATGATCATGATGATGTATAATAGGTAGTACATTTTTATTGATACTTGAAATTCGTGATGAATGACCAGTATTAGTGAAACCAACTAAACGTCGATTGATAGATGGACTTAATAATGCTTGTGTAGTTTGACTATATGGTACATCAATAGTACTACGTTGCATTCTTATTGGACTATAATAATCTTTACTAATAGATCGTTTTATTCCTGATATTGATAGATCTATTCTTCCAGCGGATGAATGAGGTCGATTAAACAATGTTGGAAATGTTGATAAACCTGAAAGAAAGTTGATTGATTCATAAAAAGAGTAGTAGAATGATTTGGTATAGAATTATTTGTCGTTTTTCTTTTGTACATTTATGCTTATTTACTTACTTACGCCTGTTACTCCTCGTGAAAGAGTATAGGCCAATCACCAGCATTCTTCATCAAACCCTATTCTCAACAATCCTTTCCAGCTCTTTCCAGCTTTTATTCATCCTTTTCATATCTGATTCTATTTCCCGATGTAATGTGTTCTTTAACCTTCCTCTTTTCCATTTCCCCTCAGGATTCCAAGTTAGGACTTGCCTCGTAATGTAGTTTGATGATTTGTGTAGTGTATTTCCTATTCATTTCCATCGTCTTTTCCTAATTTCTTCTTCAGCTGGAATCTGGTTTGTTCTCTTCTAGAGAAGGCTGTTGTTGATGGTATCCGGCCAATGGATGTTGAGTTTCTTGCATAGACAGCTATTTATAAATACTTGCACCTTCTTGATGATGGTTGTTGTAGATCTCCATGTTTCAGCTCCGTATTGAACATTCTCATTTTGATATTGGTTGACAGACAGTTGTTTTGAATTCCATATGTTCTTCAATTGTAGGAATGAGGCCCTTGCTTTGCCAATCCTCGCATTTGAAACTCCTTGTTCATCGATGATGCTTCGCACGTATGTGAAGGATTCTACATCTTCCAGAGTTTCGTCATCAATGTACATTAATAATTGGTTGGTAAATGTCAATATACTCAGATCATTGAACAGTTACATAATGTATTTGTTATGAAGTATTTATCATTAGTAACTATGTTAACATATTTGCAATTCCTTAATGAATATCACTATTATTAGATAGAAGTCTTTAGATACTGACATAGTAACCGCTTCCTAAACTTCTATTATCTTTGATACTTCAACTCCAAATGGATTGCGGAAATATGGAAGATACATTATGAAGGTTACATACAGTCCAGCACGAAGCCAGATGCATGCTTCATTATATATTTTTGGGTCGCGATAGTGATCCTTCCACAGGTTCATCTACAGAAACCTTGTTACAACTGTTACTTCACCTAAATAGTCAAATTAGGTCAAGCGACAACGTCACTACAACGAAATCAATTCAATGACCTCACTAAACTATTCAATCGGTAGTAGCGACGGAGATTTTGATGAAGAGTCATCATATACATCAATGAATAATACGACAATAGGGAATTTAATAAATCACGTAATACAATAATGAAGGTTTCGTACGAAGCATAAATGGAACATTATGAACCTATTGTCATTCTCACAAAAGTTGACCCTTTTACAAACTATTTAGACGATACTAATTATCATAACTATTCTAAGCAAAGATGGATAGTGACTAGCAGTGAAATCCAGGACAAACATTTCGTCCTATTTGGAACTCATCGGTTTGGTGTACCTAAACATCCCAGAATTGTTAATGTTCGCTCTGGGACTCGAACTCAGTACCGTTCGCTTCAAATGCCATTACTTTATATGACCTATTTTATAGATTTGGGAAATTCAACTTAATAATAGAACTCATTCCATAGTCATACTCTCGTAATATATGAAATCACACCTAAATAATAAAGAAAAAACAATAAACATTATATCATTAAAACTAACCACTTGGTGTTGTAGCACGAACTGATCTAGCTATAGAACCAGTTGGTGGTTCCAAGTCGTGTACACCACGACCAATTGGTTGTAATGTTATCGTTTCCATTTCTTCTAAAACAGCTCGACTACCCACTGATCTGGAATCATGTAATTGTCTATTTGAAGCTTGCTAAAATATTCATTATACAAAAAATAATATTTAATAAACATAATGAATGATGATCATTATCATATAGAAATCTAATTTATTTATAATGAATATTGAAAGTTCTTAGGTTATTTCTCTTCTGAACTTATCCTCGACAACCTTCATATTCTTCAAATGGAACATGTTCAGAACTATCGATCAGTATATCACTTATTTAATGTATGTGAAATTTTCATCAAAGATTTCACTTCAGTGCCTAATCATTGATTATGTTAGCGTCTTTTATCTACTGTGGGAGAGAACAAACCAACTTCCAGCTGAAGAAGAAATTAGGGAAAGACGATGGAAATGGATAGGAAATACATTACGCAAATCAGCAAACTGCAACCACTAACTTGGAATCCTGAAGGGAAACGGAAAAGAGGAAGGTCAAATAATACATTACATCGGGAAATAGAATTAGATATGAAAAGGATAAATGAAAGCTGGAAATAACTGGAAAGGATTGTTGAGGATAGGGTTTGATGGAGAATGCTGGTGAGCTGCATATTCTCTTTCACGAGGAGTAACAGGCAAAAGTAAGTAAGTTAGTCTTTTATCTGGTATATTGAACTGCACTACACTAACAGACAGTTGAAAATAACTTCACCGTGAATTATGACTATTACCAGGTCTTCGGCTTATTCACAGGTAGATCTAAGTAGATCTAAACTACACCAAGCTAGATTGACTATGAAAGTAATACAATCTTCACAAATCCCCATACTGATACTAATTGGATTATAGCCCTACGAACAGAAAAAAATGATAATATCTATCACAGAATGATTTTATTAGGAGGAGTTAAGGATGAATTGGATGATAGGTTCATCCTACTGTGAGACTCTTCAGTAGTGAGTATTCACGATCCTACCGCACTACTCACACTGAGCGTTCTACAACAAAAAAACAAAAGTAGTATTGCGCTTATTTTAAAGTCTAACGTTTCTATACTTTTGACTACGTATGAGATCGTAGCTGAGCTGTACAGTAGTGCTTCGGGCGTCTTATACTTTCTGGTATTCAGTAATTTTTTGTATTTTTTTGATGTATATCGGGAACCTTCATCAAAACGTAACTATACACTTAGAAAATAATCAAATTCTTCAAGTAATATGCTTTTGATGAATAAAAAGGAAAACACAGTGAGGAGACCATAAAGCTCAGATATGAAACAGATATTCCATTTAATAATAAACAGTTATTATATGTCTTATACTATTCTTTAAGATGGTCTGTTTATATTAGATCTTCGTACCGTACGGTAATCATCAAACTGCATCACTAGGCAACCGCTAACTTAGAATCTTGAATGGGAATTTTACGTCTTGACAAGAATAATGAATGGTAACTTTTGGAATCTATTGATGGTCCAATACTAGACGTATATTTCTATTGTATAATTATTAGGTAACTAAACTTTGCATATTCATATTCCTTTTATTATGAGCTTTATTTTAACCCATAAACTATTATTATACGATTTATCATTCTTGAGTTATGCTCTGTTTATTAATTACTATCTACCACATTCATAGCCACATTTGGCTAAGTCTTGTACAAATGTGTATTTTATTGGTACGTTGTGGTCTGTTTGATTGGTATATAAGCTAAGTACGTTTGAAATATAAAATTTCACATTACAGAGGCTGCGACTGGTGTTCTGGACTTAACTGACTGGGCTAGGCGGACAGCAGGACCAATCAGGACTCTAGGCTGCTTGCAGGTGTTTTACGCGTTCGTGGTCCGATCGATAATTTGCTTCTCCCTAATTGGCGTTCGCAAGTTATAACAGGGAACAGAATAGAGGAAAGCCGAAGAACATACTATACCAGGAATTGGAAACAGACAATTGCCCAAGACAGGATTCGATAGAGAGTACCGGTTAGTGACCTATACTTCTTCACGAAGGATAACCGTGTCTCTAATCGAAATCAAAATATCAAAAAAAAATATTACATAACTCATAATTATACTTACACTATTTCGCATCTAAAAACAAACATACAAATTTTGTTCAATAGTGAATTTGACATTAAGAATAGAAGTTTGTAAAGCCATATACAATGTGTCAGAAACTTTCTTTACTACTTTAATCAGTCCAATCATTTCTATTGACTGAGGGTTAAAATGGTTAGATATGAGAAGATTTCTCAATAATCAATACAAAGTTTGAGACGAAACTCATATTTTGTTTGGTATTGCTTAGATAAAAGGGGAATTGTTTATTATTCTGAAGGAACTGATGTTACCTATGAGATATTGTAGTGAACAGAACACGGGGGGGGGACAAACGGATGTATTTGAGCACAAAATTACTGGACTTGTTAATAAAATCTAACAATCGTATAGTAAATGCTTAACTTGCAAAATGTCCATCGATTGTCTCAAAATGACTCAGACTTCATTGTTCTTGCATTTTCATACAAATTGCATCCTGTTTCCATTCTTTACTGTTCGATCCTCTTGTCTCTCTGCTGCCAGACCTTCTATTGACGACTAACATCATCTACTACTTATGCCAATATAAGTAGCACACACCATAATATGAATGTATGATCCTAAATTATTCAAACTACAATTGATCATTGATTAATGAATTAGTTTTGTACAAAAATGATCAGATATCATATCTTCAAAGAAAGAAGAATGAGACCTATTAAACTTACCCAATCTTCTGTTGTTCTTCTTTGTTCTTGCATTCGTCTCATATTTTCTTTATGAGCTGAATAAGTTGAATACATTGGTGGTTGTTTGCATGTTGAACTATTCCTTAAATTGGTTTCTAAATAATTTTTCAAAAAACAACAACAACAAACAAACATATATGATGTAATAATGGGTTATTGTGGGACTACCCACAGCAGTGCGCATTCACGATCCCATGTCGTGAGATTAGAACTCAGGATCTATCGATCTCGAGCACGAACGATTAACCACTAGACCACTGAACTAATCGGCATCCAACGGTGTCATTGTCTAAATTCAACCAATCCGTTAAACTGCACCATCGTTCACTATTGTATTCAGTGAGTTACTATGTCAAAACAGACCCGATTGTCATTATTATTCGAAGCTTATCCATAGGCTATATATGTTAATAAATTGACTCTTGAAGAAACCTACTTTACAATAGAGACTATTTACAACTTTTTTATCATTTGATGCGATAAATGACGAATATTCATAGTTGAGCAACAGTGGCTGGTATTGACAAGACGGATATATAATATTTGAGATTGACTAAAGGTCGTCTAGAGACTTGAATGTTTCGTGTTTGATCCCAATTGTGTGGTTGTGGATACGCACTACTGTGGAGTTTTCATTATGAGCCAGCTATTCAATTGTGACTAGTTTTTAACGGTTTTTTAATCAAAGTTATTGAGTTATGTAAAGCTTCAAATTCAACAGTCTTTTAAACACACAACAGTAGTAATGAAATAATTCTATACCTACGATCTAGAGCAAGATGGAAAACTGATGCATCTACAATAAGGAAATCGATTTTGAATAAACTAATTACAGTTTCACACCCTCTCAAACTCTCTCACTTAATCATATTCACAGAAACAGATTAATCCGACAGTAATGGACTTTATGGAACCTATGGTTAAGCCGCCACAATAGCTGTTTTACGAACTAATTTCAAGCTAAGCAGTACTTCATGTTTTGATAGATATTGGCTAGACATCGATAAATGTCCCAGCCATTTCGGTCAAAAAGCGTTTATTCCGTGATACGTATACGAATGTCTGTTGGTAACGAAGTGTCATACTTCTCTTTGTTGATGTACATACGCCACATTGTTGAAATTAAGATAAGTAAGCTCCTCAGCGAAGTAACTCTGTATAGGAGGCTAATGAGTGATATATTAGTCGTATGTAATAAGGAGTTAGACGTATCTTGGTTATTAGATAAATTCGATAGTGTATAGAATGAGATACCACCTACTTATAATGAAGAAAACAATAACCGACTGCCTTTTTTTAAACATAATTTTAGACGAAAAAAAGATGAAACTGTAAAACGATCGGTTCATAGGATGTCAACCTGAGCTTGGAAATATTTGAACTTCCACAGTTTCTATCTATTACAGTACAAACAACGTTTGGTAAATTGCCTATACAACAGAACTCAACGAATATACACTACAAATCTACTTGAGGAGGTGACAAAACTGCTAACCGAAAAGATTATTCGCTGTAGTTTATTAATTAGTGTAAAAGTAAGCTAACATGAAGACTGCTGGACTCCGTTACGAAGTAAAGGACATATATCTCATATTAACATTTAAAAGAGAGTCAAATATCATAAGTTTGAGAAAGAGACTAAAAGTAGACATTAAGAAAACATTCTATGCTGTTAAACCTATGATTTCACATAGGCCTAGACATTGCGTAACATATTGCGTCACATCCCGTTGAATTTACCAATTCTCATGTTCATGTGCCCCCAAATGCCATGGTACGATCGAGAGTGGGCTGGCGCCGCCCTCTCTCTCTTGAAGTGCTCTCACACGGCCACGCGTACACAGCCTCTGACAAGAAAGTCCTACTCACTGCCTTCTCGCACCACATTTGTTGTTTACGAAACTGAGAGGACGAAAAGCGAATTTCCGGAGCTGTGGAAAACATATAGCTAGATAACTTCAGAATCAGTTAATGTCATGCACTTTGATAAATCTGTGAGGCAGACATCCATATTCATCGAATTGTTAAGAATGAATTCTTAGGTTCATGGAAGCTAGACAATCTACCCATAGTAATCTTTAAGCTATATTACGATCTATGATGTTATAGGAACGTTCTATATTGTATTCGTTGTTTTTCCCTTACCTTTGTTTACCTTTATCATTTTATGTTTATTTGAACTTTGATTTATGTAACCTTTATTCGTTTTTCATAGGTGTTTTGAAAAGTAAAGCACAAACAGACCATAATTTGTAGGTTAATTGTTTCATCTTATTGCTCTATCAAAGTTTACAAAAGGGTCTAATTGTTTAAAATCTGTGCTAGATGAAACTAAATTGGTTGGGTATGAGATAGTCATTCACTGAAGGTGAGAAAAGATGATCACCCAATGTCGTGGACTGTCAGTCAGTCAGTCAGCTATAACGTAGGATCAGCAACATATATGCATCGGTCCAAGTTCCCACATCTCATTAGTACAACAAGATGGACACCGGATTCATAAAAGTAGCTAATTCAATGGTAGTAATATATAAAAGAAAAATTGCATATAAGGATATAGTACAGAAAGAATGAATTAGTCGGTAGAAATAAAGGTGTGAGGTAATTTTAAACTAACGGTTTAAGGGAAGACAATGAATTTATATACCTACACCATTGTGATCGATTTTGAACCATGTCACACAGAGTCTCCAACCATCGATTACGACAGATGCGCTTACCCCAACTAAGGAGGTTGCATCTACCAACACGGTTCAGATCAGAATTTAGCGGCCTCAAGGACTGACGCTATGTTTTGGTTTGGCTGCCCCTAATTTTATTCCATCCATCTCGAACACTAGTCAGTATTGCGCGTCGTGGTGATCGGTGTTCAGGCATACGCAGCACGTGACCCAACCATCTCAGTCGATGAAGATTCACAACCTCATCAACTGATCTACCATCATCATTCCCTAATACCCTGCGTCCGAACCTCATTATTACTTTCCCGATGATCCCAGGAGATCCGGGCAATATTTCTAAGACATCTGTGATCAAACACAATTACCTTACGATTATCCTCTACTCTAACTGGCCACATTTATTAGCCATAAAGTGGAACAGAACGAACTGCTGCACAGTATACTCGTCTTTTAATTGGTAGACGGATATCTTACCTTCACTATAGGTGGTGACGTAAGTTGGCAAAAGTCAAACGAGCTTTTTGAATTCGTTCAAAGATTTCGTCAGTAATACCATTGATATCCGACTCAATAGACTAAAAGTTAAGTGTTCGCACATGAAACCGAGGGAACTTGGTTCGACTTCTCGTTACGAAACAACGGATTTGCACTGATGACGACTCCTATAGTAGGACGAAATAACCATCTAGTGCTTCAAAGTTTTCAACAGTTGCCTAAGTTAGATTGATTCCAGGTTTAAATGCAATTTAATACATACAATATTTTTTTTGTAAAATTTAATAAATTAAAAGTGAATAATTTCTACATACCTGACAACCATGCAGTTTTAGTCATTGTACTAGGTCCACTAATATTCATCTGACTTGATGTTCTTTGAGGTTGAACTTTTAAAGAAAGACAGTAAAGAAAAAAACAGCAACGCTGTCATAAGAACAGTATGATATAAAGGAACTCAATGTAAACATTGTTTAATAATTGAATTCATTAGTCAAGTAAAGCTAGACCACTATGGAAAACCTGGAAGCACTAAACGGCCGTTTCATCCTCCTCAACAGTACGCATCCAACATCCTGTCTGACAAGATCTGAACCCAGGAGCTATTAGTATCGCGCACGAACGCTTAACCTCTACACCACTGAGTCGACTTTGTTATTTGACTAAAACTTCAAATTTAACTGAATAGAATAGCAGAATGTTGTGAAGAAATTCGAAGGATTTCAAGAACATCAATGAATGATATAATTATAGAATTGTTATTTGTTCTTAAATGAGTAGTTCTGAAGAATGAACACTTTGTCTATTTCATTTAAAAATCTTATAAAAAGAACAATGAAACTGATACTTTAATCATTATAATAATTCTTATACGGAACATCAACAGATCAGGCATGTCATAGGTACATTCAATTGACGAGTCATAATTTAGAATAAAACACGCTTCCTGGATTCCATTATTAGGCACCATTCATTATTGACAGAAAACTGACTTCGTTTTTACACTCAGAACAAAGGAGATCGGTAATAATGTTTTGATCATTGTATTCATATTACACGAAATAATTGCCATGATGTAATAGGAATGTTTCAAAAAAAGGTGATAGATATATCAAGTATAGTGTAGCAGCAGTCTCTTCATCAGTAGTCCTCAACATACACAAGAGGGAAAACCAAGGTCCTCAAATTCAAAGCGGAGAACAGCAATCCAATCACTCTTGATGGCGAAACTCTGGAAGATGTAGAATTCTTCACATACCTGGGAAGTATCATCGATGAACAAGGAGGTTCAGATGCAGACGTAAAGGCGAGGATCGGCAAAGCAAGGGTCGCATTCCTACAATTGAAGAATATATGGAACTCAAAACAACTTTCAACCAATATCAAAGTGAGGATCTTCAATACGAACGTCTAAACAGATCTACTGTACGGAGCTGAATTTTGCACAACTACTACAACTATCATCAAGAAGGTACAAGTACTTATAAATTATTGTCTACGCAAGATACTCAACATCCATTGACCGGATACCATCAGCAACAGCTTTCTTTAGGAGAGAACAAACCAACTTCCAGCTGAAGAAGAAATTAGGAAAAGACGATGGGAATGGATAGGACATACATTACGCAAATCATCGAACTAAATCACGAGGCAACTACTAACTTGGAATCCTGAAGGGAAGCGGAAAAGAGGAAGGTCAAAGAACACATCACGTCGGATAATAGAAGCAGATATGAAAAGGATCAATAGGAACTGGAAGAAGCTGGAAAGGATTGTTGAGGAGAGGGTTGGATGGAGAATGTTGGTGATCGGCCTATACTCCTTCACGAGGAGTAACAGGCGTAAGTAAGTAAGTAATATATCAAAAATGGAATGAATTGTGCTTTTAGTGTGTGCGTCTCTCTCTCTCGCCCTTTTTCTTTTACTAACCCCCCTCTCTGTCCCTTTTTTTACTTTCTCCCTCCCTCTCTCTTTATACGCTACTCGAATCATATGATTAACTGTCAGCTTTACATTAATTTTCTTAGCAAAAAAAGAAATACATTTGTAATTGAAAAGTAGTTTATATACAGAAACTATATAAAAGATACCAGTAGTATATCAGTAGTGTATACATACCATATCATAGGTATACAACAATATATGATGAATGAAGCATACTTGAACACACTACAAATACCTAATTGTTGAATCTATGAAGTAGAATCATTCATATATAGTGATCATATGATGTTATTATTATTATCATTACTATTACTATTATTATTACTACGATTGTTATTCAACATTGAATCATTCCATTTTAAAGAAAGAATTTCAAAACTCTTTGAAGTTTTGAAATATTCATGTTAACTGGTTTGTTCAATGATGTTTACAAATACAACATGGTGATCATCAACTGAATTATACTTGATAGAGAAAATTTGAACGAGATGGAAGTTTTCATATATCTGGGTAGCATTATCGATGAACAAGATGGATTGGATGAGGATATGAAGGCAAAAGGGTACAAGTATTTATAAACAATTGTCTATACAAGATACTCAATATCCGTTGATCTGGTACCATCAACAACAACCTATTGTGGAAGTGAACAAGTCAACTTTCAGTTGAAGTGGAAATTAGGAAAAGATGACGGGTGTGGATAAGATATATATTGGGGAAATCATCAGAAACTGCATCACGTAGCAAGCGTTAACTTGAAATCCTGAATGGAAACAACGAAGAGGAAGGCTAAAGAACACACTACGTCGAGAATTAGAAGCAGGCCTGAAAAGGATGAATAACAACTAGAAAGAATTGGAAATGATACATCCATGACAGATTTGGTTGGAGAATGTTGATGGATTGCCTATCGTCCTCTATGAGAGGTAAGAGACAGAAGGTCCTGGATTCAAACCTCGCATGAGGGATCGTGTATGCGCACAACTCAGAAGTCTCGTAGTAGGACAAAACGACCGTCCAGTGCTTCCAGGTTTGTCATGGTGGTCAAGCTTCAATTGACTCATGAATTCAACGACTAAAATATTTACATTATGAGAAAGAAACAAAAAGTAAGACGACTGTACAGAATTCTGATAAGTTCACAGAACTGACAATAAAAGCTACTATAATCTTTTTAACTACTTTCGATTGGAATCATTCATTTAATGATGTACATTCAATGCATAATCATGCAACAAAATAAGTACAACCATACAAGACCAAAATCATTCAGCATACACTATATTAATAATACTATCTGATAATAAAAGTATACATGCATTTAAGATAACTTCGCCATGGAGCCCCTCTGGAGCTATTGCTCATTTTAACGTTGGATAACGTAAGACGATTGTGCACAGGGTTATCGACCCATCCCGGTAGAAAACAAAAAAATAATTCAAATCATGCATTCAGAATGAATGATCAATGATCAACGTAGTGTGGCAACTTGAACTGATGTACGTACGTACGTACGTACGAAGTTCTACGTTGTTACTGACTGACTAACTGACTGATAAAAAAATTGAACAGAACCAAGTCAAATAAACCATGTTTACATAAATCAATATAACTGACTGAAAATAGAACAATGATAAGTTGTAATTATTAGGATTATATCATGATTAAAAATAATTGATAAGCAATAAATACTAATCAGATTTGATCATGGACGATTGTACAACGTCAAATACCACTTAACATTCGCATCATTCCAGTATGCAATGAATTATTCAATAGTGTAAGCTATATGGCTATGTAGAGCTGAAGGTCTCATATGAGACTGGAGGTTCGCCATCGGTATTGTGGATGATTCGGCATTACTTTGGAAAGTTTTGCTAACTTTTCATGCACAAAATTGGTTTGTTGGTTAACAGATTTCATTCATACTGGTGGTTGCTTTTCAGTGTTCACGAAGGCCATTGTCATTGGAACATTGTAAGGCATGTCGCCATTGCTAACATTAGTGAGTTTGTCTGTCGTGTAAGCGGAATAGGTCAACTTTTGCCTGTTTGTGCTGTGCATAATTGATTCAAGCGATCATTGATCGGAATAACTATACATGTGACGTGAATGTGTATATGAATGGTGCAAATGGTCCACCAGGGTGCTTGATACCTGTGTGGTTGCACCATAGGATTGAGCTGTACTATTCAGATTGTAGCGTTAAGACCTATATGGTGTCTGATTTTCCTGCTAAACAGGGTTGAGCTGTACTGTTTGGGTTGTCACATGAAAGCCCGGATGGTGTCTGGTTCTCCTGACTACCAATGTAAAATTACTCTGGCCCACAATGGTATATTATATAACTGTGATATATATATATATATATATATATATATATATATATATATATATATATATATATATATATATATAGTCCTATCAATGTGTGTGTGTGGTGAAGGAGTAATTCTTGAGATGCTGGAGAAGATTTGTAGCTCAGGTGGACAATTTTGATGGCGGCTTGTCTTCTGAGCTGGATGGTTTGATTGTGGAGCTTTCATCGTCCTTCTGAACGACATCATCAGCCCGAACTTCAGGTAGAAGTTAATAAATTCTAACATTTCACTTCTTCCTGAAGTTTGGGTTGATGATGTCTTTTAATATGTTTAAACTTATACACAGTTTTTTGCGCCTTTCAGTTAACACACACGATGCTTCACCTAATATGCATTTACTTTATGTATGTAATTTTCATCATAAAGTGACGTTATTGACAATTTTAATGAACTCTAAAGGAAGATGGGCAGCTGTACCACCATAGATTAGAAATATAAGGATAGAACAGCCCAATACCGGAACAAACTTGGTACTTTCAATATATGTGGTCAGAGCAGTACTATATGAAACCAACGAGTCGTGCTGTAATGGTCAAGATTTTTTCAACTTTCATATAGTATCACAAATAACTGTCTGTCCTCCAACTTAGATTTACTGTTAACCCCTTTCAGAGTGAGTAATTTTATAATGGGGGCAACCGAATGTATTTGAATGCAAAATTACACAATCATACATACAATACTTCATTTGCAAAACAACTACCAATTCATCTCAGACTTTATTGTCCCCTCATTTTCATATACCAATCACTCTGTGTTCCCATTCTCTCCTCTTCAATCTTCTCAATTTTCTTCTTCAAGGCATTCCATTCTCGATTGTTGTTACATATTACTTATATCTGTCGATATAAGTAGCTTACATCGCACTAGGTTTGAATATAATTTATATCATGCTTTAACATTGCTTTCATTATTATATTGTATACTTACATAATAAATGTGTAGTTAAAGACTTCATTTACTAAAATCTAATACCCCCCCCTCCGGTTCACACTCCTCTCAATCCACTTCAAATAAGTACACTTTTTAAATTAAATCTGAATGATAGACATTTGTGACAGGAAATATTCTTGTCAATACTGAATCTTCATTTCTAGTTACTATGGTGTTTAAAATGAGGTTAAATCGATTAATCAAACATTCTTTATCTTTTTTTAAAAAAAAAAGAAAAACATTTTACCTTTCGTTGAAGAGCGTTGATAATTTAACTCTTCTTCAATATCTGAAAATGAGAATCAAACTCAATCGAGATGATAAAGAAAAAAAACTGACAATTAAAAGTTTATTTCGAAAAAGAAATTCCCATGGTAACTATTCTTTGATTAACATGTAAATCACTGCCCGCATATACCCTGGTACGACTGAGAGTGGGGAGAGAGTCAATTCTCCCTCTACAAATGCTCTCATATGGCCACTTGCATACAACCACTCCAAAGGAAGTCCTACTCACTGCCTTCTCGCACCACATTTGTTGTTTACGAAATTGAGAGGACGAAAAGCGAATGTCCGGTGCTTTACCCTGGTGGGTGGACACATAGAGTCCACCTAGGGGAGTTGGGAAATCGTGATTCTAAACCAATGGTGCACATGGTCTCTAATTCCTGAGGGACCAAATGGCATATGAACCAATCGTTGGTCACCGGCTACCATTGAACTACATCTTACGTTGTTCCACTGCTTTGTGAATCAGACCGTTAGGTCCAGGGTTCCGAGTGTGGCCCCCAAAGAAAACCACCTGCTTCGGTTCGGTCACCCAGGCAGTATCACAGCCCTCACACATATCAAATGTGATTTGTGTGTCGCATATGTATTTAGTGCCCTGTTGTACCAGTATTTATGTGTTCAAATAAATAAATAAATAAAATGCTTAATGAATTATCATCTAGTTGATGCGGTAACCAAGTTTCAGGTGAACCCGATGAAAAAGTCTTACACATCAGACTTTAAAGAGGGGAGGTGTGAGGACGGCCCACTGGTGAACTTGAGGAATCTCTAAGAAGTTCAGAAAGAGCCAAAGATATTCCATCCAGTCGTCTTTTTTGAGAATATTCCAGAATCCCTACATGTAGCTTTCCTATCGGACAAATGATAATAACCCCATATATGCGGATTGGACGACTATAATGATGATTTCATTTTTACTAAAAACTATAAATACTTGACAGTTTTGTACCATAATTGACACTGTTTGGAATGACATTCCTTTCACTTGTCTTTTGTCTTCTCATTTGCGACTTAGGTGGGTTCTAGCGTTCGAGTGCTCAAGTGGTACGTAGTATATTAAGAATCTAGGCTCTAGATATAACGGAGACAATTGTCAGGAAGACGTGACTACAATCTAAAGGTTATTTATGTTCCCTATGGAATTCGAATTCATATCACCAAATATCATAGCTCAGGAGATTACTATCACACTATTTAAATCATGATTAACTTTATTTAGGAATGAAACATTTTTACTGATTGATTACTTACGAATATAATGATATCACTCTGTTACTCAAGACTGAATCGATTAAAAGTTGGGTGTCAGTTTGAGATCTAGTAACTGGACGTCAATAACTTTAATCATAAAATCTATATTTCATGTAAATCATCAGGATTTCTTATTCTAATGCTGATGACTTTCTTGCCTCCCCCCGCAAATGATACTTGTTAAAGATCTAAACCTATGACTGTAGACTAGATCAAATGTACGACCTTCAGAGAATAAAGTGAAAGGGATTTCAATTCTAGATAATTTATCTTACTGCTCTATCGTCATCCACTAATATACATGAAACCTTTCTGATTCCCATAAAACATGAACTCAATTCACTGGTTTCAGTATTATAGATATTAAGGTATAGCATGATTCGACTGTACTCTAACAACTAAAAACATATCTAATTTACCTTATATGATGTAAAGGGTATAATACAGTAACAAAATGTACTATATATCAGAATGAAATCAATAACCAGTAATTGATGGTTTCCGCTAGTTCTCTATATTAAAGATAAACACTCAACAAAATTATTTATTCACTTGGTGTTGTTTGACTTGTAACTTCCCATTGTAAATTTAGGACCGGAATTGATCAATCTCATATTGACATATGTGGGGCCTGTGCGGACTACTTCGATATAGCCATAAGTCACAAGCATTTTAAGCAAAGATGGATAGTGACTAGCATTCGAATCCAGTTTGATGCACGTTTCGTCCTATTTGGGACTCGTCAGCTGGATATACCTGCATCTCAGACTTGTTGATGTTCACTCCGGGACTCCATCTTTGATTAAAAACTTATTGATTGTTCAATAATTCAAAGTCATCCAGTTTTTGAATTATTAGGTCATTTATTCAGATGTGCATGTTTACATAATAATGTTTTTAAAAAACGAACTTACGTTTTTCAGTTTTTGTTTCTTCTGTACGTTGATGAGTTCTTGAATCACGTTGAACTGATCAATAGTATGTAGTTGAAGAAAAAAAATTTTGTTCATAAATTTTTGTCAGTAAAAGGTCGTGGGATTATTAAGTTTTTGATTGAGACTATGAACCGATTGATGTGAGACTAATATTGAAAACCTGGAAGCACTGTATGGCCCTTTCATCCTATTGTGGGGCTCCTCATCGGTGCGAATCCACAATCCCGTTCATGGGGTTCGAACCCAGGTCTTTCATTACCGCACATGAACACTTAACCTCTAGACTACGAGCCGGCATCCGACGGTGTTAATGTTTGACCTCATACAATCCACAAAATTGCGCGATCATCTTCCATTGTACTGAGAGAGACACCTGTCTCTGTCCGACACGGAATAGTTCCACTGAACACGGCTTCTGACTAGAACTCCGAAAATTCCCTCATGAAGCTAGTCACTAGTGAGCACATGGTCCCGCGAGTGGGATCGTGGATTCGCACTGCTGAGGAGTCCCACAATGAGACGAAACGGCCGTCCAGTTCTTCCATGTTTTCAATGGTGGTCTAGTATCAATCGGTTCATGATCTCAATCAAAAACATAATTTTTTCATTTTGTTCTAAGTAAATAAATAACATCGATATATTTTTAAAGGAAGATACAATGAGAAGCCTATTTTCATTTAAACAATACCATCAGTAACAGTCTACTGTGGGAGAAAATAAACCGACTTTCAACTGAGGAGGAAATTGAGAAAAGACGATGGAAGTGGATAAGACGTGTATCGAAGAAATGATCAAGAACTGCATCACGAGGCAAGCGCTATCTTGTAATCCTGAATGGGAACGGAATGGAGGAAGGCCGACGAACACAGTGCGTCGAGAACTAAAATCAAGCATGAAAAGGATGAGTAGTAACTGGAAACATTTGGAAAGGAGATATCCATGACAGAGTTGGATGGGGAATACTGATGAGCGACCTATGTTACTCTTCGAGGGGTAACAGGCGTGAGTAAGTAAGTAAGTAATAATCATTTTTATTCCAATAATACTGATTTTGACTTGATTTAAAACGGATCTGTAGTGAACGAGAACACAGGCTGGGGACAACCAAACATATTTAAACATAGAACTACAGAATCTCTTAGTAAAATCTGAGGCTTACTTACTTACGCCTGTTACTTCTCATGGAGTAGCATAGGCCGCCCACCAACACTCTCCATCCAACCCTATCCTCAACAATCCTTTCCAGCTCTTTCCAGCTTTTATTCATCCTTTTCATATCTAATTCTATTTCCCGATGTAATGTGTTCTTTGGCCTTCTTCTTTTGCGTTTCCCTTCAGGATTCCATGTTAGGGTTTGCCTTGTGATGCAGTTTGATGATTTGTGTATTGTATTTCCTATCCATATTCATCGTCTTTTCCTAATTTCTTCTTCAGCTGGAATCTGGTTTGTTCTCTTCTAGAGAAGGCTGTTGTTGATGGTATCCGGCCAATGGATAATGAGTATCTTGGGTAGACAACCATTTATAAATACTTGTACCTGCTTGATGATGGCTGTAGATGGTTTAGAACCATACAGTAAATACTTCATTTGCAAAATATCCATCAGTTATCGCATAGTTGATTATTCCTTTGTATTCACACCAATCATTCTTTGCTCTCATTCCCTTGTCTTCAAATTTCCTAACCTTCTACCTCCACGTATCTTACTTTCAATCGGCGTTACATACTACTTATATCTCTAAACATCAGTAGCACATACCACTGAGGTATGTTTAATTGTGAATAGGTAGTTTGACAAGTGAATTGTTATACAAATACATAACTAATCAAATAGTTTGTTTCTATATCACTTACTTTGATCAGTTTGTGTTTGTTCTGTAGATTGACGAATTCTTGAATCTTTCACAACTAATAAATCATCAAAATAATATTGATAACCGATTGTTTACTTCAGTGACGTTTAACATATAGACTAACATAGACTAGTTTCTAAGATGGTTGTGGTGATTTTTGGAGATTTGAAGTGGTTTACGTAATCATTACTCTTGAACAAGTAAGTTGTAATCCATTTGTATTGGTTCTTAACCTCAGTCAATGGATTATATAAATCGATGAGTATCCAGTGTTATCAATGATAAACTTATCTCTATTTTGGGGACGTTAGATCCCCAGAACTCACTTGAAAAAAATCCTAATTAGTTTTCGTGCCAAAAGCTCTCTTTTCACCTTCATGTCGTATTCTCTATTTTGGAGAATCTTAAATGCTATTGGTCAGTTGTGTCTTTTAGTAAGCTATTTTTTTAACTCTCCGCAAGAACGTTTTTGTGCTGTATATATATACGTTTTGATTTGTGCCTGTTTTTATCGTTCGTGCTTCTGGCTTTTGCAGAATATACTTCCCCACCCCAAGCTTGGACTTCTTCCTTTCGTTAGCGGGGCTGGGACGCATTGAATAGCTAGCTTATTGGTCTTTAGTTACCGAGTCTTTGTTCCGTTCACAGATTAAGTGAACTCGTAACCACTCCAAACTTAGCACTCTATTTTCAAACTAAATGGATCACAACTCTTTCAAAAGCACTTTGATTGTAGAAACTCATCTAAGATCATTTTACCTGATCAAGTTAGCAGTGTACACTAATTAGATTATTCACATATTCTGATACGTGTCACAACAGAATATTGAAAGAGTTTCATTATTTCAATACATGCGAGATTGTGCACTGTGAATAGAAGCTCAGTGATGAATATCAAGTTGAATTTACTAAAATGGTACTACATATTAGAGTTCAGGTGTAACTGAACCATTTTGTTAATCAGGCCGATAATCTTGGATATGTTATATGAGGATCCTCTGTGAGAAACGTCTTTTGAAAAGATCACTTCAGACAATTTACAAGTATATCACCGGGATCATCTAACTTGAACACAAGGTTTATATATATAACTTTATTGCTATACCATATCACTGTTATCTATTTATATGGTTCGGGTCAAAGATAAGTTATCATAACTAAGTAATTCTGTGTATATACCAATTCACCAGCTTTTATGGTGCCAATCAGATCGGCCTCTTCCTGTATCTGCAATCAACTTTCAGGATAACTTAACAAAAGATAACATAGACAAGTTACATCATCGATTCTGCAACATGCTTAAGATGAACAGTCTTAGATTTGAATTCACTCAAAATTGGTTACGTTAATATTTTTTTAACAATGAACCATGTTGTCAAACACACAATGAAACTTACATCCTGAACTATCCACACTTCGTGATTCTCTACAAGTATTCGGTTTTACTAAATCAATTCAAAAATATACAAAAAAAAGTGATATTGATAATAATAAAACTTCTTTAAAACATTTGCAGAATTATAAGTATATATGGATAGTAGCTAGCAGTGGACTTCAGGTTGACGCGCGTTTCGTCCCATTTCAGACTTGTCAGCTAAATGTACTTGAATCCCAGACTTTTGATGTTGACTCCGGTACTCGAACACAGTGTTATTCACTTCAAACACTATCACACTATTCAAATAAAACGAAACGCACGTCCTGAATTCCACTGCTAAGCACTATCCATCTTTGTTTAAAAAGCTTGTGAATTAAGGAAATATCGAAGTAGTAGGCACAGTATGCACATATGCCAATAACACACCGATCAATTTCACTGTTAAACATCAATGAGAAGATTCAAGTAAAACAATACTGAGTGAGTGTAAACTTCATCCCATTACATAAGTAAGTGAATATTAGGACTCAGTAGCCAAGTGGATAACGCGATGGTGTTTGAAACGAACGAAACTGGGTTCGAGTCCCAGAGTAAACAACAACTCTGAGATGCAGGTAAATCCGGTTGACGAGTCCCAAATAGGACGAAACGCGCGTCAGACTGGATTCCACTGCTATCTACTATCGATATTTGTTTATAATGCTTGTAAATTAAGGCAATATCGAGACAATCGGTACAGGATGCACATATGCCAATAAGAGACTGATCAATTACATTCATAAACATCAATGGGAAGATTCAAGTAAACAACAATACCATGTGAATATGCAGAATTAATCCGTTAGTTAATGAATTTCGAATACATCACTCATTAGAAAGAAAATCAATCAGCTGCACTGTCGATGGGACAATCATGGTTTTTATAAAGGAATCCTAGTTAAACAACCATCGGTAACTAGGGTTTATATCATATCTACCCATTGTTCATTTAGAAGAACTCACACCCATAAGAACCTAAATCAATCATACACCATGTAAGAATTCTTTTTCAGTTGAGTCAGTACATGATGAGAAATCTACTTAATGAGATGACTTCATTTACTTCTGCTCATGTTTGTAAAATTAAACAGAGAAATAAACCAGTCGTAGTATACTCATACTTTTAGTTATACAATATACCCTTGTGGGCTAGGGTAATTTTACATTGGTTTTCAGGAGAAACAGACACCATCTAAACTCTCACATGACAACCCAAACAGTACTGCCCAATCCCGTTTAACAGGAGAGCCAAACACCGCCCAGGCGTAAATTTTATAACCAGAGCAGTCCAGCTCAATCCCGCTTCACAGGAGAACCAGACACCGTATAGGCCTTAACGCTACAATCTGAATAGTACAGCTCAATCCTATGGTACAACCACATAGGTACCAAGCCCCCTGGTGGACCATTCGTGTCATTCTATCATAACTTGTGACCGCCAATGAGAGAACAGTGACTTATCGAACGGACCAATGACGCGTAAAACACGTGAGAGCAGTCTAGAGTCCTGATTGGTCCTGTTTTCCGCCTAGCCCAGCCAACTAATTCCAGAACACCAATCCAAGCCTCTTCGATATGAATCATGTATTTCAAACCTACTCTGTTAACATACTAATCAAACAGACCACAGCGTATCATAAAATAGAAAGTAACATTTGTATAATATTTGGCCAAATGTGGCTTTGAATGAGGGAGGGAGTGACTAATATACAGGGAATAATTCAAGAATGGTAAATCGTATAATAATGGTTCATAGGTCAAAATCAAGTTGATAATAACAGAGACATGAATCTGTGTAGTTTAGTTACTTAACAATTATACGATAAAAATATACCCATAGTATTGGTCCATAAATGGATCCCAAAGTTACCATTCATTATTCTTGTCGGGACATAACACATTCATATACACATTCACGTCATATGTATAGTTATTCCGATCAATGATCGCGTGAATCAATTATGCACAGTACGAACAGGTCAAAGTTGACCTATTCCGCTTACACGCAGTCAAACACAATAATGTTAGCAATGGCGACATGCCTTACAATGTCCCAATGACAATGGCCCTCGAGAACACTGAAAAGCGACCACCAGTATAAATGAAATCGGTTTACCAGCAAACCAATTTTGTGCATGAAAAGTTAGCAAAACTTGCCAAAGCAATGCTGAACCATCCACAATACCGATGGCGAACCTCCAGTCTCATATGAGACCTTCTGCTCTACATAGCCATATAGCTTATTGTTCCGTAGTAAACTCATTTAAATTTATAATATTAAATCACTGATATCTTGTTTCTAATGGATCAGTTGAAATATTAGATAATAAATCAATAAAGATATTCGTTAGTTCCTCACAACTTATACTTCTTTTTTTTAAATTTTATGATTGATTATGTTCACATTTTATCAATATAGGATTATGGAGATTTGTTTAAGATCATGAATCGAGCATCAATATTAGACAACACAAATGAAAACCTGGAAGCATTGGACAACTGTTTCGTCCTAATATGAGACTCTGTGGCGGTTTACATGCATGATTTACATTCGTGATATTTACCAAATGTTTATATAGACGTAAGCTACTAGTGCTTGACCACAGATGTTTTAGAAGTATTACTCAGATCTACTGGGATTACGGAGTAAGTAATAGTGAGGTTAGACATAGGGTATTAGGGAATGATGATGGTAGATCAGCTGATCAGGTTGTAAATCTTCATCGACTGAGATCGTTGGGCCACGTGCTATGTATGCCTGAACACCGATTACCACGACATACAACGCTGACTGGTATTAAGGATGGTTGAAAGAAAGTTAGGGGTGGCCAAACCAAAACGTGGTATCAATCCATAAAATCACTAACTTCTAGTCTGAGTCATGTTGGTGGTAGATGCAGACTACTTGGTTGGGATCCGCGTGACTATCGTAACCAATGGTTGGAGACTGTGTGTGATATGGCTCAGAATCGATCGCAATGGCGTCGGTGTATACACTCTCTGTCTTCCCTTAAACACTGAGATTAAAAGTCGCTTCATATCTTTCCTTCTACCAACTAATTCTTTCTTCCTGTACTATATCCTCAAATGCAATCTTTCTTTTATATACTACTACTATTGAATTAACTACTTCTATGAATTTGGTGTTCATCTTGTTGTGCTAATGAGGTATGGGAACTTGGACCGATGCATATATGTTGCTGGTCCTACGTTGTAGCTGACTCACTGATTGACTCTAAATTCAACTATTCATTCATGATATTCAATAATAGATATAATCTTATTGTTTAACCAATTTTATTATCAAATCAATGTTTAAACTCTATTTATTCGAATGAATGAATGAATTTCGCTCCGAAATCCGACATCTGTTATCTTATACCTAATTAGTTCATCCATCAATTATAGTCTCGCCTTCATTTCAACTGAAAGGTTAACGTTAGAATAAGCTTAGATTGTAAATTGTCTTTTAAGATTTCTTAACTATTGACTAGAATTCATTCAATAGAATGATGAATATACTGATTGTTAGATTGAGTCATGTAAGTAGATGAAGAGTCTATATGATCATTAAAAGATTTCGAATGTAGTGACTCAAAATTGTTTGGAATAACAAGTGTGTATTCACACTTCGTCTTGTCTTAGATACATCATAAAGTTTTTTTTGTTATTATTTCACTAATTTTTATCGCAACTCCCCCCTCAGCTCTTCTAGAGTTAGTGCCGGTCTTAAGCCCGGGTAAAGGGAGAGGCCCTGGGTTCGAATCCCACGAGGCGGGGTCGTGAATGTGCACTGCTGAGGGGTCCCACAGTAGGACGAAACGACCTTCCAGTGCTTCCAGGTTTCCAAAGGTGATTTAACATCAATCAGTTCATGATTTCAATCAAAAACTTAATAATCTCCACAACCCCTATACTAATAAAGGGTGAGGGTTAGGCATGAGGTCAAGAACCCCATCTCGTAGAAAAAAAATCTTGTTAAAAAAACTCCAATCAGATAAAAAAGTCATTCTTATAGTCTCTTATTGTATTTTAGATGCCTAACACTTTCTATTACGTAAACTACTGTGAGATTTGCCCTACCAAGTTCATCACTCGATACTAATGAGGTATGATAACTTGAACCTGTGTAAATATGTATCAGGTTCCATGTTGCATTTGATTAATTTTTCTCAATTCTGTGCTTTGATCATATAAATAATGATATCAGACTATAATTTATGGACGTATCAATCAGATTTCGACGCAAAATTCACTTATTCATTTGATTAAATAACGCTTTGGCATTTTAACTGATGTCACATCGTGATGCAAACCTTTAAATCTAACTATCAACTGTAAATCACATTCTTTATTCTTCACACAGGTTTATAATCCTCATTTAAATCTAGTAATTAGGTGGACATTCTCTAAGTTACTTTAGCGTCTTGAGATGGTGGAGAAGATTTGTAGCTCAGATGGATGATTTTGGTGGAGTTTTGTTCTCTGAGCTGGATGGTTTAGTCATGGAGCTTTCATCATTCTTCTGAACGACATCATCAGCTCAGAGAACAAAACTCCACCATAATCACTTTAGCGTCGCTCCAACATCGTACATAAATTCTAGACTCACTTATAAATCAATAATCTCGAATCTACATTTCAACACATAAATATTGGTACAAAGGAGCACCAAATACATATGCACCAAACATTTGTATGTAGGCTGTGATACTGCCTGGTAGCCCAGACCGAGTCGCACTCAGAACTTTCAATCTAAAACTTCAATCCACAAGGTAGTGGAGTAATGTAAGGAGATGCAGTCCTATGGTATCCGATGACCAAAGATTGGTTCATATGCCATTTGTTCCCTTGGAACCCTGGAACCCATGTACACCAATGGTTTAGAATCAGGGTTTTCCCGCTGCCCTAGATGGATCCAGCAACCCGGATATTCGTTTTTCATCCTCTCAATTTCTTAAACAACACCCCCTTCGTAAGTAGGTAGTCATAAATATTTTTTGGCAGTGGTTGTATACGTATGACCATGTGAGACCATTTCAAGAGAGAGAGAGAGAGAGAGAGAGAGCTAACTCTCCTTACCCTTGACCGTAACCAGAGCATTTAAAGGCTATCTATAATACAACTAATCACAACATATCATATAACAATATTTATTTATTTTACTTACTTTTACGTGTTTTCCTTCGAACAACTCTTACTTCTGTATCTCCTTCACCTTGTATATTTTCTTCTATTTCTGTAATTAATTGATTAGTATTTAAATCAGTATATGATCTTGTTCTAGATGTGATATATTGAATTTCACCAGTAATAGGATCAATTTGTTTAATTTTAGTTACTTCATTATTTGTACAAGATGGTAATGGTGATATACGAGGATGTATTGGTGACATAGATCGACCATTTAAACGTATAATTGGTGATCTTAATGGACGTGGTGGTAAACCAATTGATGATTTTTTATGATTTCTTAATATAACATCATCATCCTCATGATTATGAATAGGTTTAATAAGGATATTTCTTTCGATAGTAGGACTACATGGTGTACTATGTATAATACGTTGATGATTGAATTTATTTGAATAATTAGGTAATTGTTCATTGAATTGGGTTAATGTTTTATTCGTTTTATTCCATATTGATTTTTGTTCAGTAAATAGATTTTCTTTATAATTTGGTTGAATGATTTCATTGAATTTATTGATAGTAGTTAATTGATTAATTTTTTCAATTAATGGTATAGTTGTTGTTGTTGTTGGGGGTAGTGGTGGTAACGGTGGTGATAAGGGTCGAAGTTGGGATTGAGATTGGAATTGTGATGGTGGTGGTGTTTTCATTGATATAGGTGATGATAAAATTGGTGTAAATCTACGGGATCCATCATGAACAGTCCAATCTTCATCATGATCAGGATTTTTGTTTAGATTGAATTTATTGGATTTTTTTATTGTTTTAAATGGTTCAGTGTTCATTTCTTGTTTGATTTGATGTAAAAAAAAAGAAAAATGAAAATAGTACAATTTAAGTTATATAATTAATAGAAAACAATTGAACTTATGAATGAATTAATATTAGACAATCATGGGAAGTCTAACAACATTAGACGATTGTTTCGTCCTAGCATGTAGTTCGTCAGTAGTGCTCATACATGATCATACATGCGGGAATCCGACCAAGGATCCTCAGTTTCGTATGTGAACGTTTAACCTCTAAAAACATAGAGTCGGCATCCAACCGTGTTAATGTTTAACGATTCATCATTGTCTTCAGCGAGTTACTATCTCATAACAGATCCTGTTGAAATTCACTGGTCATGGCTTTTGACTAGAACTTCAGGAAATACCTCTTGAAGCCAGTCATTTCTAGGGTGTCCCATGCCAGATTCATACGGTTTTTGTTCCTACAGAACCCTCATATGCACTGGTACAACCGAGGTTGGGGAGAGTCAGTCCTCAGTCTCCAAATGCTCTTACATCACCACGTGCATACAACCACTACCAAGGAAATTTTACTCACTGCCTCTTTAAGGTTTATGCGTTATTTACGAAATTGAGAGGACGAAAAGCGAATGCCGGCGATTTAACTGGGTTGGTGGATACGGAAGATTCACCTAGGAAAATTGAAAAACCCTGATTCCAAACCAATGGTGCACATGGTCTCCAGTATCCTCAAGGAACAAATGGCATATGAACCAATTGTTGGCCACCGGATACCATGGGACTGCATCTCCTTACGATGTTCCACTACCTTGTGGATCAGACCTTTAGGTTGAGGGTTCCGAGTGTGGACCCTAAGAGAACCACCTGATTCGGTTCGGGCACCCAGGCAGTATCACAGCCCTCACACATATCAAATGAGATCTGTGTGTTGCATATCTATTTGGTGCCTCCTTGTACCAATATCTATGTGTTAAAATAAAAAGAATAAAAAACTAAGTTATTTGTTTATGTGAATACATGAATATTGGTAAAAGAAGGATATCGAATGCACAAATCACTTCATTTGTGGGCGGGTTTTGATACTGCCTGGGTGCCCAAATCAAAGAAGGTGGTTTTGTTAGGGGGCCACAACCGGAGCCTTTGACCTAACGGTCCAATCCACATGGCAGTGGAGCAACGTCAGGAGATGCAATCCCATGGTAACCGGTGACCAATAATAGGTTCATACGTCATCTGTTTTTTCAGGATCCCGGTTTAGAATCAGGGTTTTTCAACTCCTTTACATGGTCCCGGCGTGTCCATTATCCCGGTTAATTTGCCGGACATTCACTATTCGTCCTCTCAATTTCGTAAACAACACTCCCTTTGTAAAAAGGCAGTGACTGGAACTTACTTTAGAGTGACTGTATACGCGTGGCCATGTGAGAGCATTTCGAAAGTGAGAGCTGACTCTCCCTACCTTCAGCCGTACCAGGGCATCTAATTGGCGATCACTCAATATGCTATCGTCATTATCGGTTAAGAAATAATAAACGGAAACTTGTTGAAATGCTTCGTACTGAGAATTCTATATTGTACGCAAAATATAATATTGACTAAAGCCAATAATAATAATAATAATAATAATAATAATAATAATATCAAAATAATTATCATATATTCATGAGTGTATAGTTTTGAGAGAATTGATCACCATACCCTATCATGAACTCTTCCTGGAGCCCCTCTGAGGCTATATCATGTGAAATTAAGTAAATTTGCAAAAACATGGATCATTAGTTTTTGATCTATTCATTGAATGGTACTACATTCACGGTTAAACTCGGAGATTATTGGATTGCTTTCATATAAGGTTACAAATTTATTATTATAATTATTAATAGCTTTATTCAATATTATACTTTTTGTTACAATATAAGATTCTCAGCATAAAGTATATCAACAAGTTCCCATTTCTTACTTTATGGTCGATCCTGACGATAACCTATTGAGTGATCGCTAGTTAGAATTTAGCAGTCTTACGTTGTAGCTGATCGACTAAGAAGTTAACAGTCTAGTAAATTGAAATCGAAATAATGTACAATTTTTTTTAATGCATACTGCTGCCAGCAACCACAATATCTCTGACTTAGCCTTTTGTAACTTTTACAACGAAAGGCATAATGATGTATGAGTGAAACTATAATTCATGGTCTACCTATGAGCGACTCTAGACTGACCTTCAGAGTGTCCACTGAATAATCAGGATCAAATGAGGGTTATGAACCTGTGTGAGGAATTAAGCTTAGGAATTAGACTTCGTGTTTTCATCACGAACATCAGCTAAAATGTCAAAACTTTATTTACCCAAATAGATGAGTGAATTTTGCGCCAAGATTAGAGACGTGTTATCTTATACACCTGATTGATTCATCTATAAATGATAGTCTTACCGATGTATAGATTAAAACAAACAAGAAAATCGATAACTTGTTAAAATATCTAGATGGTAGGTACAGGTAACCCAGATATTCAAGAAGACCGTCAAGTAACCACGTAAACGAATTTATATCAAGATATCTTTTCCACGTATCCTTGATGTTCTGACGATTGATTTCAGTCTCTGTTGAAAACTGTTATTGATTCATTCATCACGTTGTAATCAATCCTTGATTACTGTAGTCAATTATACCTTATATATATATATATGTCATATAAATGAATGTATAATGAGTTTTTGTTCTCAAATTATCACTGAAAATGTTTGTTTGTTTGTTTGTTTCGATGATTGAACGTAACATTTGTATTTCAGTTAATTGATTTGCATAATATTGAAAAAATTGTAAATTGAAATTTAATTACCATAGTAATTGAGATTGAGATCGTGTGTCGATCAATGTTAGATCACCATTGGAAACCTGGAACTAATGGATACATGTTTCATCCTAGTATAGGACCTCTCAACAGTGAACGTCTATGGCCATGTACTCGGGACCTTTGATCTAGTGTGTGAACTTCTAACCTCTAGACAACTGAGCCGGTGTCCAATGGTGTTAATGTCTAATTTCAACCAATCCAAGATTTTGCTCAACTATCTTCCATTGTCTTTAGTGGGTAACTGCCTCACAGCCGACATAATTGAACTCTGTTGACCACGGCTTCTCACTAGAACTCCAAGAATTACTTCTCGCTGATGAGCACATGATCTGAATTAAAACTGAACAATCTCCACAACGCTATGCTGATAATAATTGATGTATTTTTTTACATCATATGAAATTGTGTTAATCATTGTATTTGTTTTTCTTAATGGAAAGATTTATTCTAGTCTAATATTATATAATATGTTCGTCTGATAAAATCTGTTTGATGAGATTGTTTCGCAAGTTATGAATAAATCCACATGATATAGTTCACTTGAATCATCGCCCCCAAATGCTCTTATATGGCCGTGTGTATACAGCCACTCCAATAGAAGTCCTACCCATTGCTTTCTCTAAAACGCGGTGTTGTTTACGAAATTGAGAGGATAAACAGAGAATATCCGGTGATTTAACCCGGTTGGTGAATACGGAAGATCCATCTAGAGGAGTTGGAAAACCCAGATTCCAAACCAATCGTCTCCAGAATCCTGAAAGAACAAGTAGAGTATGAACTAATTGTTGGTCACCGGCTACAATGGGATCACATCTCCTGACGTTGCCCCACTGCCTTTAGGTCAAAGGCTCCGGGAGTGGCGCCCTAAGAAAACAACCTGCTTCGGTCTGAGCACCCAAACAGTATCATAGCCCACATACAAATGAAGTGACTTGTGCGGCTCATATGTACCCGATACTTTTTTTTACCAATCTACTCAGTGCTCGTTGGCCGGATACCATCATCAACAGTCCTCTGTGGGAGGGAACAAACCAGCTTCCAGCTGAGGACGAAATTAGAAGAAGACGTTGGAAGTGGATAAGACATACATTAAGAAAATCATCAAACTGCATCACGAGGCAAACGCTAACTTGGAATCCTGAACAGAAACGGAAAAGAGGGCGACCAAATGACACACTATGTCTGGAATTGGAAGCATGAATAACAACTAGAAAAAACTGGAAAGTAAATATCCATGACAGAGTTGGATGGAGGATGCCGGTGCTCCTCCATAAAGGGTAACAGACGATGATGATACTTAACATCAAGGTTGATTATTTCCTAATTTGGTTTAGTGCACAGTATTATCATTTGTATGAAATTGTATTAAAACATACAAAATTGGAAATTGGTAATATTGAAAATGGAATTAAGAATATTTGTATTACAATAACCTACCATTTTCAACAAGAACATCATCCAATTTCTGCATGTATGTAGGAGGATTAAGTTTTGGATTCATTTCTAAAAAAAGAAAACAAAATATGTGAACAGATTATAATGATAGTGATTACCAAAAATTTATCAACAATGACACTGTTTAATTCATTTGAATTGTGAGCAGTTTGTCGTAAGCAACATAAAACCTGGAGCCGCCAAACGCCCTAGTACTGTCGAAGGTACAGAGAATTAGCCCTCCCGCTCTAAATCCTCTCACATGGCCATGTGACTACAACCACAACCAGGGAAGTCCTACTCACTGCTTTCTCTCTGCAGAAGTGTTACCGGCGATTTAACCGGGATGGTGGATATGGAGGTTCCACCAACGAGTGTTGGAAAACCCTGATTCTAAAACAATCATTCATATGAGCTCCAGGATCGTGAGGAAACAAATGTCGTATGAACCTATTGTTGATCACTGGTTACCACGAGACTGCATCTGCTGACGTTTCTTCACTGCAATGTGGATCAGACCTTTAGGTCGAGGGCTCAGGGTGTGGTTATCTAAAATAACTACCTCTTTCGGTTTTGGAACTCAGACAGTATTCCAGCCATCACACAAATCGGATGATATTTGTGGCGCATATCTATTTGGTACCTCCCTATACTAATGTTTATGCGTTTAAATAAATAAATAAATAAATGTACGAATAAAACATGGATTCATATGTTCATCGGTTTTGAGTCGTAACATCATATTAGAACAACGAATTGAAACTATGTAAACAAATACCGTGAAAGTAGAAAGGATTAAACATAGAAAATATGATACAAAATGCACGGATTTTGGGACATAAAAGTGCAAATTAATTTTGAAACTGGAGATCTTTGGAAGAAAAATCGTCAATGTATCTACACCATTGTAACTAGTTCTGAATCTATGGGGTCCCCAACCAATTATTCTGCATCCATAAACATGAATAAGCCCAATAGTTAGCGGTTTTCTTAACTGATAACCCGTTTTCATTTGGTTATTACTATGTTTCTTCTAATCTACTGTTGTATCAGACAAAAGCGCCTGTCGAAGCGGACGGTTTCTAGGTATATGTAATGCATGTTTGAACCAACTCAGTTGATAAAGAGTAATTAGCTCATCATCAGTTTTACCATCTACATCTAGTACTCTATTTTTAACCTCAGCATTATTTTCAATACAGACTGAAATTAACTGAAGAATCATTGAAAATCAAACAGGAATACAGAGCATATCATGTACTAGTTTGTGACTTAACAGTAGTCATCCATAACCCTATCCAAGATAAGCCTCAAGAATTTCATATGGAGAAAGCAACATTCTGACCATTGATTAGTTCAAGTTTTCAATTTTCGTTAACTCAGTTCCAACGTGATTAAACTCCGATGGTCACTAGTTTTACCTAGTAATTCAATAGCTTATCTTAACATCTATCACTGGTGAATCCATGAATATAATTTACTTAAATAGATTCTAAAACTTTGTTCACTATGAAATACTTCTTGAAATAATAATGGATTTACAATGTTCTGAAAACATCACAACACACTATACAATCTATGACGTGTGTGCTACTGATGTTGACAGATATAAGTAGTATGTCAATCAGTCAGCTACAACATAGGACCAGGCACATATATGCATCGGTCCAAGTTCCCATACCTCATTAGCACAACAAGATGAACACCAAGTTCATAGAAGTAGTTAATTCAATAGTAGTAGTATATAAAAGAAAGATTGCATTTGAGGATAAAGTACAGAAAGAGAAAGTTAGTTGATAGAAAAAAAGATATGGAGCAATTTTAATCTCATGGTTTTAGGGAAGACAGAGAGTGCATACACCGACGCCATTGTGATCGATTCTGAGCCATGTCACCAAGAGTCTTTAACCATCGGTTACGATAGTCACGCGGACCTCAACCAAGTAGTCTGCATCTACCACCAACATGACTCAGACTAGAAGTTAGTGACTTTATGGACTGATGCAACGTTTTGGTTTGGCCACCCCTAACTTTCTTTCAACCATCCTTAATACCAGTCAGCGTTGTATGTCGTGGTAATCGGTGTTCAGGCATACATAGCACGTGGCCCAACGATCTCAGTCGATGAAGATTTACAACCTCATCAACTGATTTACCATCATCATTCCCTAATACCCTATGTCTAACCTCACTATTACTTACTCGGTGATTCCAGCAGATGTGAGCTGTATTTCTAAGACATCTGTGATCAAATACTAGTAACTTACAATTATCTTCTACTCTTAATGACAACGTTTTGCAGCCGTATTAACATAGCACCAGCAAAATCATTCGATTAACCAACAAACCCACTTGATTCGTTAAACTTAAGAAGAATGATGTATATTATTCAAAGAAATTGATTATAAGATTAATGACTTCATTTGAATAACGTGACAATATCCATCTCTTTTCTCAATTTAAGATAGTATACTCTCTAATAGAAACGTTTATTTGAATACCTACTTCATATGACAGTCTCATATTATGTTATCAACACTTACCGAGATTATCTCTCATAGTTACTATTACGTAATCTATGGATAATTGATTACCTTTGGACTTTAGAATTACTCTATTCACATCAATATTTCTTAAAGAATTCTACATATGTAACGTTAATATTCCATTTGAAATAGTTTACATCATTGTATTCTTGATAGTTTTGACTACAATTCGATCAGTTTTGGTTACAGATTGACTTGATAACACAACCATTAGGATATAAGTTGATATAGGATAGACAAAATATGGTTAGTAGTGGTATCTAGGATGAGAGTTTTGTCCTGTTCAGGTCATAGAGTGAACATCAACTCTATTGTATGCAGGTATATCTAGTTGACATGTTCAGACTAGAACGAAACGTGTATTCTGGATTCCACTGCCAGTCATATTCCAACTATTGTATATTAACTTACTACCAATCAACTCGCTAGATTTTATTTGGTGTTAATTTTATCTTATCCATGGTAAAATGTATTTGATAATCATCCCGTTAACCATTAATTTCTAGTTGAGTAACTGATGTTCTAGTGCGAAGTCTTGACTAGTGGTGTTCACATATATTTGTGGTGAAAACACTGTCTTTAGTGACATAAAACGATCGTCGCCCTATATCATAAACTGACTGAAGTTGGAAATGTATACACTCAGATCATAACTAAATGTTTCTAATAGTTAGACATTCGCTTAAAGACTTGAAAGTTATGGATTCATACTGATAAAGAGATATATACTACAACGAAGCAGCTATTAAAATTACTATAATATCCACAAAACCCCTTCTGATACTAATCAGCATACGCTCATATGGTCAATTGGTATTTCCTGGAGTTTTAGTGAGAAGCAGTGACCAGTGGATTTCAACCGGACTTGTTGTGAGATAGTAATTCACTGAAGACAATGGTGGATGTGTCACTCAATTTCGTGGATTAGTTGAATTTAGACATTAACACGGTTGGATGCCAGCCAGCTCAATGATCTAGAGGTTAACCATTTGCGCGCGAGACTGATAGGTCATGGGTTTGAACCTCACAATGCGGGATCTTGGATGCCCACTGATGAGGAGTCCCACAGCAGGATGAAACGACTGTCCAGTGTTTCCAAGCTTTCCGTGGTGGTCTAGCTTCATTCACTTCACTCATGATCTCAACTATTAAAAAATTTAGAAACATTATATTAGTAGAAAATGAACTTGAATGTATCATTTATGTAACCAAGTCAGTAGAATGAGAGACCATCAGTTCAAGTGTTATAGAGTCGTATCATCACATTAGAACAGAACACATTAAAATACATAGCGAGTAATATATTGTTTTGGATTTAATGACAATACCTTTCCTTTCCTTAAAAAAACAACTAACCTATCCTTCAGAAGGGGTTTTTTGGATATGATAGTAATTTTAATAGTTAACCTATCAAACTGATAGGTCCTGAGTTCGAATCTCACGAGGCGGAATCGTGGATGTGCACTCCTGAGGAGCCCCACAATAGGACGAAACGGTCGTCCAATGCTTTCAGGTTTTTCATGGTGGACTCATGATCTCAACTATTAAAACTAATCTATCCATATACAGAGGTTCACATAATTCATGTGAATAATCAGATGGTAGAGAAGATTTATAGCTCAGGTGATGATCGTGGAGCTTTCATTGTTCTTCTTCTGATGTCGTTTAGAAGAACGATGAAAGCTCCACGACTAAACCATCCAGCTCAGAGAATAAACCTCCATCAATAAGTGAATAGTACAAAGAAACATTAGCCAAGAATTTATAATACTCTAAATAACCTTTTAAACTTTTCTCTTTTTTTGGTACAGCATAGATCTATAGATAGATGGAATCAATTCTTCCAAATGAGGCCAATGAAATCATGTGATATAATTCAACTATATATTATTAAATGTTTTGGCAAATGTCAATGATTGTTGATTAGCATAGATACTAATTCATATGACTGTACCTTTTGTCTTTCTCTCACTCACTCACTCACTCACTCACTCACTCACTCACTCACTCACTCACTCACTCACTCACTCACTCTCTCTCTCTCTCTCTCTCTTAAGTACATTATATATACATATATACATATGGAGAATCTCTTTTCGAAGATGTGATGTCAGGTATTCGTTTTTTTTAAATATAAAAACAAAAAGACATACATAAGTATATGTGATAAATCTGTCAAATATACAAAACAACAATCCGTTCAATCATGGGATCAACTTCATTTTGTAATCACCTTGGTTTTTTCGGGGGGGGGTCTGAAATACAACATAATAACTAAGTGCTATATGTAAAATGACCCCTATAAGTAGTGATATATTGAAGAGTAAGTGAAGAAAAAAGAGACCGTTTACTTATCAAATATTACACAAAGCTATATACTGATATACTTGGTGTGAAATTTAAACAAAAGATTAACATAAGTAAAGATGGATGGTAGCTAATAGTGGAATACAGGACACATGTTTCATCCTATTTGAGATTCGTCAGTTAGATGTATTTGCATCTCAAATTTGTTGGGGTTTACTTGAATCCAGTAACGTTTGCTTAAAACATCATCGTGTTATCCACTTAGCTGATGAGTCCCGGAGTGAACATCAATTCCGAGATCTAGGTATATACAGCTGATGAGTATCAAATAGGATGAAACGCACGTCAAACTAGATTGCACTACTAGCTACTATCCATCTTTGCTTATAATGCTCGTGACTTAAGACAATACGCACAGTATGCATATATACCAATAAGAGTGAGTGAGACTGATCAATTGTAGTCCTAAACAATAATGGGAAGATACAGGTAAAATCAACACCATGTGAATTTAAAAGATTCACATGATATTGTTCATAAGAATGGTAATTGAATTATATAAAGTATTTACCATTCGACTAGTTATCAACAGGTTCGAATGTACATTCCCATCTAAGTTAGTTTAAACAACCAATTAAGTAATAATACTAGCTCTCATATATAATTGGAAACTGTATTTTGTATAACTACATTACATTATTAACGGAAACCCCTAAAGTTATTGATTATTGAATTGGGATTAATTACGAAATGTTTACTGAAATCAAAATTCGTATACACTAGATGGGGTCTATCGGTACCATATGTAATCGCCTTGTTTTATATGATTACCAATAAAATCAACTTAATAAATTTTAAGAGTTGAGATCATAAGTCAATTGAAGCTAGAATACTATGGAAAACCAGAAAACACTGAATGGCCGTTTCGTCCTACTGTGGGACTCTTCAATAGTACGCTTCCATGATCCCTCATTGTGAGATTCGAACCCACCACCTATCGGTCTCGCACGCAAATGTTTAACCTCTAGACCATTGAGCTGGCCGACATTCAACGGTGTTAATGTCTACTTTTAGCCAATTCTTAAAATTACTGTTAGTCAGTTATTATAGGCTCCACTGTTTTACTTGGGATAAATGAATATCGACTTGAGTGCTCGTCAATAAATGTCAATTTCATGAGAGGTTAACTTAAAAACAAAAAGAAGAACAGGGACGATAACACCAAAACTATATGATCAACCGGAAATACATAAAGATAGCTAACCCCTTCGATTTGTTTTAGCTATGTATAATTCAATCTATCATAATAAAGCAACATCATTGATAACATAAATAATCTGTCAGTCGAGAATAACTTCATGTATCGTCGTTACTCAATAACATCCCCCTGGTGGAAACAGTGGAGTCTACTTGGAATGAACTAACAAAGAGGTACATAGAGACCTTAATTCCTGCATCCGTGATAAACTGTTAATTCTTAGATGTACGATGAATGTCCACTACCGATTTGACAATGAATACCATAGATATATGGAAAGTGTAGCCGTTGGATCCTCTCCTGACAAACATTTTTTTTCTTGTAAGATCGGAAAATGAATCAGTTAAAGATACATTCAGCTATCTAACATCTTACTGCCACTATATAGATGAGACTTTCATGGTAGTAGAAAGGCAACATATGAAGGATAATTCACTAAATATATTTGATAATATTCATCCATCTATCAATTATCGATTATGCTAGAATGATTTATTCTGATGAAATCATTTTAGATGAATTGAATAATATTCATAATGTCTAGCTTCAATTGACTCATGATCTCAACTGTTGAAATTACTACAATCTCCACAAAACCCGTTCTGATACTAATCAACATATGCTCACTAGTGACTAGCTTCAAGAAATATATCCTGGAGTTCTAGTGAGAAGCAGTGACCAGTGGAGTTCAACCGGGTCTGTTGTGAGGTAGTAACTCATTGATGACAATGGTGGATGTGTCGCTCAATTTCGTGGATTAGTTGAAGTTAGACATTAACACCGTTGGATACCGGCTCAGTGGTCTGGTTGGTTAAGCGCCTGGCGCGAGACTGATAGGTCCTGGGTTCGAATCTCGCAATAGGAAGAAACGGCCATCCAGTGCTCCCAGGTTTTCCATGGTGGTCTAGCTTCAAGTGACTCATGATCTCAACTGTTAAAATAGATATCCAGTGAAATTTATCAAGGACCATATAAATGAAATGAAAAGAAAATCGAATATGTCTACCACTTTGGAGAAAGTACCGTTCTTGAAATTGCAATTCCCGAATGACACTACTGAGGAAATTGTAACTCAAAGGTCAAGAAATGTAGTGCAGAAAACATTTACCGCAGCCAAACTGAATACGGTTTTCGATAACTGCTCGATAATGAGAACCGTCAATAAAGACAAAGTGCTTAAATTCACCACATCCATATGTATTTATCAGTTCAAATATTCCTGTGGAGCCGATTATATAGGGTGTATAATTCGGGAAGTCCGTCATCGCATAGCGTAACATGATCCACCATCGTTGAGTAAAGAACAGGCGAGGGTGATCAAGAATTCCATGGTTTACGATTTCGTCTGTTGTATATTGCTGAACCTACTGGAATCTCTATTCACAAACACTAACTCACTTAGGTGGTACATTTACTAAAATTGGAGCAATACAGAGAAGATTAGCATGATCCCTGCTCAAGGATCACACCCAAAATCGTGGTACAGCCGAGAGTGAGGAGAGTCAACTCTTCCTCTCGAAATGCTCTCACATGACCACGTGCATACAACCACTCCAAGGAAAGTCCCACTCACTCCTTTCTCACACCACGAGTGTTGTTTACGAAATTGAGAGAACAAAAACGAATGTCCGGCAATTTAACCGGATAGACAGCCACGGAGAGTTCACCTATGAGAGTTGGAATACCCTCATTCCAAACCAATGGTGGACATGGACTCCAGTACCCTGAGGGAACAAATAGTTTATGAATCAATCGTTGGTCACCGGTTACCATGGGACTGCATCTCCTTACTTTGCTCCACTACGTTGTAGATCGGACCTTTAGGTCGAAGGCTCTGGGTGTGCTTCCCCCCACCTAAGAAAATCACCTGCTTCGGTTTGGGCAACCAGGAAGTATCGCAGCCCTCACATATATTGAATAATTTGTGTGACGCATATCTATTTGGTGCCTCACTGTACCAATGTTTATGTGTTAAAATAAATAAATAAGTATTATGCCAGTGAATAATTACGACATTCGATTTCCAAAGGTTTCATTAAGAAGGTTTGTAGGTGACATCAACCAACTGAATTATAAGTAGATAATGTGAAGATATGTTACACGTCACAAGAGTTGAAAATTCCGTAGTCGATTCTAATATGGTCTTGTGGACGTGCATCAATGAGTAAAGATTGTTTGTCACTAGCGTACGGAGTTTGTGGAGATTTTCAATTTTTAAAATTTACATTACGGATTAACCTTAATCAAGCAACCATTGATGACTGTGAAGAACCAGGCAGATGTTTCGCTTTGGTATGGACGTCTCAACACTTTCCATCTACAACTCTATTGGGGATCGAACCCGTAAATCGGTAGTAACTATATGTTCATTAGTGACCTGTTTCGAAAGGTAACTTACGGAGTTCTGGTGAGTAATTATGATCAATCGAGCTTAACAATTTCAAATGTGAAGTGGTCACCTACTAGTGGCATTGAAAAATCGTTAAGCGATATAGTAAATTCCCTGAACTTGTAATTATAAACCATTGGGTTCTAACTCCGTAACCTTAAAGTTAAAGTTTAGTTGAAAGACTTGGAGGTTTTGGGTTCAGAATCTAATGGAATTGTGGATGCACACTACCACTGAGAAATCCAATTCTACAACGGAATATCTTTAAAGCCCTTCCTAATTTCATAACTATAGTCAGTTCATGATTTAAATCTGATTTGTCAAATAACATTAGGGCAACATAACAGTGTTTAAATTCACAATGTAAGCGTTGTGTTTAGCTATTGTTTGAGGCTTCTACTAACATATACACTTGCTATATGTTTGTCAAAAGCATACACTTGAATTAGGAAACCGAGAGTGAGTAAAGAGCTTTTTATTGATTAGCCAAGCAAAAATTATCAGTACAACACATTTATAAAGTTGAAGTTCGAGTCGTGTCGGGTGTCAGATGGTTATCCATCGCAGGCGATCGATGTGGGTTGTGAGATATCATGAATTGAATGAAGGTAAACATAAACATTATTTGATGCCGGCTCAGTAGACTAAATTTTAAGCGTTTGCGCGCGAGTCCAGAGGTCGTGGGTTCAAGTCCTACGTGCAAGATCGTAGATTCGTGTCGCTGAGGAGTCCGATACTATGGTGAAACAGCTACGCATTCCCTTTAGATTTCGAATGTTGGTTTAGCTAAGATAGTCCGGTGATTTGAATTGTTCAAAGTCTGTAAATTCTGCAAATCCCATATACTAATATATCTACCTCGTAGTATGGGACTCCCCAGCAGTGCATATCCATAATCCCTCACATGAGACTCGAACCCGGGACTTTCGGTCTCGCGCTCAAACGATGGACCTCAAGACCACTGTTTTGCTTAGAAAGTTTTTCAAATTTTCAACCCATAGTGTATTTATGTCTCTTCAGAAAAAGAATTCAAATCTTAACTAATAGTGTGTATTCGTCCAAATCTCATACTTACCAATGTGCTTAAGTCTACATTGTCCAATTTCTTATTAAGAAAGGTTTATCGACTTGATATAGACGTCGTATACTCTGTAAGGGCTTACTAGTACGAATCCTCTACGTGCACAGTACTAACACACCACAATAATACTCGCTTCACTGGATACAGTTCAAAAAAATATTTGGGCATAAACTAGTGTGAATTAGATTTCAGATTCAGATTTCAGATTTGTGTAGTAAGGACAGAAGGCATACGGCCTATGTTATTCCTTTTCTAGTATACTTCTGTGAATGTCCAGTTTTCTCTTGAAAGAGTCAATTGAAGGTGCGGACACCACTGCTTCGGGCAGCAGGTTCCAAGTATTGGTGACTCGGTGTGAAAACCTGTATGCCACGAAAATCGAATTATATCGATCCATCGGGAATGTGGCCATAGTTCAATACTGTGTGCTCTGTTGAGAAGTTATAATTATAAATATGTTAAGAAAAGTAAACACAAGTTTTTAAACAGTGACTAGTTGACATTCATATTTATTTTCAAATGTTGACAAACGGTCCCACTATGTTGTATGCTACTTATATTTGCAGATATAAGTAGTATGTAACATCGATCGGAAGTCAAATATCTACGAGCAGAAAGTTGAGAAGATTAAAATGAAGAGAAGAGATGAGGAAAACTGAAAACAATCGAGATAACAACAGGAATGAAGGGACGGCGAAGCTTGTAAAAACAACATCGAAGTAGATGTATTTAATGTAAGATTTTCACATTTTACTAAATTACTGTGTGATAATGCATGAGACAATAATCTAGTTTCTCCCACCTAAGTGTTCATTCACTATACCGTTACCATGATATCTACTTCCATAGACAAATATATTCAATCCATAAATTCTACTGTAGTTATCTCTTGTTTCCTTACATAATAAAGAATGAGCAGGGAGTTTTTTTCACTGAGATGAAGCATTCATGAAGTCTTCTTGATTCTTTTGAACATCGAAAGATTCACAACCAAACAAACAACGCAGCTCATTGAACTAAACTTCAATGAAACCATCCAACCTTAATCACAAATCGTCTACACCATCTTACGCATACTAATCAACACATTAGTGATACAAAAACGGGGTAGTGGTGAGAATGTAGTTAAATCGTTAGAAATTCAAAGCACTGACTAAATCACTGAACTATTTGCCATCGTAACTATTCACATATTTTAACAATGTGTTTCTAATATCTAACCAACTACAATATTCAATAACTCACCTAATATACAGTGACTGTAATGTATTCCCATGAGAAAAAGATACCATAAACTTTCAATGCAGAAACCTTAATGGTGGGTAATACATATTAATAAGAATAACATTTAACTAAAATGTTCACTCTCTAAGTGGAAAAATAAGTTTGCCTTTGATCAACATTACGATTAAATGTATGTTTTAAGGTTGAATTCACGAGTCGATCTAAGTTATGCCATCACTGAAAACTTGGAAGCACTAGGCGACCGTTTCGTCCTAGTATGGGACTCCTTAGAAGTGTACATCCATGATTCAAAATTAAGACCTTCGGTCTAACAGGCGAAGACTTAACCTCTTATCCACTGAACCGGTATCCAACCGTGTTAATTTCTAACTTCAATCGATCCATAATCTTGCGCAACCTCTTATCGATTGTCTGAGGTAAATAACTGTCTCTACCCGGCACAAACTAAACTCTACTGGTCATGACTTCTCACTAGTACTTTAAGAAATCCATCTTGAACCTAGTGATTAGTAAGCACATGATTATTATTAGAATGAGGATTTGTAGAGGTTGTAGTATTTTCACATTTGATAGTGAATGCGTACTGCTGAGGAGTCTCATACTAGAACAAAACCAACTTCCAGTAATCTCAGCTTCTCAATAGTGATCTAACATCGATCAATTCATGATCTCAATCCAAAACTTAACAAGAATGTGTACTATTATTTACCTTACCTGGAAATTTACGTGATCCAGATTTTACAAATCGAAATGATCCATTCGATCGAGGACTTGATGATCGTATAAAATGATCATTATTATTATTATTACTTAAATCGGATTGTATTGTTATTCGACTACCAGAATTCATATTCTTTACATTCTCCTTATGTATAATTGTAATATTATCTGTATTAGGTTTTGTATCATTTACAATATGCGTTATATTAGATGATGGTGATATTGTTGTCACTACTGGTGTTCTCGCTGCGGCTGCTGCCGCTGTTGTTGTTATAATATTAGAAGATATTGTTGAACTACTATTCACACTACTAATTACTTTATGATTTTTTATTTTAGATTGTCTCATCCATGCTGGTGCATCATATAATAAATAATCCACTATTGGTGATGATGGTTCCGTAGATTTCATCATGAATTCATTTGATTGTCTATTTGTTATTATTGGTGATAATCTAGATCCTAATTCATTATTATGAATAGTACGTTTAGTGTATGTTTCAATAGTATTATCATTTATATTATTATTATTTCCAATATCTTTTGATGATACAATTCTAGGATGAGTTGAAGTGAACAATGGTGTTGATGAGAATAATAATGATGATGATGATGATGATGGAATAGGTTCTTTAAAATAACTTCTTGTATATCCATCTTGATCAATAATAGGTAATGTAGATTTAGTTGTAATAGTTGGAGTTGTTGATGAATTCATTAAATGACTTGTATATAATTTACTTTCCATTCTACTTGCTTGACTAGCCATTCACTATATATATAGATGTATATTTAATTATTCATTCAATAGTAATAATACTAATACTTGTCATTCATTCTGAATAAAAGAATTCATCATTATTATCATTATTATTGTGATGTACATGATCAGTAATACATATCTATACTTCTTTACATCTACATACATTGGTATAGTTACTAATTGTAATGTTTACAGTAGTATTAGTAGTATTGGTGGTAGTAGTAGTAGTAGTAGTAGTAGTAGTAGTAGTAGTAGTAGTAGTAGTAGTAGTAGTAGTAGTATTAGTAGTATTAGTAGTAGTACAGTAGTACAAATGGATGCTGTAAATAGAGTAAAGATTTAGAAAGAAGTGATATATATAGATATCTGTTACGTAATCCACAATGGTTAACTATTAAAACGTTGATGAAATGAAATGAATTCTATTTCTATTATTATTATAATAAGTAGTATTTGATAATCCAAGAAGAGTTAATGTATGTCATTGTTATATCAAGTGATTATATATTTAGGTTCAATAATAAGATCAAATGAATAGGCGTAGATACAATATACACCATACACCATACACATACACACACACACATACAGAGAGATCTATCTAACTGCACTATGTATACACATACAAACACAAACACACACACACACAAAAGAATTTAGTATCTATGATCATCAGATGATATTATAGGTCTAGAATGATCTATATATTTCATAAACTTCAGCTTATTGGTATTGATAATCTTGAACTCATAGTTGTATGTTTTTTGGTTGTTGTTGTTTTTTGTGTTTTCGGGTCTTCACAAATACACACACACACACACAATCATAATTCTAATTGGTTATTAGAGTTAAAATTCTATTTGTATGTTTGTCCCGAAATTTTTTTTTCAAAAATCTCTTCTATTACTTAGTAGTCATGTGAGTTTTATTCAGTATCATTAGGTAACTAATAGAACAAATATAAAGAGTACAATGTACTTTTAAATAGTGGTAAAATGATTAGCACCCCCCGCACAAACACACACGCACACATACATGCATACATGCATGCACGTACACTTATACAAAAGGTGTCATTCATCTGTTTTCTGTACAACAACAACAACAAAAAACAGAAACTTATTCTAACAATTTTCGTCAGTATTAATAGTTTAGTGTTAGGACTTTACATTACACACCCACAAATAGTTGATACAATCACATTTATTATTGATTAATCAAAAGTAATTTGCACTAATAAATCAATAATGTTGATGAAATTCCGTTTAAAAATTAATTGAACATTATGATGGAATAATAAAGCCTGTTACTTCTTGTGTAGGAGTATAGGCCGCTCACCAGTATTCTTCATTCAACCATGTCCTCAACAATCATTACCAGCTCTTTCCAGTTGTTATTCATCCTTTTCATATCTGATTGTATTTCCCGATGTAATGTGTTCTTTGGCTTCCTCTTTTCCGCTTCTCTTCAGGATTCCAAGTTAGTAGTTGCCTCGTAATGCAGTTTGATGATTTGTGTAATGTATGTTCTATTCATTTCCATCGTCTTTTCCTTATTTCCTGTTCATCTGGAATCTGGTTTGTTCTCTTCTAGAGAAGGCTGTTGTTGATGGTATCCGGCCAATGGATGTTGAGTATCTTGCATAGACAGCTATTTATAAATACTTGCACCTTCTTGATTATGGTTGTTGTAGTTCTCCAAGTTTCAGCTCCGTACAATAGAACTGCCTTGATGTTCATATTGAAGATTCTGACTTTGATATTGGTTGAAAGTTGTTTTGAGTTCCATATGTTCTTCAATTGTAGGAATGCGACCCTTGCTTTGCCAATCCTCGCCTTTAGGTCCGATTTTGATCCTCCTTGTTCATCGCTGATGCGTCCCAGGTACGTGAAAGATTCCACCTCTTCCACAGCGGCGAGACTCTAATTTACGGACGACCTATGAACGAATCTTAAGTGACTTTGAGAAATATAAGCCAATCATCAAACAGTCAGTATTGAGTAAAAATATATATTATGCGAAACCAAAGAAAGGAAGTGGATACATTTTTTATAAGTGGTTCAAAAACCTGTCAAGGTTAGAAAGAGGTTCAAAGGCTCCAAATTTATAACGCATATAACAGAGGAACTCATCCATATTGCTACAGAATATTCGACCTCTGGAGTCATAAAAAATTTTCAGAAACCCTTTCAGCCTCGACCACATACCTTCAATATTGTTTGTGTGCACTCCAATTGTTGAGTACACAGAATGCCACTTTTGTATAACGACATGATACACATAACCAAGCCTATGTAGGAGTCTGTACGCTCTCCAATCATCCGTATATAATGTAGTACCTGGCTGCAGCCAGTGTTAATGGTGCTTTTATTATCCAGTTCGCGATAATTGTCATAATTTGCCTTAGTTAAGAATTATATACAGGGTTTTCATCACGAACTGACATCACCTATAATGCCAGAAATTTATTTAGCCAAATTCACGAGAAGCTTTCGCGTTAAAATCCGAGATCTATTATATTATACCGCAAGTTGTAATCTCGCTGTTTCATTTCTTATAGCCACTCAATTACCGTATTTTGTACGAAATTCCCTATGAACCGATCGTACGTTAGCATTAAGCATTGAAGTTGGCGCCGTGACCTTGAAACCTCTCAAACGCTTCTGATTGGCTCGTCCGTCAACTAGAGTCTCGCCTCCAGAGCTTCTCCATCAAGTATGATTGGGTTGGTGTTCTCCATGTTGTATTTAAGGATCTTACTTTTTCCTTTGAGGCCTACTGATACAGAAGCTGGTGCTACACTAGTTGTCTTCATCTACATTTGTTTATGTGTATGGGATCAGAGGGCTAAGTTATCTGCGAAGTCCGAATTGTCTAATCGGTTATAATTGTCTATGTACTATCTATAAATGTTTAGACTTGCTCAAGACATTCTACTGATTTCGTCATCCTATGGTGTTTTAATTGCCCAATGTCCTGCTTGTGAATTCAAGCAGTCCTAAAAATCAATGGGAAGATTCAAGTAAACAATACTATGTGAACATAATGAAAAAGTTCATTTGTCCCAATCTTTTAGCAGGTTTTTCCCCTTTTAATTTGACCTTGTATATTAAAGCGCGAATATGAATATATATATGTCTATATATTTAATGTTCAATTGTGTCTTGTTTATAAACAAACCATGTTCATTTCTACCATTTGATGACATAATAAGTCTCATTCATATGATTCTTAAATTTAATCAATTCATTCAACAACAAATCGATCCGACTACTTTATGTGGATTACATAATGCCTTTGTGACTTTAAAATTTCTGCTTAGTAGTAGTAGTAGTAGTAGTAGTAGTAGTAGTAGTAGTAATAGTCAGTAAATTGATATACATGAAAAGGGTTGTTTATATTCATTGCCAGGTAACAACAAAAATGCAAATTAATGTCGGATTTATCGATTGAGAGCACAGGAGGTATTTAGAGAACGATGTGTGGATAAATAGATAGATAGATAGATGTGTGAATAGATAGATAGATAGATAGATAGATAGATAGATAGATAGATAGATAGATAGATAGATAGATAGATAGATAGATAGATAGATAGATAGATAGATAGATAGATAGATAGATAGATAGATAGATAGATAGATAGATAGATAGATAGATAGATAGATAGATAGATAGATAGATAGATAGATAGATAGATAGATAGATAGATAGATAGATAGATAGATAGATAGATAGATAGATAGATAGATAGATAGATAGATAGATAGATAGATAGATAGATAGATAGATAGATAGATAGATAGATAGATAGATAGATAGATAGATAGATAGATAGATAGATAGATAGATAGATAGATAGATAGATAGATAGATAGATAGATAGATAGATAGATAGATAGATAGATAGATAGATAGATAACAACGTCATTGAAGGAAAATCTTATTCCTCATTCAACGAGATTCATTGTTGAAATATTTTCCGTCGATGTTATATTTTCATTGAATTTCTGATTGATATGATCAATAGTATCTTATAAATATCTGGAATGTTTACATTAAAAGATCTTAGTAAACATACCGTCACTATTAAGAATGAAGAAGTTTACACATTGTATTATTTACTTAATTATGCATGTTACTCCTCATGGAGGAGCTTAGGCCGCTCACTACCATTCTTCATCCAATTCTGTTTTGGTCAATCCATTCCAGTTGATATTCCTTCTTTACATGTCTGTTTCCAGGGCTTGACGAAGTGTGTTCTTTGGTCTCTTTTCCTTTCGCCTTCAGGATTTAAAGTTAACGTTTGCTTCGTAATGCAGTTTGATGATTTCCTCAATGTATGTCCTATCCACTTCCAACATCTTTTCCCAATTTTCTCTTCATATGAAAGTTGGTTTGTTCTCTCACATAGTACGTTGTTGTTGATGGTATCCGGTCAACGGATATCGAGTATCTTGTGTAGACAATTGTATTTCTTTAGTGATGGTTGTGGTATTTCTCGAAGTCCCGGCTCCACACAGTAGAACTATGTTGAAGTTCGTATTGAAGAATGTGACATTGATAATTTTTAAAAGACATTTGTTTTAAGTTGCATATGTTTTTCAATTGTAGGAATGATGTCGTTGCTACGTCAATTCTCGCCTTTACGTCTGCATCAGATACTCAACTCCGCCTGTAGCTCTTCTAAGGCTACTGTCGGTCTCAAGCCCGGGTAAAGGAAGAGGGTTGGGTATAGGATCGGTAACTACATCCCGTAGAAAACAACTTTGCTGAAAAACGGTAACCAGAATCAACAAGTTAAATCGTATTATTTAATCACAATAGAATTACATTTACGGGACGTGTATACGCTTTTGTGAGTAAGATACCATGTGACATTATAAATTCCAATCCATTATACGTTGTCAATTACGATGATTCAGATATATATACATAGATGATGTATTACTTAACGTGATGTAATAGTCTTGGCATAGAGCATAGCCAAAATGATATTACTAATAAAATTAGAACAGAGTATCAAATAATAACTAACCCTATAGCAACAGTTTTAATTACCAATATAGGATTGTAGAGATTATTCCATTTTATTGATATCACGAACCGGTTTAAGGTAAATAACTATTTGACACTTCAAGACAAAGGATAACTGTTTCGTCCTAACATGTCCACAAACCACCAGCCAGGAGTTGAACTCAGGATCTTAGTTTCGGGAAAAGTGTCATTTATATAAATGATTGCATTAACAATACAATAGTGAGACATCTCAGTAGTATATACTATTCGTGACGGTAGATTTAATCAGGTCTATTATGTTTAGGCTTCAAAATGGGCATAACACTGATTAAAGTCTGGTTTAATACCTAACAAATTAGACTTCATAGCTTGAATTAGGTCGTCTGCAATGGCGCAGGTCCATTCACTCCTTGTGTTCTCTCAAATTCTAATCTTCTGAATTCTTCATGTCCCTTTATTTTCTTGTCTTTTCAAATTTATTTCACTGGATTATACTCCTTGAATAACATCTTCAAGCCCTAATGTTCCCGATTACTGCTTATACTCTTACCGCCTCTACCACTACGGGATTTGAATCGACTACTGCGTCTCTGTGCTAATGTGGTGTGGCAACTCGAACTAATGTATGTACGTACGAAGTTCTACATTGTTACTGACTGATTGACTGAATTAGATCAGGACATACTTTTAAAATGGATTTCTTCAATTTTCATTCATAATTTATGACCTGTAGAGTTAGTATTATCTGATGATTTGTCATTGGACACTAATACATCTTTATAATACTTGTGTACTGTTATGCCACGAATCAATTGGCTAGTAACTGAATGATTAAATGGTAGAATACTTACCACAAAAAATAAATATCCCAAATTCTCTTCCGTATTGGGATAGAAGTTATATGAGGTATACTACTAATGTTGACAGATATAAGTAGCATATAACACGAATCCAATGTTGGATGCCTGTTAAAAGAAGGTTGAGAAGATTGAAATGTAGAAAACAGGACTGAATTGTGAATTGAAAGAATCATGAACAATATAAAGAACAAGTGATGAAACATTTGTAAATAAAGTACTTAATGTATAATAGGTTTTACAATTTGCCAAAGAACTCTGTAATTGACCATTGAATAATAAATTGGGTTGGCCCCAATTGAGTTCTTGTTCACAAACGCCAGAGTTCAAAACTGTGATTATTTCTAGTCAATGGAAGCATTTAGCTGAATACTAAATAATTTGATCAATGTCATTGATAATTCTCCAATCATTGATTACACCAACTATTATTCTAATTAGAGTAGTTTATACTTCGCCTCGTTTAAGAGATGCTTATATTAGGTCTGATTACCAAAGTTAAAAAGGTTGTATTTCAACAGTCTATTTAATTTTCATAGCTCAGATCATCAAGTGATCTTTGTTAGATCAAAACTAACTACATTCTTGAAGGAATTCTCGAAGTTCTAGTTAGAAGCCCTGACCAGTGGAGCTAATCCGTGTCGGGTAGAGATAGGTATCTACCTCAGTACAATGGAAGATGGTCGCACGATTTCGTGGATTGATTGAGGTTAGACACTAACAATGCTAGATACCAATTCAGTGGTCCATAAGTTAAGCCTCCGCAGGTGAGACCGAAGGCACTGAATTCCGACCATGAATACGCACTGCTGAAGAGTTCCACAATAGAACGAAACGGCCATCCAGTGCTTCCAGGTTTTCAATGTTGGTTTAACATCAATCGGTTCAAGATCTCAATCACATAACTTAAAACCTAGAAGCACTAGATGATCGTTTTTGTACACATCCATGACCACGATATAGGGAGTCGAACCCGGGACCTTCGATCTCGCTCTCTAACCCTTAACTACTGATCCATTGAGTCAGATTCCAATGTTGTATGTGTCTAACGGTGGATGTGTTTCCATGTCTTAAACAAAATTTACGATTAAAAATTTAAGAGATCAGAATTGAAAGTATGAAAAATCAAATTTTGATTGAAGGTCGAAAGTCAAATCTTATGTGAACTGATAGTTTCATACTACCAGGAAATCTCAAAAACTTCTATTAGTTATTTACTTAAATTAGAGATTATTTGAGATGAATAATCAAAAAAGGTTCAAAACTCTAAGTTCAACTTCCTGTGGTAAGGTTGTTCGTTTGCACATTAGAACGAAACAACCATCCAGTGTTTTAAAGTATTCAATTGTAATCCAGCAATGATTAGTTTATGATTAAAAGTGCATTCACAAATAACAACTTAGTTCAATAAATCTGATTGATTACTTATTTTTATTAGAAGGGCATTTTGTGTATATTAGAATAATTTTGAGAGTTGAGATAATGAATCAATGATGGACATATTACTCAATTTTGTGGATTAGTTGAAATTAGACATTAACATTGTTGGATACCTGCTCACTGATCTAGAGACTAAGCACTCGTGCAAGTGACTGATAGGTCCTAGATTCGGATCTTGTGAGGCAGAGTCATGGATGCGTACTGCTGAGGAGTCCCACACTAGAATGAAACGACTGTCTAGTACTTCCACGTTTTCCATAGTGGTCTAACTTCAATGGATTCACAATCTCAACTATTAAAATCATTATTTATTGATGAGTAAAGTTCAAAATAACAAAAAAAACTTGGAATTTCTTTATTTTCTTTTACTCTCCTTTTATGTAGTGTCATTTAGATGGTATATGAAAGAGAGAGCGAGAGAGAGAGAGAAAGAGAAAGAAAACGAAAGAAGTTTTTGGCAATGATATTTGATGAAAAGAATGAAATTTCTATTAAAAAGAAGAACTATGATTACATTTCATCAAATTGATTTCGACTATTTAGTTAATTCGTATCTTTACTGGGCCCTTAATTACATAAACATTAGAACATATATCAACCAACACCCACGTATCCATCCATCCACACACACACACACATACACACATACACACAACACAAACATACCTCAATTATAGATTACAAAAATATTGTAACACTTACTGTTTTCATTATACTGTATAGAAAATACCAAGAATATTGCTGATTGACTTTGTTGATTTATTGTTAACGTGATAAATATGCATTGGTTTATCCAAATGAAATATTGACCTATATAATACCATTTGGCTCGAAGAAATGAAAAAGAAAGCGAGAGAGAGAGAAAGAGCAAGCGACAGAGAGAGAGCGAGAGAGAGCGAACACAAACCCTTGTTTACGTAAACATCTTGAACGTTGCTAGTTAGTTACTACATGCATACACATATAGATATATCAATAAATTATGCACAAATGAAATATTTCAGAACAAAAATATTTAAAAAAAACACACAACAACAAGAATGGATAGTTATTGACCTTGACATTAGAAATGCAACATGCTAAAATCAAGGTTGAAAAATAAACGAACCATGCAATGTTTATTGTCTATTTATTCTTTAGTATCAGAAGGGGTTTTTGTGGAGATTGTAGTAATTTCAACAGTTGAGATCATGAATTAATTGAAGCTAGACTACCATGGAAAACCTGGAAGCACTGGACGTCCGTTTTGTTCTATCCACGATGAGCACTGCTGAGGAGTCCCACAATAGGACGAAATGGTCGTCCAGTGCGTCAAGGTTTTTCATGGTAGTCTAGCTTCAATTGACTAATGATCTCAACTATTTTATTCTTTGTCCATATTCTGTGAACTGAGAATATCAGATCAGATTCTGTTATTTTGGGTTTTTGAAATTCTTATTCCCAATAATTTGTGTTAGTCACTATCGTGATTATAGAATAACTTACCTGCAATACGTGCACCACATGGTTGACCTTCATTCCTTTTCATTTTAATAATAAGAAAACATTGAATTATCAGTATAGAATTATGGAGATTGATTGAAACTATAAATTGATAAATGTTAGACTACCAATGAAAATTTCGTGGATTGGTTAAAGTTAGGCATTAACATGGTTGGATATCGGCTCAATAGTCTAGAAGTTAAGGGTTAGCTCGTGTAACTGACTGTCCCGGGTTCGAGTCCCACGTGCGAAATTGTGGATGCGTATTGTTGAAGAGTCCCATATTAGGACAAAATGATTGTTCAATGATTGTCTAACATTTCTCTATTCATTATCTCAATCAAAAACATAGAAATTATGAACCAAGTTACATGAAAAAGGGACATATTCATATAATTGATTACAATCGGATGAATACAATAATTATTAGAAGGAAACGTTGAAATACAATAGATCACTTCCTAATGATTATCTATCAGCTACACACTAACTAAAGAACATCAACTTACTCTAAGAAACTGAGAACTACCAAGTCCATAAACGAATCAATCAGGCAATTAAGATGATCATTCCATTGACTGAATATTAAATACAAACTATGGCACTTCAATTCGTCAGCCTAAAAAAGAAATAGCTCTTTCTATGAGGCTGGGATTCTACTTATGATGGGTTCTTGTTTATGACCTATTAGGATAAAACACTCATCCAATTACCATCTGTTTTCGCTAATAGAATAAGTGTATAACAACGAAATAATAACTGAAGTTAAGATTGGTTTGCAACCAGTGATTTTTATATAACCAGTACTATTAAGAAATATGATAAAAAGCATAATTTTATTGTTAAAAATGATTACTAACAATATTACTGTGTGATGATCAATATCAGCTGTTTCAGGTCTTTCTTAGTGACTATCGAATCCTATCGACTGTGAAGCTGGGTGGCACGGGATCGAATCTGTCAGGGAGCATTGGTTCCTTCAAGATTACAAGTACACCTTGCTGACAAGTGCCAAGTAGCACGAAACCCATGTCCAAAATTTCCTATTGACTACCTCCAACCACTATCTTAACATAGATTACTAATGTTAAGGATGTTAAATCCTCAGAACCCACTTGAAAAAGGTCCTAATTTTGTCATTTTATCCTGAAAATTTGAGTCGTATGTTTTCGCGCCAAGAAACGCTTAGTTAGCCTACAGCTTATATTTCCCACTCATAAATCATTGACTATCATTGGTTGATAGATTTTTTCTAGTACGCTATTTTGTGGCTCTATCAAGGGCATTTCTATCATTGTATAAATAAGCTTGATTTCTCTGCTTATTGACCTCGTATTTCCTGTGTGCTTGTAGAATACATTCTCTATGCCTCATCAAGACTTCTTAATCTAGTTAGCAGGGTCGGGGACAATGAATTAGAATAGCCTATCGTGTCACTGTATCTTTGAAGTTCGTTTCGTTTACCGAATAGGGTGAACTCGTAATAGCTTCCAAGCATATCAACTAACAATATCTCTGATATAGTCTATGAATTTTCACTTCTAAAATTCATCCTGAAGAAAAGCGTAAAAGAGGAAGGCCAAAGAACACAATACGTCAGGAAATAGAAGCAGATATGAAAAGGATCAATAGGAAATGGAAGGAGCTGGAAAGGATTGTCCAGGACAGGGTTGGGTGGAGAATGCTGGTGAGCGGCCTATGCTCTTCCACGAGGAGTAACAGGCGTAAGTAAGTAAGTAAGTAAGTAAAACTCATTTCCTGGAAACATATCGAGTATAGAATTTGTCTAAAACATTGAGAAAGTAACATCTATTCATAACAATTTAGATCTATAGAGAAATCTTCGGTATTGTAAAACTCTTTCCATTCTTCATTTCCAGTGTGTATTTAACTTATCTACGGTTTAAATATTTCTACATGGACAAGCATAAATATCGTAGTTTCGTAGTAAAAATCGGTTGTTAAGATATCTTAGACTTTGGTTTCCTATCAGTAGTTGTGTAGTGAATGAAAACACACAATTGAGGATAAAATTACAGAACATCGTAGTAAAATCTGAGAATCATACAGCAGACATTTCAGTAGTAAAGTGTTAGTCCATTGTCTTAAACTTGACTGTTCCTTCATTTTCATACCAATCACTTTCTATTCTCATTCTGTTCTCGTTGATCTTCTTAATCTTCTATTGCCAGGTATTTCACTTTCTATTGATCATACATACTACTGATATCCGTCGACATCAATAGCACACACCACAGGAGTAGTTATACAAATATGTTTTACTAATCCCAATAAAGAATAATATTTGAGAGCTCCTAGTCGATATATATATGTTTGGTTAAGTTTTCTGATAGTATGCTCAGTATATCTATCTCCACAAGAACAGCCGAATGTGTAGATACACAAAGAAAGTAAACTCAAGTAACTTACTGATTGTTTGAATAGATATTATTGATCGATCAGAAAATATCAACTGAAAGTTAACTATGTAAAACATATCCTTTCAACTACTATCAATAATTTATGATACAGGACATTGGTAGTTACATCCCCGTTGAATAGTAGTTTTAAGAAAAGTGGTTTCATAGGAGTGAACTATATCACCAGTGCCTTTCTTTTTTCTCTTTGTACATATATAATTCATTAAGAAAGCTTTAATAGTAAACGATATTCGTCAACATCCCATTAGTAAACTTCAACTCATTCATTATGGTATCCTTTGATCGGATCGTTTTTGTTCTGTTTGTAAGAAATCTGATCAGATTTCTTTTATAATAGATAAGCTTAAAATTGTAGAAATATAACTATTCACACTCAAAAGAATTCCTTCTGATTCAGATCATGAATCGATTGATGTTAGACCACCGTTGGAAATCTGGAAGCACATGACGGCTGAGAAGTCCCACAATAGGAAGAAACGGTCGTCCAGTGTTTCTTGATTTCCAACGGTGGTCTAACATCAATCGGTTCATGATTTCAGCCAAAAACTTAATAATCTCGGCAACCCTTATTCTGAAGCTCTTTCTATACACTCTTCTATTTAATTAGCTATTACCCTATTTACTTTATCATTTCATTATTCTATTAAACTGTATATTTTTATTATCTGTTTTGTGTAACTATACAATCTACTTCATTGTAAACAGTAACCCATAAATATGTTTAAAGTAACTTGACCCCAAATACTCTGGTACAGCCGAGGGTGGGAAAAGTCAGCTCTCCCTCTCCAAATGCTGTCACATAGCCACGTGTACACAGTCACTCCCAGGGAAGTTCTACTCACTGCCTTCTATTACCACGAGTTTTGTTTACGAAATTGAGAAAATGAAAAGCAAATGTCCGGCAGATGCTTTAACGGGGTTGATGGATATGTAGGATATGTAGGAGAGTTAGAAAACCCTCATTCCAAACCAATGGTGCACATAGGCTCCAGTACCCTGAAGGAACGGATGACGTATGAACCAATTGTTGGTCACCGGCTACAATGAGATTATATCTCATAATGTTGCCCCACTTCCTTGTGGATCAGTCCTTTAAGCCGATGGCTCAGGGACTGACCTCTTTCGATCTAGACACCCGGTCAGTATCATAACCCAAGTGACTTGTGTTCAAATAAATAAATAAATTATAATAACTTACTTTTTTAAACTATACGTTGTCCAAAATCCATCATTTAAATATTGACTAGAACCTGATTTCAATGTTTGTTTTAATGTAGTTGAATGAGTTAAATTTTGATCACCAGTTAAACTTCTTGAACGTTTTAAGTGTTGTAATTCACGTTGTGTATTTAATAATTCATTTTGTAATTTTTGTTCACGTTCACTTATTCCTCCTGTATTATGAATTGAATAGGCGGCTAAATGTGGTAAACTACCTTGACGATTATCTACTGAAAGTAAATCTACTCTTGATGCACCAGCTGATGGCTTTATAAAGATTTAAAAGAAAATAGTAAAAAAGAAAAAAAAAGTACAAGATTGTAAATTCACTTGGTATTGTTTGGCTTGTAACTTCCCATTGAGGTTTAACACTGCAATTGATCAGACTGTTAATGACATATGTGCATACTGTGCCTATACCTCGATATTGCCATAATTCACAAGCTTTTTGTAAACAATGATGGATAGTGGCTAACAGTGGAATCTAGTTTGATGCGCGTTTCATCCTATTTGGAACTCGTCAGCTAGATGTACCTGCGGTGGTTTTTGAGGCGAATGGTACTGGGTTTGACTCCAAGAGTGAACATCAACTCTGAGGTGCAGGTACATCCAGCTGACGAGTCCCAAATAGGACGAAACGGGCGTCCTGGATTCTACTGCTAGCCACTATCCATCATTGCATACAAGATTGTAGTTGATCCTTCTGATTGAATAATAAGCTGTTGAAACTTATAAAGTTGATAATTTGAAATGATGAATATTCAGATCATATCATGAAATCAACTCAATTGTTTGAAGTATTCTTATTGCTAAACCTCTCCTGTCTATTCATCTAATGCCACTTCATAAAAGAATAGTATAGGGAAACTATAATGAATGGATAACTTTTGAGTGACATTAAAGTGACCTTGAGACTGTCCACTTACTTACTGGGGTTTAAATAAGGGTTATAAACTAGTGTGAGAAATTAGAATTATGATTTACGGTTGATAGTTAACGGATAGAAATTAGATTTAGGATTTTCATCATAAACTGACATCAGTGGATTAGTTGAAGTTAGACAATAACACCGTCAGATGCTGACCGGCTCAGTGGTCTAATGGTTAGGCGCTCGCGTGCGAGACTGATAGGTCCTGGGTTCGAATCTCGCGGGGAGCAGGATCGTGGATGCACACTACTGAGGTAGTCCCACAATACGGATGAAACGGCCGTCCAGGTTTTCCATAGTGGTCTAACTTCAATTGACTCATGATTACAACCAGTGAAATTTTTATACTGACCCCCAACTATGTAATCACCATTCACCAAATAACCTCACCTTCTATTATATTTACATTTTAAATAGACGTAACTTAGATACAGAAATGTCGGACAGCGTTACGTCATATAATAATAAAAAATTTACAATTATACATGAATAATCTAAGAGTTTCTATGACTAATGTAGACTGTAGGTAAGTGAAAAAACCAGTTCCAACTTTTATAATATTTGTTCCGTTATAACAATAACTAATTAGTAATGTCACTTAGTCAATTGCAACACAAAACTTGGTATGTATTTTACATCAGTTCAAGTTGTCATAACTCATTAACATAAACAGATGAAATTGTTTAGGGTTAATCTCATAGTAGTATAGATAGTAACAGAATTCATGGTAATAGAAAGTATTTGGCATCTAAAATACAGTCAGAGACTACATAAATCAATCAAATAATAAAATCGATTTATGAGGAGTTTAGTAAGTTAGAATATAATAGCAAACAAGTAGTGGATACACGTGCGTTATGATCATGTGGAACCCAACAAGGTAGTCTGCACTTGTTAAAATGACTCAGTCTAATTGTAAATGATTTCATGGATTAATGTCGCATTATAGCTTGACCACCCTTGGTTTTATTACATCCTACTTTTACTCAACTTTAAGCATATTTGTTCCGTTATAATAATAACCACTGCTAAGGAGTCCCATGCTAGGACGAAACGGCCGTCCGGTGCTTCAAGGTTTTCCATGGTGGTCTAGTTTCAATTGACTGATGAGTTCATCTATTAAATTACTATATTATCCACAAAATCCCTCTCTAATTATAATCATCATATGATCACTAGTGACGGTCTCCAAGAGGTATTTCCTGGAGTTCTAGTGAGAAGCAGTGACTAGTGGAGTTCAACTGGGTCTATTATGAGATAGTAAAATACTGAAGATAATGGTGGATGTGTCACTCAATTTCGTGGATTAGTTGAAGTTAGACATTAACATCATTGGGTATTGACCGGCTCAGTAGTCTAAAGAGTAAGCGTTCGCGTACGAGACCGATAGGTCATGGGTTCGAATCTCTCAAGGCGGGGTCGTGGATGCGCACTGTCGAGGTAGACCCACAATAGGATGAAACGGCCGTTCAGTGCTTCCAGGTTCCTCATAGTGGTCTAGCTTCAATTGTTGAGAAAACATACTTCACATATAAGTCAATTATAAAAATCATTTCAACTCACTGTATGTTTAACTACCATTTCAATTGGATCATGATGTTTTTTAATATGTTGTCTTGTTAAAGTAGTAGCATATCGTCCACCACTTGTTCCTCTCCATAATCCTTGTGTACCAGTTGTTTGCATTGATGACCAACGTGATATATGTGTATGTGTTGGTGAATGATTTGATATATTATGTGATGCAGTTGTCTTATAATATGGTTGTTGATTTGATTGATTATGATAACGTGTAGACATTGAATTATCAGAGTATTCATTCAAACGTCTAGTTTCAGAATAAGTACGACTACGAAATGCATTGTGAACATGATGATTATGAACTAAAAAAAATAGATATGAATGAATGAATGAATTCAATACATGATACATTTAGTTTCATCAAATGATAATTTAAACAACTATGTGGAAAGTAAAGATGGGTAGTGACTACCATTGATATATATACAGTTTCTACCAATCCCGCATTCCTTTGTTGTGATATGGCGTTAAAAATGTTGAGATGGTGGAGAAGATTTGTAGCTCAGGTGGATGATTTTCGTGGAGTTTTGTTCTCTGAGCTGGGTGGTTTAGTCATGGAGCCTTTATCGTTCTTCTGAACGACATCATCAGCACAAACTTCAGATAGAAATGTGAATGGATCAACATTCATGCTATGACCTATGTTGCCTATGACTGACTACGTACTTGACATCTCTTAACATGATGTAACTCAACAGTGAAATGATTTCATAGGTTGATAGCATGTTTTTATCTACATACTAGTTTGTCTTCATTCATTGAACTTAATCTATACTATTAACACTAATTATGTAACATGATATTCCATAGTACATATTCATATATCAATAATTAACATGCTAACCCTATTGATTAGGTACTGTGACCATTGAACTGATAATTTGTAACCCATTTTTTCAATTTATCTGAAAGATTCAAAAGGCCATGGTTATTTTCTTCATAATCAGCAATGCTGAAGAGTCCCATGCAAGGACGAAACGATCGTCTAGTACTCGCAGGTTTATCATGATAGTCTAACTTTAATCGATTCATGAATTCTACGATTAAATCTCTTATAGGTTTAACATACTAAAATGTGTTATGTATTCACAGCCTCTGTTTATTCAGATTTGTAATGATAGTTTTATATTAGCCACTATAAGAATGAATTGAACAAGGGATTAGAACACATCATTAGTAATATGAAGTCACAGACCATTGATTTGAACAAGATAAGTTATTGACTGAGATCATGACTCGATCGATATTAGACTGTGATCATGGATGCTCACTGTTAAGGAGTTTCATAATAGGACGAAACAACCGTCCAGTACTTCCAAGTTTTCAATAATGGTCTAACATTAATCGATTTATAATCTCAATCAAATAAAAAATTTATTGGATTTTTGAAATAAAATGAATGTACTAATTCATACGTCTTTATAGTAAAGTACCGCTGATCATAGTGATTGACACTAGTTTCGAGTCATCATTGAAACAACCATATAAATAAGGCTAGAATTATAGAAGAAATCTCTAATTGAATGAAGTCTATATTTTACATGGGATTAGAGCCTTATACAAAAAATGATATATTCTATATTGAAATCGAAGAGACCAATATGATATTGATGGAGTTTTGTTCTCTGAGCTGGATGGTTTGGTCGTGGAGCTTTCATCGTTCTTCTGAACGATATCATCAGCACAAACTTCAGATAGAAGTGAAGTGTTCGAATTTCTTCATATGCGTTTGACAGCTTGTTCTGTGCACCCCACTGTTAATTGGTTCTTATCGCTGCTGCTCAACAACGACACAAATCTCACTAAATACACGAAGCATCAAATTCAAAGTCTACTGGAACTCATCGATTTATGCCTAAAAACATATTTTAAATTCAACAACAAAATCTACGAACAAACGAAAGGGACACCAATGGGATCACCAATATCAGAACTGATCGCAGAGGCAGTGATGCAAAGACTAGAAGCCGCGATACTACCAGTGATCAAGCCAAAAATTTGGAATCGCTATTAAGGTCAATAAGGACCAATCAACATCGAGGTGCACAGAACAAGCTGTGAAACACATATGAAAAAATTCGAACACTTCACTTCTATCTGAAGTTTGTGCTGATGATGTCGTTCAGAAGAACGATGAAAACTCCACGACCAAACCATCCAGCTCAGAGAACAAAACTCCACCGAAATCATCCACCTGAGCTACAAATCTTCACTAGTATGATATCTATTATAGACCTTATATACAATTAAGGATCCATGACTTCAGTTATGAATATCAGGAATAAGAAATTGTAAACCTTTTTGAATAGATGACACCATAAGATTCTAACAGAACGAAAGCTACTTCTTCACAATGAATAACATTATAATTTAGAATTCTAAAATATATTTTCTGAATGTTATACCATTTGATAAAACTGCTTACTTTCTGAACGAGAATCCCATGCACCACTATCAGATTGACGTCGTTTAAACCGTTCACTTGTTATATTATCACCAAGATAATAACGTGATCCAGGAATGAATTGACCACTACGACTAATATTTCCTAATCGTGCAGTATGTCGTTGATCCATTGGTCCGTGTACATTACCACCACTGTCTACATCTACATGTATATTAACATAATAATAGTATCGATAATCATGATTGAATCTCATATATTTTACAATGAAAATCTTTTGAAAATGCAGTATACATTAGGAAATATCTATATGAATATTTAAAATTTATTTATTTATCTGAACACATAAATACTGGTACAAGGGGGCACCGAATACATATACACCACACAAGTCACTTGATTTATATGTGGGCTGCGATATTGCCTGAGTACCTGAACCGAAGCAGATGGTTTTCTTAAGGAGGGTTTACCACAAACCTTCGACCTTCAGGTCTGATCTACAAGGTGATGAAGCAACGTTAGCAGATGTAGTCTTATGGTAGCTGGTGATCAACAATAGATTCATACGCCATTTATTCTTTTGAGATCCTGAAGCTCATGTACACCATTAGTTTGGAATAAGGGTTTTCTAACTCCTTTAGATGGACCCTTCGTGTCTAACAACCCGGTTAAATAGCCGAACATTCGCATTTCGTGCTCTTAATTTCGTAAACAACACTCCTAGTGCGAGAAGTTAGTCAGTACGAAATTCCTTAACAGTATCTGTATACACGTGGTCATGTAATATAAAATGTGAGTTCATTTATAGTACTTTATTTTTTCAAAGTCGTATTTCTTTGTATACTTCATACTGAAATAATTTTTCTTATCTAGTACATTTTATCAAACACGAGATACAGTGGACATCTAAGATGCAGCTGGACGATCTAGACTTCGCAGATGATCTGGCCCTTCTCTCTCAATCGCAACGGCAAATGCAGGAGAAAACGACCAGTGTAGCAGCAGCCTCAGCAGCAGTTGGTCTCAATATACAAAAAGAGGGAAGCAAGATTCTCCGATACAACACAGCGTGCACCAATCCAGTCACAATTGATGGAGAAGATTTGGAAGATGTAAAAACCTTTACATAACTGAACAGCATCATTGATGAACACGGTGGATCTGATGCAGATGTGAAAGCGCGGATCGGAAAAGCAAGAGCAGTATATTTACAACTGAAGAACATCTCGAATTCAAAACAACTGTCAACCAACACCAAAGTCAGAACTTTCAATACAAATGTCAAGGCAGTTCTACTGTATGAGGCGGAAACCTGGAAAACTACGAAAGCTATCATCCAGAAGATACGAATGTTTATTAACAGCTGTCTACGTAGAATACTTCGGATCCGTTCGCCGGACACTATTAGCAACAACCAACTGTGGGAAAGAACAAACCAGATTCCAGTGAAGGAAGAAATCAGGAAGAAGTGCTGGAAGTGGATAGGACACACATTGAGGAAAGCACCCGACTACGTCGCAAGACAAGCCCTCACATGGAATCCTCAAGGCCAAAGGAAAAGAGGAAGACCAAAGAACACATTACGCCGAAAAATGGAGAACGACATAAGAAAAATGAACAAGAATTGGATGGAACTAGAAAAGAAGGCCGAGGACAGAGTGGGCTGGAGAATGCTGGTCAGCGGCCTATGCTCCATTATGAGTAATAGACATAAGTAAGTAAGTAAGTAAGTAAGTAAGTAAGTAAGTAAGTAAGTAAGTAAGTAAGTAAGTAAGTAAGTAAGTAAGTAAGTGAGTAAGTGAAGTAGTGAGTGAGTGAGAGTGGTGAGTGGTGAGTGAGTGAGTGAGTGAGGTGGTGAGTGAGTGAGTGGAGTGAGTGAGTGAGTGAGTGAGTGAGTGAAGTGAGTGAGTGAGTGAGTGAGTGAGTGAGTGAGTGAGTGAGTGAGTGAGTGAGTGGTGAGTGAGTGAGTGAGTGAGTGTAGTGAGTGAGTGAGTGAGTGAGTGAGTGAGTGGTAGTGAGTGAGTGGTGAGTGAGTGAGTGAGTGAGTGAGTGAGTGAGTGAGTGAGTGAGTGAGTGAGTGAGTGAGTGAGTGAGTGAGTGAGTGAGTGAGGTGAGTGAGTGAGTGAGTGAGTGAGTGGTGAGTAGTGTGAGTAGTGTAGTAAGTAGTAAGTAAGTAAGTAAGTAAGTAAGTAAGTAAGTAAGTAAGTAAGTAAGTAAGTAAGTAAGTAAGTGACATTCTATCAACTATGTAGTAATCAAATTTAACTTGATTATCATAATAGAAATTGATCGGTAAGTTTTAATAAATACTGAATACTAGACTTATGGAGTTTAATCCTGGATGATATTTGGTTCTTTTGAGAAAAGGTATTCAACTGCACTGATATCTGATTCTCGTGTAAACCAATGTAAAATTATCTTCAAGTATAAGGGTATATTATATACCTGGGAAACTAGGCAAATAATAACCTATTTTGATTGATCAAATAGTATGATACACATTTCTCTTATACAATACATGGATATTATTAACATTGAATATCGAGGCATAGGCACAGTATGCACATATGCCAATAATAGACTGATCAATAACAGTGTTAAACAGCAATGGGAAGATACAAGCCAAACTATACGAAGTGAATTGAACTTAGTTTATTTCCAAGTTAAATATTGTTCACTATAGTTTCATTATGTAATAAAAAAATCAGTAATCAAATTTCTTTTTTTTCTTCTTCGTTTTATTTATTTGTTTATACCTTTGAATAAATAAATAAAAATACTACTTATCTATGCAATGAATCTATGCACTAATAATCTAATATACATGAATTGAATTGATTGGCTTTCTCTCCATCTCTTTCTTGCTCCCTCTCTCCCCCCCCCTGCCTCATTTAAAATATTGTTAATCACGTGTTACTGTACCTAGTAACAATAGTTTCATGTTCAATTGAAAGAAGTTTATCAATCGTTTATCTCTTATTTTTACGATCTATTTGTCAGATGGGATGGGGGATGTGGGTGGGTGGGGGGTAAATTGAAAATCAGAAAATATTGAAGAAATATTTTATTTTATTTTAATGTACCCTGATAAAAGACAGTTTCAAACAGAGATAAAAATACTTAATTAATTCTTTAAAAATTCACTATCTGATACAATTTCTTGATTTTTTTTCAACAAAAACTTTTTATCAGTATAGGGTTGTGGGATTCGAACCCACGACCTGTCGGTCTCGCATGCGAACGCTTAACCTCTAGACTATTGAGTCGGTCGGCATTCGACGGTGTTAATGTCTAACTTCAAGCAATCCACGAAACTGCGCGACCATCTTGCATTTTACTGAGGTAGACACCTTTTTCTACCCGACATAGGCCCTGGGTTCGAATCCCGCGAGCGGAATCGTGGATGCGCAATGCTGAGGAGTCCCACAATAGAATGAAACAGTCGAGTCCCAGAGTAAACAACAACTCTGGGATACAGGTAAATCCGGTTGACGAGTCCTAAATGGGACGAAATGCTCGTCAAACTGGATTCCACTACTAGTCACTATCCATCATTGTTTAGAATGCTTGTGATTTAAGAGAATATCAAAGCAATCCGTACAGGATATACATATGCCAATAAGAAACTGACCAATTTCAATGCAAAAGATCAATGGGGAGATTCAAGTAAACAACAATACCAAGTGAACTGTCTTAATATATATTAGATAGTACCATTTATTCACAGTGTTATAACTTAATTGAACTATATCTATCAGATCATTTTGTACGTGACATCCTTCAAAATAGATCTATTTTGTTTTGGAATCATGGGATTTTGTCATCAATCAACTTTTCTTTCTTTACATCATCATTACAAATTACAATCCATGATATAGAACATGAAAGTAAGTGATGTTCATTGTCAAGCACATGGTAATTGAATGGTAAATAGTTTATTCAAAGTTTAATCATCTCAGTAGTTAACGATTTGGATCTTTCATAGAGTTCTTAGATCTTTGAGTTAATATGGCAAGACTATAATTTATAGATGAATCAATCGGATTTGGGAGAACAGGTCTTGGATTTTAGCACGTAATTCATTCATCCATTTGGATAAATAAAGTTTTGGCATTATAGCTGATGTCAGTTTGTGATGAGAAACCCTAAATCTAATTTCAAACCTCAATCATAATTCTAATTCTTCACACTGATTTATAATCCTTATTTGATCCTTGTTATTTAAGTGGACAGTCTCAAGGTCAATTTGGCGTCACCCAAAGATCGTCCATAAATTATAATCTCATTGTTAATACAATATTCTATGACTATTAAATCCCCTATATCAACTTGTTTATATTGTTAGGTAGATCAGATAGTTGGTCCACCACGGTGCTTGTTACCTGTGTGGTTGCACCACAGAATTGAGCTTTACTATTCAGATTGTAACATTAAATCCTATACGGTGTCTGGTTCTCCTGTGAAGCGGGATTGAGCTGTACTGTTTGGGTTGTCACGTGAAAGTCTGGATGATGTCTGTCTCCTGGAAACCAATCTAAAATCACTCTGGCCCACAAGGGTATATTATATAACTATAACCAACAGGTAATATTATCTTTATATAGCATTAATATTGATTTGTTTCACCATACTATCAATGGTTTATCTCTAAGATATCAAAAAAATCAATTTATTCTTTGAATGTTTATTCTTATAAATAAAATGAAACTCCGGAAAAAGTACTTGAACAGGGGGGTGTATTGTTTTTCTTCGTAATTTTGAAATTAATGATAGTGCATTTTTACAATACACATTTAGAATTGAAACCTAAACCCTTCAAATCTTAATCAGCCAATCATAAATCCCACATAAACCGGAACATATATACATTGTATTGGAAAAAAAAGCTAGATGAAATGATCATAGCAAGTTATGAAGTAGTAGAAGTAACGATTACATCAGTGGTTCTATAGTGAGTGCTATTGATGTCAAAAGATTGAAGTAGTATGTTTCATCAATAGAAAGTGAAATGTTTGGGGGCAGAAGGTTAAGAAGATCGAAGGAATGAGAGCGAGACCAGAGAGTGATCTGTATGGAAACGAAGGAATAACAAAGTTTGAGATAATTGATGGATATTTTACAATTGAAGTATTTTGAGAAAGGGAGTTTTGTAGAGATTGTAGTAATTTTATAGTTGAATTCATGAGTCAGTCTAAGCTAGACCACCATGAAAAGCCTGGAGGCACTGGATGGTCGTCTCATCCCAGTATGATCTCCCTCAACATTGTCCGTTCACGATCCTGCCCGTGGGATTCAAACCCAGGACTTCCGGTCTTGCGCGCTAAGGTTTAATCTCTAAACCACTGAGCAGGTATGCAACGGTGGCCTAGCTTAAATCGATTCGTCAGTTTAACTAATAAATTACCACATCCTTCACGAAACGCTCTTTCTGACACTAATCATCTTGTGCTGTCAAGTGACTGACTTCAAGAGACATTTCCTGGAGTTCTAGTGAGAAGCAGTGACCAGTGGAGTTCAATCGGGTCTGTTGTAAGATAGTAACTCACTGGAGAGAATGATGGACGTATGGCTCAGTGAACGTTAACAAATCTGAAATGGAGGTACATCCAGTTGACAGGTCTCAACTAAGATGAAACGTACGTCGTGGATCCCACTACCAGCCACTGTTCATCTTTGTTTATAATGCTTGTTAATTAAAGCAATATCAAGACAATAAGTACAGTATGCACATATGGCAATAAGAGACCGATCAATTGCATTCCTAAACAACAATGGGAAGTTACAAGTAAACAATACCAAGTGAATTTAAGCTATTCTTCATCAGTCAATCAGTCAGTCAGCTACAACATAGGACCAGGCACATATATGCATCGCTACAAGTTCGCACACCTCATTAGCACAGCAAGATGAACACCGGTTTCATAGAAGTAGTTTCTTCAATGGTAGTAATATATGAAAGAAAGATTGTGTATAAGAATATAATGGAAAAGGAAAAAATTACGTGATAGAAAGAAAGGTATAAAACAATTTTAATCTCATAGTTTAAGGAAAGAGAGAGTGTATACATCACCGACGCCATTGTGATCGATTCTGAGTCATGTCACTCAGAGTCTTCAACCATTGGCTACGATAGTCACGCGGACCCCAACCAAATAATCTGCATCTAGCATCAAAATGATTCAGACTAGAAATTAGTGACTTCAATCACTGATGCCACGTTTTGGTTTGGCCATTACATTACTACTCATACATTTCTACTACTACTACTACGATTATTACTATTACTACGAGTACTACCACCACTACCACTACTGCTAGTAATACTACCACTACTAATAATAATACTGATTATTAGAGTAATAATAGTAATAATAATAATAATAATAATAATAATATACTGTCACTACTTACTCACTATTACTCACCATATCTATTTTCATTAAATAATTTTTCATTATTTTCAAGCCAGTAAGTTGTAATCATAGTAGTCGTGGTAGTAGTAGGTGTAATAGCAGTACTAACATGGTTACAATCATCATCATGATTTTGTATTTTTGTTTGTTTATTTTTGAAAACTTTTCTACGTTTTTTTATTCTATTTAATAAATCATTCACTTTTTCATACATCGATTCAATAGTTTCATCATTAAGTGTTTGTTTCTCTATATTGTTCAATGGTATATTCATCATATTAGTAATTATATTATTATTATTATCATTATGGTTACCATGGTGATCGACAACTTGAAGACAACATATTGGGAAATTTATATTGGGGGTTATATTATTTGATCTTACTGTTTGTTACATATTGATTTGTTATATTCATTAATTAAATCATCATTAATAAGTGAATATAGTCTCTATGTGAAATGAATAGTTTCCTGTTATATATTATAATGTATTATTACTATTATTAGTCGTAGTAGTAGTCGTAGTCGTAGTAGTGATAGCAGTAGTATATAAGTAATATATAAACACTTTATAATAGTCAATGTTTAATATTAATGTAAATTCAATTTGTTTTAATGAATAAATTAAGTTTGTCTATGATTTATTTATTTTATAGATCCTACATTCATATGGGAGAATGTTCATGAACGACCTATGCTCCTCCATGAGGGATAACAGACGTCAGTAAGTAAGTAGGTAAGTTCATTCTTCATTGAAAGAAATACTCTTTCATATTCATTTAACAAATCATAATGAAATAGATTTCGTCATTGTCATCTATCTATCTATATATATCAATATTAAATTTAATTTATATCCACCCCCCTACTATAAATTAACCAATCAAATTTATTTCATTCAAACACTTGCCCACACATTAATTGATCCCATATTTCCCATTTAGATTAAAGTGTGATTGTGTTATATAACTAAAAATAGAAATGTCATTATCTAAAACAAGTAATTTTATTCAGGAAATAACAAGTGGTTTATGTTATACTTGTAGTTGAAAGTAATACTTACGCCTATCACTCTTCATGGAGGAGTACAGACCTTCAACAAATATTCTCTATCAAACTCTATTCTGACCAATCACTTCGAGTTCTTCTCAGTTGCTATTCATCTTTTTCATGTTTGCTTTCAATTCTCGATGTAATGTGTTTTTTGATCTTGTTATTCTCCTTTGGCCTTAAGGATTACAAATGAAGGCTTACCTTGTGACACAGTTGGGTACTTTCCTCCATGTGTGTCGTATCCACTTCCAGTGCTTCTTCCTGATTTATACTTCTGCTGGGATCTGGTTTGTTCTGTCTCGTAAAGTAGATTGTTGTTGATAATGTTTGGTCAAAGGATCTGAAGTATTTTACGTAGACAAATGTTAATAAACACTCGTATCTTCTGGATGACAGCTTTCGTAATTCTGCAAGTTTCCACCCCATACAGTAGAATTATCTTGATATTTCTATTGAAAATTTCGAGTTTGATGTTGGTTGACAATTGTTTTGATTTGTAGATGTTCTTCAATTGTAGATTTGCTATACTTGCTTTGTCGATTCATACCTTCATAGCTGCATCAGATCCATCATGTTCATCAATAATGCTGCCCAGATATATAAAGGGTTTTACATCTCGCAAATCTTCTCTGTCAAGTGTGATTCGATTGGTACATATTGTATTGTATCGGAGAATCTTGATTTCCTCTTTGTGTATGTTAAGACCTACTGCTGTTGTGGCTGCTATTACACTGGTCGTCTTCTCCTGCATTTGTTATTGCGTGTGCAACAGAAGAGCCGAATTATCTGTGAAGTCTAGATCGTTCAACTGCATGCTAGATATCCACTGTATCCTATGCTTTCCCCACCCCCGAAGATCTCGACGTCTTCATGATCCAGTCGATCATTAGAAGAAAGAGATATGTAAAAGTTTTTATATCCTCTAAAGTTTCTTCATTAAGTGTGATTTCATTGATGCGTGTTGTATTGTATTGAAGAATCTTACTTTACTCCATTGCTATGCTTTATATGGTATGAAAATCCAAAATAATATGATTAACCCAACTAAGTATACAAATGATGGATAGTGGCTAGCAGTGGAATCCAGTTTGAAGAGCGTTTCGTCCTATCTGGGACTCGTCAGATGGATGTACCTGCATCTCAGAGTTGGTGTTCACTCTGGGACTCGAACCCAGTACCATTCGCTTCAAACGCCATCGCGTTATCCACTCAGTTACTGAGTCGTGATATCCACTTGCTCGTGCAATGAGGTGAATTTAAATTCACTTGGTATTGTTTGGCTTGTATCTTACCATTGAGATTAAAGACTGCAATTGATCAGTCTGTTACTGGCATATGTGCTGGGTTCGAGTCCCAGAGTGAACATCAACAACTCTGAGATGTAGGTACATCCAACTGACGGGTCCCAAATAGGACGAAACGCGCGTCAAACTGGATTACACTACTAGCCACTATCCATCATTGCTTAAAAAAAGCTTGTGACGTAAGACAATATCGAGGCATAGGCACAGTATGCACATATGCCAATAACAGACTGATCAATTGCAATGTTAAACCTCAATGGGAAGATACAAGCCAAGCAATACCAAGTAAGTATATGAATTATGAAAACGGATCATCATTTTAGATTGTCTCCTTCCAAGATTTAGAATAAATACAATTTATTATGGTAATTTAAAGTTTTAATTAAATAATAAAGGAGATCGAAATTGTTTTGATTGACGACTAATTGATTAATGAATTCAATAACAGAATAGATTGATTCATCAAATGATTTCAATAACATAGTAACTACATTATTGATTTCTATTTGAACCTCTTCATTATCATAAATATTAAACGTAATTCAATATTGATTATGCATAAATCACATTCATATCTTACAATGAGTATTATTAACATTGCCGGAACCGATCTACAATAATAGTAAAATGACTATCTGATACTTCAGATCCGTTGGCCACATACTATCAGCAACAACCTACTACTGTGGGAGAGAACAAACCAGATTCCAGTGGAGGAAGAAATCAGGAAGAAGTGCTGGAAGTGGATAGGACACACATTGAGGAAAGCACCCGACTACGTCGCAAGACAAGCCCTCACATGGAATCCTCAAGGCCAAAGGAAAAGAGGAAGACCAAAGAAAACATTACGCCGGGAAATAGAAATAGACATGAGAAAAATGAACAAGAATTGGATGGAACTAGAAAAGAAGGCCGAGGACAGAGTGGGTTGGAGAATGCTGATCTGCGGCCTATGCTCCATTAGGAGTAACAGGCGTAAATAAGTAAGTAAATAAGGTTATTTGATAATCATTATCGGCGTTTAATTGATAGATAGATATGCAAATGTATATTCTAACAGTTGAATTCATGAATCGATCTAAGCTTAACTACCATTGAAAACCTGGAAGTATTGGACAGCTGTCTCGTTGTAGTCTCGAACTTTTCAATGATCACACATTACAGAGACTCGAACCCAGGACCTTCAGTCTTGTGTGTATGCTTATTCTCTAGAGATTACTGAACCGGCATCTAACCGTGTTAATGTTTAACTTCAAACAATTTACTGTATTACTCCGCCGTTCACTATTGTCTTCAGTGAGTAACTGCGTCACAACAGACACGGTTTAACTTTATTGATCATGACTTCTCGAATAGAACTTTAGGAAATCCATTTTGAATCTAGTCACACTAATGTACACATGATTATAATCAGACTGATAATTAGCAATGATTGTAGTTGAATTCATGTATATAATCAGTGAAATATTTCGTGATGAGATTGTTTTATTTTCATATCAAATAATATCACTTAAAGAATCACTAAGTTTTACAGATAGATTCATAAGAATAAGACAAATGGCAAGTTAAACTATCAGGGTTATATATATGTTCTTATGATAATGGTGTATTTGCTTCTTAATAAACACTCAATCTAACTCTTTTTATTGAAATCATGAGTCAATTGGAGCTAGACCACAATGGAAAACCTAGAAGCACTTGACGGTCGTTTCGTCTTAGTATGGGACTCCTCGGCAGTGCCGTGACCAGTGGAGCTAATCCGTGTCGTATAGAAACAGATGTCTACCTCAGTACAATGGAAGATGGTCGCGCAATTTCGTGGATTGATTGAGGTTAGACATTAACACCACTGGATGCCGGCTCAGTGATCTAGTTGTTTGAGCGCTTGGTGCGAGACTGATAGGTCCTGGGTTCGAATCTCGCGGGGTGCGGGATCGTGGATGCGCACATCTGAGGATTAACGTACTAGGACGAAATGGCCGTGCAGTGCTTCCAGGTTTTCCATAGTGGTCTAGCTTCAATTAACTCATGATTTCAATCAAAAACTTGACAATCTCCACAACACCTAAACTGATAACATTCATTTAATTCCTCACTGTATTTTTTGTACCTTTTCTTTTCTTCTTTTTTCTATGTTGAGTATTCATTTGACAAGTATAACTTAGATCATCATCATCCAAATCATCATCATCATCATCATCTTCTTCTTCTTCTTCTTCTTCAATGGTTATGATTATTATTTTGCTTATATGCTCTATACGATAAACATTAAAAGGTATTTCATTATATTCTTTGTATTTAAATAAATATAACTATTGGATTATACATAATATCTTTCTCTGTGTATATTTATACGTATATCCATATGAGTGCTTGTTGTTATGGTTATGGTTGCTGTGGTGGTGGTGCTGCTGATGATGGTGGTTGTTGTTGTCATACTTTCATTAATTTTAACCTGAAGCCATGACATTCCATTCTTTTATCAATGTACATTATTGTATCTATCTCCATATACATACTTTATATGAAAAAAAAAGAAACATTCTATACTCATTTTTGCTTAGATTCACTATGCCATTTATTGATTGATACTTACAATTACTCAAACTATGTATCTAATCAAGTTTGTATCATCTTTTTCTTTAAGAGAGAAAGAAAGAAAGAAAATAGTATCATAGTAATAAGTCTATATTGTCAGTGTAATTCTATTCATATTGTAATTAATCAATAAATCGATCGAGATCATGAATTGATTGATGTTAAATGATTATTGAAAACTTGGAGGTTTTGAATAGCTATCTAGTTCTAGTATGGAACTCCTTAGTAGTGCACATTCATGATCTTGCTTGAGGAATTTGAAGTTAGACATTAAAATTGTTGGATGATAACTGGCTCAGTGGTCTAGTGGTTAAGTGCTCGCGCGTGAAACCAGTAGACCCTGGGTTCGAATCTCACAGGGGGCGAGGTCGTGGATGCGCACTGCTGAGGAGTCCCACAATAGGACGAAACGGCCGTGCATTGCTTCCAGGTTTCCCATGGTGGTCTAACTTCAATTGACTCATGATCTTAACCGTTGATATGTTTAAAACGTTAGCACATATTATTCTAGTGAAATAGGAAACAATAATAATAATAATAAAACATTTGAACAGCTTTACATACGAAGTCCTCAAGGGTTGCTCTTAATAATAGAAACTAAGAACAAATCTATACGAATATTCGTCAAGATTAGAACGAATAGTTTGACAGTAATTGAGCGCCGAGTATAGAGAAGTCATTATATGTGAAAATTATATTTGAAATATTCTCAGCGATTGAAATTTAACTAATTCCAACGTTTCGTCCAGCTAACTTGTCTGGACTTCTTCAGGGTAATAATCAAAATCAAAATTATCAAAGAACAAATCTGTTACTACAAATAAGAAGTATTATACAGTAACTACATGTAATGGAAACTGGAATAGATGTTTCTTTTGTTAGATACAATGAAATTATAAGAAGCATTCATGATTTAATTTTAACTTTCTTAGAACAAATGTGCTATACTGTGGTGCATACTACTGATGTCGACAGATATAAGTAGTATGTATCATCAACCGAAAGTGAAATACCTAGTAGCAGAAAGTTAAGAAGATCGAACAAAAGAGAAAGAGAACAGAAAATGAATGGTATGAAAAACGAAGGGACAATGAAGTCTGTGACAGTTGATTGACATTTAGCAAATGTACTATTTACTGTATGGTTATTAGATTTTACTAAGTGATTTTGTAATTATATATATACATATGAGGCATATGTTGTAATGCAATTATTGTGAAAATTATAGTAGTTTCAATGGTCGAGATCATGAGTCAATTGAAGCTAGACCACCACGGAAAACCTGAAAGCACTGGACGACTTTTTCGTCCTAGTATGAGACTCCCCAGCAGTGCGCATCCACGATCCCGCCTCGCGAGATTTGAACCCAAGATCTATCAGTCTCGCGCTGGAATGCTTAACCTCTAGACCACTGAGCCAATCGGCATCCAGAGATGTTATTGTCTAACGGCCGTCCAATGCTTCCAGGTTTTCCATAGTGGTCTAGCTTCAATTGACTCATGAATTCAACAATTGAATTCCTATATTATCTACAAAACCCCTCTCTGAATATATAATGATGTTTCACAAGAAGATAGTCTTCGTGCGGACGAAGATGAATAGGGAGTCTATTTTGTTCGGTATAATGTTCTTCACAGTTGAAACAATTTATTTTGTAGATGATATTTGGCCAACCAATCAAGACCAAAGTCCGTATGATAGATTGTCAGTCATATGATCCCAAAGTTTGTGCCGATGGTAATGTTCAAGAAAATCATGAAAATTTTACAATTAACCCATACAAATCACAGAACGAAACTTCACTAAAGTCATCCGCTTAGACCACAAATCTTCTGTACTGATGCAATTTTTTGAATTATATTCTAATCCATTGAATGTGTCAGTGTCCCACTGATGTACTTTCAATAGTAGTACAAAGTCATACAGTTAAATGTAATGCTTAGAGATTAAATTTATATTTTAAGAGTCATATTTTTAAAAATAGAGATTACGATTTGTGAAAATTTGTAATTCCACCTTGTTGATATTGAGCATTCCATTGTATCCATGATCTTAATTGTGATTAATAAAGTGAATGTTTAGACTGTGACTCATAACCAGTATTCATTACTCTCAATACCAGTGTGTGTTATCTACTGAATATGTCTCTTTGTTGAAACACAGTAGTCCTCAAATTGGTGAACAGTCAAGGAGTTCACGATTGTTGTTATTATTGTAGTATATATATATATATATATATATATATATATATATATATATAACACAGTTGTTGGGAAACGGGTACTAGGTAAGGATGGCCATTCAATTTGCGAAGTAGCGAAACATCGTCAGTGGAGATGGCTGGGATATGTGTCACGTATGCTCAACCACCGACTGCCCCAACAAGCGGTGTTTTATGATGTAGGAGTAGGTTGGAAGAAAGCTAGGGGCAACCAGACCAAAACATGGCACAAATCCATGAAGTCACTGACAAGTGGACTGAGCCATGTTGGTAGGTGTAGACTACCTGGTTGGAATCCGCGAGATGATAGCAACCGATGGTTAGAGACGTTGAATGACATGGCTCAAAAATCGTTTGTAATGGCGCAGGTGCATTCACTCTTTGTGTTCTCCCAAATTTTAATCTTCTGAATTCTTCATGTCACTTTATTTTCTTCTCTTTCCAAATTTATTTCACTGGATTATACTTCTTGAATAACACCTTCAAACCCTAAAGTTTCCGATTACTGTTTATACTTTTACAACCTCTACCACTACGGGATTTGAATCGGCAACTGTGCTAATGTGGTATGGCAACTTGAACTGATATACATACTGTTATGGATGCTGAGGAATAATGTGCCAATCATTATCATGTTAAGTCTAATGATGTCCTTGGACTCTAAATGAACATTTCCTATTGGCCGTTATTTATTTCACTCGTTAAATATTGTACAGAATGTTGTTTTCTATTTTTATGGTACGATGTGGTCTGTTTGGTTCGTATATAAACAGAGTATGTTTGAAATATAACGATTCATAACTCAGAGGCTGTGACTTGCGTTCTAGACTCAACTGGCTGGGCTAGACAGGGAAGCGGGACCAATCAGAACCCTAGGCCGTTCACTACGTGTTTTCGGTGTCACTGTAATCGATCGATATAAACGCTGCTCCATTTAAGCTGCAGTCCACCCGTTACAACACATACGTACGAAGTTTTACGTTGTTTCTAACTGAATGATAAAAGAAACCCCTAACCTGATTTCATAACCATAACTCCTAACTTTTGTTTTTTTTTGTTAAATGTATCCTAATTCCTTTCAACTAATTCATAACTCTATTATTACCTTAGTAACTAATTGAAGTTTTTCAAGGTTATCTTACCATGTAACTATTAGAAAAAGAAAAAAAATGGTTACATAAATCAATATCTAATCACTAAGTTAGATTATTCCATTTTATTTATTAAAATCATCACATAATTTATGACAAATTCTACAGATCAGATGACAAACTTCTTTTTTTTTTGAAAAAAAAGAAAGAATTCAATTCATCGAATTATATAACTTACATTGTAACTATCTAACTATCTATAAAAAGATTCAATCATACTTTGTTGATATGAACCATTTGTTCTTAATTTTAATACTATTATGGTATATATACTACTTATTTTGTTAGATATAAGTAATAAGTAGCTTCATTCAGAAATAGGAAGAAATGCTAACAGAAGATTATAATGAAGAGAATAGAAAGGAAATTTAAGAGCAATCAAGATAATGAAAGAATTACAGGAATAATGAATTATATAAAGGACAATACAATGTAGATGTGCAAATGATGTATTCGACTTATGATTTTCATATTTTACTAAGCTACCGTGTGGAATTCGTTGTCGCTGCCAAAGAGAAAGTGAAAAGGGTTCGATTCTGTAGACGTTTGCGCGGAGTCAGAGGAGGATTTGGTGCGATCTGCCTACGGAGGGAGATGTTCTGACGGGGAGGACGGCGTTGGGTGTATCAGTTACTGTCTATGGAGAAAGGAAGTGAGACGCCCAGGTACTGGGTGAGCATCAGAGTTATGTGGCCGTGCAAGTGGACAGAGCTACGGAGGTCAGTGCGCCGGCAGGATTAGCATTTCGGTGTGAAACGCGGCACAGACTGAGATATGGAAGAAATTGGTACGGCAAGCGGATCAACCTCGGAAGCGACCGCCTAAACGAGGGGCGAGTGTGGTGTTTGCTATTTACATCGATAGATATAAGTAATAGGTAGCACCAACAGAAAATGGAATACCTACCAGAAGGAGATTGAATTCAAGAGAACAGGAAGAAAACTGTAGAGCAATCGGTATAACGAAAGAATTAGGGGAATGGTGGAGTACATAAAAGGCAACCCATAAGAAACGGTGTAAATGTTGTATTCAATGTATGGTTTCCATATTTTATGAAGGCAATCTACAGTTCTGCATTTAACGATAAGTTGGTTTCCTCCACCTGACGTCTTCATTCGCTACATTATAAGTCATAATACAAAATATAATAAAAATTGTAACTAAAACACTACAATCATGACAACTAACTTAAGCATCATGTATATATCGATAGCACCGGGTACTTTTATATGGATTCCATGACAGAAACTTTGCTCCAGGTTTCATGCTGTATTTATTAAGCTTGGACAATGAATTTTATTTGATAATTAAACTAACGAGTTCAAATAATGTAATACTAATAACGAGAAAAGGATTTATTTCATTCAACCGCTAGTCATTCAATATCATCATCAATAAACAAGCAAAATTTATTTTCTTCTTTTGATTGAGATCATGAATCGGTTGTTGTCAGACCATGATTGAAAACTTGCAAATATTAGACAACCGTTTCGTCAGGCAATCCAGTGGATTGTTTGAAGTTAGAGTTTAAGCGTTTGCACACGGGACTAAAAGTACTGGGTTCGATTCCCAAGAACGGGTTCGTAGATGTGCACTACTGACATATCCTATATTACTATTAAACGGCCATCCAATGATTCCAGGTTTCCAATGGTAATTCAACATCAATCGATTCATGATTTCAATCAAAAACTTAACAAACTCTACAACTTCATGCTGAAAACAATTGTCTATCCTCTAGTCTAAAATCAATTTCATTCCAAAGATTGACCATTGACTATATCAACACAACTTTGGCAATTTCCCATAAATACTAAGTACATTTCAAGTAGATTAGATTCATAATCTACACATTATAAATCTTGTTGATAATTCAATTGGCTTATATTTGTTTATTAATTACATAATAGATTCTACTTCCTAACACAATTAGTCAACTTATAATAGATTCCATCTTTTAAACAGAATTAAATTCAACTTCATTCATTCATGCTAATCATTCCCCCCCCCAAATGCCCTGGTACGGTCGAGGGTGCGAATGCTCTCATATGACCATGTGTATACAAACACTGTCAAGGAAAGTCCTACTCAATAACTTCTCGCACCACCGGTGTTGATTACGAAATCGATACGACGAAAAGCAAATATCCGGTGTCTAAACCGACTAGGTGGATATGAAGAATCCACTTAGGGCAGTAAGAATACTTCTATTCTTAACCAATTGTCCACATGAGCTCCAGGATCATGAATGAACAAATGATGTATGAATCAATTGTTAGTCACAGAATACCATGCAACTGCATCTACTGACATTGCTCCACTAACTTGTGGATTAGACCTTTAGGTGAAAGGCTCTTGGTGTGCGCTCCCTCCCTCCGAAGAAAACCACCTGTTTCTGTTTGAGCACCCGATCAATATCACAGCGTACACACAGATCAGATGACTTGTGTAGCGCATATATATTTGGTACCCCTTTATACCAATATTTTTTTTATATAAAACATACCGATGTTTTTTGTTGTTGTTGATTTATCTACAACGTTATATAAAGAGTATTGAATATGATTCAAAGCAAAAAAAACCAATGAATAGTACAATATCACATATCAACTAATTACAAAGTGATAAATTTGAATCAAATGACTTCTAGTTAGTATATTCAATTTCAACTTTATACATGTGACCCAGTTTAAAGGGTACATTTAAAAAAAATAATTAAAATTCCATTCTAATTTTAATTTAGTTACTATGTAAGAAGATAGGATAGTTACATAAATAGAAAAGTATTCTGACATCTATTCATCTATCCACCCCATCCATCCATCCATCCATCCACCCCATTCACCCATTCATTCATTCATCTATCCGATGGTTGATTATTAATTGTGGGAAACATAAATTAGATTATAAGAGTAAAACTAAGTAGAATGAAATGGGAAATGAAAAGAAATTTTCGATTACTATTTTATGATATTTTGTTTTAATCTCCACAAAAAGAACCTCTTCTGATATGAATCAACATAGTGACTAGCTTCAAGGTGTATATCGTGGAGTGTTAGTGAGAAGCAATGACCAGTGGAGTTCAATCGAATCTGTTGTGAGATAGTAAATCAATGAAGACAATGGTGGATATGTCGCTCAATTTCATGGATTAGTTAAAGTTATACATTAACACGGATCAGCTCAGTGGTATAGTGGTTTAGTGCTCGCGCGTGAGATTGATATGTCGTGGGTTCGAATCTTGTGAGGCGAGATCGTGGATGCGCACTGTTGAGGTAGTCCCATACTTGGACGAGACGGCTATCCAGTACTTCCAGTTTTTCCATGATGGTCCAGCTTCAATTGACTCATGATCTCAACTATTGAAATTACTACAATCTCCACAAAAACCCCTTTTGATTATTATTTGTTTTTCTTTCCTTTTTTCCAGTGGAAATTTGTTTCTTGAGTAAAAACTAAAAATAATTAATGGTTTTTGGGATTTGTGAAGATTGCCGTATTTTCCATAGTTACAATCATGACTCGATCTAAGCTAGACTTTGGTTTATACTACTGATGTCGCAAGATATTAGTAGTATGTATTATCAATCGAATGTGAAATGCCTGGCAGCAGAAGGTTAAGAAGATCAAAGAAACGAGAACCAGAACAGAGAATGATTGGTGTGAAAACGAAGGTACCATCAAATTTGAAACGATTGATTGACACTTTGCAAATGAAGTATCTACTGTATGGTTCTTAGATTTCACTAAGACATTCTGTCATTTTGTATTCGAATACATTCGATTGTCCCCACTTTTGTTCTCTTTCTCTAAAACACCACCATTGAAATCCTGGAAATACTGAGCTGTAGTTTCGTCCTAGTATGAAACTACTTAACAGTGCGCATCCACGAATAAATGTGATCAATCTTTGAAGTAATTTTGACAAGGAATTTGTGACGACGGACCACGGGTGAACTCGAGGAAGCTGTGGGGGGCTCAGCAGGAGCCGAAGACATCCTATCCAATCACCTTTTGGTAGAATATTCTAGAATTGCTACGTGTAGCTTCCTGATTGGACAACGCTAATAACCCCCTGTATGAGGATTGGTGGACTGTAATGATGATTTCGTTCTTACTAAAAACTATAAATACCTGACAATTTTGTACTGGAATTGACACTGTTAGGAATAATATTCCTTTCATTAGTCTTCTGTCTTCTTATTGCGACTTCGAAGGGTTTTGGTGTTCTAGTGTTCAGTTATACGCGGTGTATCAAGAAAATAACCTTCAAGATATAACAGAATTGATATCAAGTAGAAAAGTACTGGAACCTAGTGACTATATCATAAGAACTAATAAGACTTTAAATGTATATAATTCTTTCAAATATTAGAGTAAAATAACTCTACAATACTCTTTAATCTTCAACAGGTCCCTAATTAGTGTCAATTTCAAGTCAACTATGCACTAGTTCGTAATGAAATGGAGTTTTTTCCCACAAGGAAATAACACCTTCTGTGATACTTCTATGATACAGCTGAAGTAAAAAGGCTGATCTTAAAAGTAATGTACAATCCCTTATCTCATGTAATTTCCTGAAGGGAAACAGAAAAGTGAAAGGCCAAAGAACACACTGTGTCAAGAATTGGAAGCAGACATGAAAAGGATGAATAATAATTGGAAACGTTTGCTCAGAACAGAGATTGATAGAGAATGCTGTTAAGAGATCTGTACTCCTCTATGAGGGGGTGATAGACGTATGTAAGTAAGTAAAATCATTTGATATTTTAAATTCAATTCTGAAACACTACATACAATTGACTTCTGTTCAGTTTTCTCATCAATTATCTTCATGAATAAACGTTATTGTTTAGCATTGAACATTATTACTCTATATGAACACTTCTAAGCTAATAAGAACTTATTCCATGTAACCTTCATGAGCAATTGTCTTCCTATAAGATCAAAATCAATCAAATACTTCATAAACATCCTTTTAAGTAGACAATTAGTTGAAGATTTTCACCGTTTTTATTAACCATTCATCGAGTATCACATTTTAGAAGCTGTTAAAACTTAAATGGGGTTTCAAAATTAGTAGTATCTTATATCTGTCATATAAATATAGAAATATGTATAGACAACTTAGTGGTCTAGAAGTTAAGTGCTTAAGCATGAGATTGAAGATCTCCGGTTGGAGTTCCGTATGCTGAATTGTATGTATTCGCTGTTGAAGAGTCTCATTCTAGGACAAAATGACCGTTCAGTGCTTTCAGGTTTTCGATAATGATCTAACTTAGACTGTTGATTCATGATTTGAACCTAAGCAAAAATAGCAAATGAACATCTATCATACCGATCATAACATGACAAGAATGTGACAAGTTGAAAGTGAAAAATCAATAACAAAGTGTAATTCAAGATAAGATTTTAGTTAAATAACACACAAAAAAAATCAGACATTTTCTCACTTTGGATTGAGATCATGAACCGATTGATGTTAGACCATCTTTGGAAACCTGGAAGCACTGGACGGCCGTTTCGTCTCATTGTAGGACTCCTCAGCAGTGCACATCCACGATCCTACTTGCGGGATTACGCAATATGATGAAATTGGAAAATATACGGAGACTATTAGTTACTGAACAAGGCTACCGATCCATGATCTCGAATAGGACTCGAACTTAGAAGTTATTGGTTTTATGGAAAGTTCGATACTTGTTTTTTTTAACCATCGAAATGTCTAAGTGAACTTTTCTACTTCCTTTCCTATTCGTCATAATCTACAATGTCATTTATTGAGTAGGTGTCATATGCTCTAATTGATTGATTACACTCACTTAAGACCACTAATCATATTACAAGAATTTTACTGAGACTTACTTACTTACTTACTTACTTACGCCTGTTACTCCTCGTTAAGGAGCATAGGCCGCTCCCAAAAACACATTGTCGCCGTAAAAGGTTACACTATTAACCTTTAAACTGTGATCTTTCTGATTCAATGATGTTTGCGGACTCTTTGCGATTAAGGTTATTTTGTTTCGTATGTTGCTACCTTCAAGAATTAATTATGTCGTATCCAGTAGTTTTAGTATTGAGATAGAACAACCCATCTAAGTATGGTTTCCGTGTGGCTTTAACTCCGCCTGTAGCTCTTCTAAAGTTACTGCCAGTCCCAAGCCCGGGTAAAGGAGGAGGGTTGGGCATGGGGTTAGCGTCCTCATCCCGTAGAAAACTAACTCGCTAAAAAAACGATTACCAGAAAAATAATTCAAATTTTACCGAGAATTAAACTATATTTAGATATTCCCATAAGTGGTTAGGGACTAGCTGATTGGGATCGATATTTACATGTTGGGAACTGTTAAGTAACCACAAGAAAGTTGAAGACTGTAATGTATCAGAACCTAGATTTCGGTAGTTTTGTTTTTATTTTTCATATAGCTACTATTTATTTTGTAAGTAGTATCAAAATCTTATTAAGATTTTCATATGAAGTAGTTCGAAGATGTGCCAATATTTACTCAAAATACTTTGTGAAGAATGAATAAATACACCTAATTGTTACTGATTTCGAGCAGTTTCACTTAAAGTCGTACATCGTAAACCATCGATAGTTACATCCAGACACTGGTTGGTTTGATAGTCAGTGAATTTATTAGTTCATGAAGACGAATGAAAAATAGGAAGACCAAAAAAAACACATTGCTTTGGGAATTGTAAGCAAACAACAAAAGGATGAATAAAAACTGGAGACAAATGAAAACAATTGTCCAAGACGGAGTTCGATGGAGAATCCTAGTGGGTGGCCTATGCTCCTCCACGAGGATTTTAACAGGTATAAATAAGTAAATAAATAAGATTATGTCAGTCGATCACTTGTTTTGATCAGGCGACCAACAGATTTATTTCAAGCTGTTATTATGTTAGCCACTGTTATTTATCAAGAAAGGAGATAAATCAGTCTGTACAATATACATGGCCAAGCTAATTGATTTGACATTGATTCTCTATATCCTTAACTAATTCATCATTTCTACCATGTAACCTTGTGCTATCCTTAGCACTGATCATTCGGTTATGGTTTCATTGTTCAAGAGAAATGATTCAAATACATTGATTTTAAAACACTCTAGTCTCGTGTATATTCTTTGCTTTAGAAGTTCTAGAACTAATGTCAAAAGATTGTCACTTAATTATGGGATAAGTATCACGAATGTATGAAATTAACAAAGATAACTGTCACGTTAGATTTTATCTTATACTGGCATTAATTGAGATGACTAAAGTGAAGAGCATTAGATAATTGCCTAATCACTGTTACTTTTGAATCTTTTACCAAAAAGTATATACGACTTTTACATAGAATTGAACTTGTGAACTTCAAGTATTACATACTTACTTACTTACGCCTGTTACTCCTCGCGAAGGAGCATAGACCGCTCACCAGCATTCTCCATCCAACTCTGTCCTCAACAATCCTTTCCAGCTCCTTCCAGTTATAAATCATCCTTTTCATATTTAATTCTATTTCCCGATGTAATGTATTCTTTGGCCTTCCTCTTTTCCGCTTTCCTTCAGAATTCCAAGTTAGGACTTGCCTCGTGATTTAGTTCGATGATTTGCGTGATGTATGTCCTATCCATTCCCATAGTCTTTTCCTAATTTCTTCTTCAGCTGGAATCTGGTTTGTTCTCTCCCACAGAAGGCTGTTGCTAATGGTATCTGGCCAATGAATATTGAGTATCTTGCGTAGACAGCTATTTATAAATACTTGTACTTTCTTGATTGTGGTTGTTGCAGTTGTCCAAGTTTCAGCTCCGTACAGTAGAACTGCCTTGATGTTCATATTGAAGATCCTCACTTTGATATTGGTTGACAGACAGTTGTTTTGAGTTCCATATGTTCTTCAATTGTAGGAATGCGACCCTTGCTTTGCCGATCCTCGCCTTTACGTCTTCAACTCATCCTCCTTGTTCATCGACAATTCTTCCCAGGTATGTGAAGGGTTCTACAACTCCCAGAGTTTCGCCATCAATTGTGGTTGGATTGGTTTCTCAGTGTTGTATTTGAGGACTTTGATTTTCCCCTTGTGTATGTTGAGGCCTACTGATGCAGAGACTGCTACTACACTGGCTGTGTTTATCTGCATTTGTTCATGTGTATACGATAGGAGGGCTAGGTCATCTGCGAAGTTCAAATCGTCTATTTGATTCTGAGCTGTACATTGTATTCCATGTTTCCCCTCAGATGTCGAGGTCTTCATAATCCAGTCGACCACCAGACGAAGAGGAAGGGAGAGAGTAAACAGCCTTGTCTGACTCCGGTCCTTACTTGGAATGCGTCTGTCAGCTGTCCTCCATCCACAACCTTGCACTGTAGTCCGTCGTATGAGTTCTGGATAATTTTGACAATCCTCTCAGGAACTCCGTAGTGTTGAAGAAGTTTCCATAACGTTCTCCTTTCTACACTGTCAAATGTCTTTCCATAATCAATGAAGTTGATGTACAGTGATGAGTTCCACTCAACTCCGACTGTAGGTCTTCTAGAGTTACTGCCGTTCCCAAGCCCGGGTAAAGGAGGAGGGTTGGGCATGGGGTTAGCGACCCTATCCCGTAGAAAACTAACTCGCTAAAAAAACGCTAACCAGAAAAAAATAATTCAAACCATTTAAACTTCAAGTATTACCGTGAGCATAATACCCACAGATCACTAAACTAAAATCGAACATTATGTATGTTGGATTTTGGCTGACTTAAAAAAATTATAGTAATGTTATCAATGATAACTGGCACACATTTAGCATAATTAAGATTCTGCTCATGGTAAATTAAAGGGAATAATTTTAGATAGTATTATGTTTACTTATTTATTTGAATACATAAATATTGGTAAAATGGGGCACCGAATATATATGAGCTACACAAGTCATCTGCCCGAATACCCAAACCGAAACAGATGGTTTTCTTCGGAGGGAGGGAGCGCACACCAAGAGCCTTTCACCTAAAGGTCTAATCCACAAGTTAGTGGAGCAATGTCAGTAGATGCAGTTGCATGGTATTCTGTGACTAACAATTGATTCATACATCATTTGTTCATTCATGATCCTGGAGCTCATGTGGACAATTGGTTAAGAATAGAAGTATTCCTACTGCCCTAAGTGGATTCTTCATATCCACCTAGTCAGTTTAGACACCGGATATTTGCTTTTCGTCGTATCGATTTCGTAATCAACACCGGTGGTGAGAGAAGTTATTGAGTAGGACTTTCCTTGACAGTGTTTGTATACACATGGTCATATGAGTGTATTTGGATAAGGAGAGTTGACTCTTCACACCCTCGACCGTACCAGAGCAATTTCATTACTACTGTTATACATATATCATCCATTAGAATATTCAAAAGAGGCAGAAGGATAAAGAACATTGATTTTAAAATAGAACTTATGACAGATTTGAATGAACTTGTATGATATATTTGTAACTGAAACAACAATTTGATCATGAAAAGAATCAATTCTGAAATTGTAAACAAATAAATTTAAAAACCTATTGGATATTCGTTATCATATTGGTTGTTTAAATCTTTCCATTGATGATTAGGCCTACAATTGATCAGTCTCTTATTAGCATATGTACATTCTGTGTGTATTGTCTTGATATTGTCTTCATTCACAAGTATTGTAACTAAAGTAGGATAGTGTCTAGCAGTAGAATTCAAGACACGTGTTTCGTCCTGTCTGGGGCTCGTCAGCTGGATGTGCCTACATCTTAGAGTTCAATATTTAACATAATTCAGTTTATGATTTAAATGCCAAGGCAACTTAATCTCTAGAACAATGAACCATTAACTACAACTATAAAATAATCAATAATATTTCAATTATGATCATTTGAAGAAAATGTCAATCAAGAAATAATAAGTTAGATTCCGATCGTTTCTTTCAATGAAATATATTTACAGTGTTCTTTTACACAGATAAGTCTTGCTAACTGAACGCTTAGATTCAGTTCTTATACTGTTCTAGTAACCGATAGGTTAGAATTACACAGAGACTTGAATACAAGAGAAAAGGCGTGAAATATGGGAAACACACTTCAATACAATGCTCGTTGATGTATTTTAGATGAGTTTGGGCTTCCGGAAAATTCTGGAACGGTACTGAATGTAGTAGTAGTAGTAGTAGTAGTAGTAGTAGTAGTAGTAGCAGTAGTAGTAGTAGTAGTAGTAGTAGTAGTAGTAGTAGTAGTAGTAGTAGCAGTAGTAGTAGTAGTAGTAGTAGTAGTAGTAGCAGTAGTAGTAGCAGTAGTAGTAGTAGTAGTAGTAGCAGTAGTAGTAGTAGTAGTAGTAGTAGTATAGGTGATCATCTAATCAGAAACTTGACATGTGACTTTTCATTTTCTAGATGTTTCTGGCAAAAAAAGTTCTGTTGAATTCTGATCGAATAAGATGCTTCTTAATATTTTCAGCGACTTTTCTGGATCTTCCCAACAACAACCTTTACACTTAAACTCTTATCTACTTGAAGTTCTGTTTCATTTATTTATGATCAAAATATAGTACCATACTGTTATATCCTACCGGAGATTAAGTTATGAATAACTTTAAAGAGCTATTAATGGACTAATATTATACACATATTCTTATTATCAGAAGGGGTTTTGCGGAGATTTTTAGAAATTTCATTGATTGAAATCATGAGTCGATTGAAGCTAGACCACCATGGAAAACCTGGAAGCACTGGACGGCCGTCTCGTCCTAGTATAGGACTCCTCAGCAGTGAGCATTCACGATCCCGCACCCCGCGACATTCGAACCCAGGATCTATCAGTCTCGCGCTAGGCGCTCAACCAACTAGACCACTGAGCTGGCCGGCATCTGACGGTGTTAATGTCTAACTTCAACCAATCCACGAAGTTGCACCACCGTACACCATTGTCTTCAGTGAGTAGATATCTCACAACAGACCTGGTTGAACTCCACTGTTAACGGCTTCTCACTAGAACTCCAAGGGTATCTCTTGAAGTCAGTCACTAGTGAGCGGATGATTATTATCAGAAGGGGTTTTGTGGAGATTTTAGGAATCTCACTGATTGAATTCATGAGTCAATTGAAGCTAGACCACCATAGAAAACCTGAAAGCACTGGACGTCCGTTTCGTCCATGATGGTCTAGCTTCAATTGACTCATGATTTCAATCTATGATATATTCTTATCGTATAACTATTCAGTAACTAGATTACATAAATCTATATTCCTCTTATTATAGGCTTTATTTTGGCTTATAGACCATTATTATACGATTTACTATCCTTAAGGATACCCTGTTTATTAATTACAGTCTCCCGCGTTCACAGCCACCTTGTGACCTGATCTTGTATAAATGTTAATTCCTATTTTATCGTGCGTTGAGGTCTGTTTGGTTGATATATAAACCAAGTATGTTTGAAATAAACGATTCGCACAGTGGAAGCTGGTTCGGTGTTCTGGATTCAACCGGCAAGGTTAGGCTGAACATTAGGCTGTTCATACTGTACAATACGTCATTATTGTGGCACAATGTTAAGATTATATAAGTCATACTCTGATTATGTAAGAAACTAAACGGGTTAAATGTCACTACACAAACCATTCGGCCAAGAAATATACAATGACAATTAACCAATTTCTTAGCATTTCAAGGTTAATAATACAACCAAAGTCAATATTCACTTATGCTGAAACTTATTCTTTTTTTAAAAAAAAGATTTCAATGAAGTCATACTGTAATGAACGAGAACACAAGTGGAGACAACCAGTGGTCTAGTTGGTTAAGCGGTTAGCGTGAGTCACATAGGTCCTGGGTTCGAATCCAGCGGGGCGGGGTCGTGGATGCACACTGCTGAGTCAGTCAGTCAGCTACAACGTAGGACCAGGCACATATGTGCATCGGTCCAGGTTGCCATACCTCATTAACACAACAAGATGAACACTGGATTCATAGCAGTGGTTAGGTCAAAGGTGGTAATATATAAGAGAAAGATTGCATATAGAAATATAGTACAAGAAGAAAGAATTGGTTCGTAGAAAGAAAGATATGAAGCGATTTTAATCTCTTAGTTTAAGGGAAGACAAAGAGTGTATTCACCCACGCCATTGTGATCGATTCTGAGCCATGTCACCAAGAGTCTCCAACCATTGGTTACGATAGTCACGCGGACCCCAACCAAGTAGTCTGCATCTACCACCAACATGGCTCAGACTAGAAGTTAGTGTCTTCAGGCACTGATGCCACGTTTTGGTTTGGCCGCCCCTAACTTTCTTCCAACCATCTCCAATACCGGATAGCATTGCACGTCGTGGTAAACGGTGTTCAGGCATACGTAACACGTGGCCCAACCATCTCAATCGATGAAGATTCACAACCTCATCAACTGATTTACCATCATCATTCCCTAATACCCTACGTCTAACCTCACTACTAATTACCCGGTGATCCCAGCAGATGCCAGCAATATTTCTAAGGCATCTGTGGTCAAATACTAATAGCTTACGAGTGCCTCCTACTCTTAATGTCCATGTTTCGCTGCCGTAAAGTAAAACAGAACGGACTGCCGCGCAGTATACTCGTCCTTTTATTGATAGACGGATATCTCGCCTTTGCCATAGGTGACGTAAGTTGGCGAAAGCCAAACGTGCTTTTCGAATCCGTGCTGAGATTTCGTCAGACACCAACCCATTAAGGCTGATCAAACTTCCAAGATAAGTGAAATTGTCAACGCGTTCGACTACTTCGCTCTCTATCCTTAGTTCAGGTGTTGACGCAGACCGGTCCTCAAGCAACAACTTATATTTAGAGGGAGAGAAGCGCATTCCAAACATTCTGGCATTGTTGCTTAGTGCTACCAAAATACTCTGCATTTTGTCAGCGTCTTCACCAAACAGGACTATGTCATCTGCGTATTTTAAGTCGATAAGTGGACCTCCTGGATGGAGACCAATACCCGAGAACTCAGTCGACAAGAAAGTTATTTCCATCAGTAGATCTATGATGAAGTTAAACAAAAATGGGGAAAGTGGACAGCCTTGACGGACACCACTTGAGGTTGCTGAGGAGTCCCATACTAGGACAAAACGGTCGTTCAGTGCTTTCAAGTTTCCCATGATGGTCTAGCTTCAATTGACTTATGATCTCAACTGTTTAAATTAAAACCAAATGTACTTAAACACAAATCTGTGAACCATACAGTAAATACTTCATTTGTAAAGTGTCAGTCAACTGTCTCAGACTTGATTGATCTTTCGTTTTCACACCAATCATTCTTTGTTCTTGATCTCGTCTATTCGATATTCTTAACCTTCTACCACTAGGCATTTCACTTTCGACTGATGATGGTGCATACTACTTATATCTGTTGACATTAGTAGCACATACTACAATACTTGGTCATTTACATCTTAAATCAATAGGTACATTATCATTTACTAATTGAATTCGAACAATTTATAACAATAATAATCCCTTAAGTCATTTTATAGCCAAAAGTAATACAACAATTTCTTATTCTTTGTATACGATGTAAAAATAATGTTTCTCCTACCCCCCCCCTTTAATAGCTTTTTTTTAAACTTGAATTCGTCATTTCACTGGTAACTCAACGGTATAACGATTAAGTTTATGCAACGAGGTATGTAGCTCCTGACTTTAGTCTTTGGTATGAAAGTGAATATCCATTTGTGTTTAGTTCATTCCTGTTGTTAAATGGATGTTAAGTGTAATTTGTATGAAGTCAGTTCATGACTTCGGTTCCCAAGAAAATTTCTTTTTATATCTATCTACCATATAGAGGTGAATTCAATAGAATAGTTTCAAGACAGAGATAGATAGTAGCCATCAAGAAAACCTATTATGCTATTAAATTAATTGTGATTGAAAAGATCAAACCCATGATTCCGAATAGACCTAGGCAATCTACAAATGATTACGTCATATCTCATTGCATTTACGAATTTATATATTTCTGCGGACATCGTGTGCTATTATGGGTATGAGAGCTGATGTCACTTCTTGGCTGCCCACACCATGGAAGGGTATTTCTCGAGGAATCTGAAAAGGAAGTTGGATTAATGTTGGCCTTAACGACCTGGGAGCGTGACCGCAGAGCCCAAGGGACAACTGCTTGAGGCTGGCCTTTTCGTGGGAGGTTTTTAATATGTTAGCTACGTTCTGTGGACATACATACATAGGAAAGAGTAATCAAACAATACAGTCAAGCGCCATACAATATGTCCCTAAATGGTTTCACAATCAGTTAATATCAAATGATTCAATCCATATAGGATATAGATAATCATGTTTATCGATAGCAAAACACATAGCTAAAACAGAACACAGTAATTGGCATCAATACAGATTCAAAAATTTTGTATAGGAACTATCAAGGACAAATTCTTAGGTTTATAGAAGCCTTGGTTATTCGTAAATTTTAACCATCACCATCACTCCCTTATGTGTAGAAAAAACAATTTGTCATTCGTAACTCACTGATGTGACATGTGTCACTCAAGTTCTTGGAATAGTTGAAGTTATACATTAACATCGTTGGATACCGACCCAATCAGTGGTGTATTGGTTAAGCACTCGTGCGCAAGGCTAATAGGTCCTGGATTTGAACCTCGCGAGGCGGGGTTATGGATGCGTACTGTTGAGGAGTCCCACAATAGGATGAAACGTCTGTCCAGTACTTCCTCATAATCTCAACGATTGAAATGACTACAATCTTCACAAAAACCCTTTCTGATATTAATTTGTCATAATCTTGAATTTACTTAATTAATCTCTAAGTGATTTCTACCTGAACTTTCAATTCAATATCCTGACCAGTATAGATGTGTAATTAGATCAATTCCATTTATCTTAGTTGGTTTATTGATATTTATCTAAAAGGGACTAATTACTTTCAATAATGATTATTATGATTATTATTTGTTTTAAAGGATTTCACATGGATAGAGGTTGATTTCAGCACTGAATTTATCGATCCCAAATAAAGTATTGATCATTTAGGCACATATAGAACTAAAACATTCTTATTGGTGTACGGATATGATTAAAAATGTTACAATGAAAACAGACATGTGAATGAAGTGAAGTGAAGTGAAGTGGAAATATAGGCAGAAAGAATATCATACATTGATGAAATTAGTAAATAGTCGGAAATCAGAATCTGATGATGATAAGGATGATGATGTTGATGATGATGTTGTTGTTGTTGTTGTTGACGTTGATGTTGATGATGGTGATGATGATGATGGTTTCATGCTTCTGTTATTGTTTACATTCTTCAACTTATAACTTGATAAACATGTTAACTATGTGATGATCTATGAATTATTCAGATACAACACTATATAACGGTATTTAAAGTATATCTATCTATCTATGCATAGATGTACACTAGTAACAATCTTCTTTTATGTTGTTTAGTTTTCAAAGTAATGATTGTGTGAAAAAAAATGGAAAGCAAACTAAATGTCATTTTGATTGAGATCATCAACTGATTGATGTTTAGATCATCATCGAAAACCTGGAAGCACTGGACGATCATTTCATCCTATTATGGGATTCCTCAGTAGTACGCATCCACGATACCGCTTACAGGATTCGAACCCAGGGTACTTGGTCACACACGCATACACTTAGCCTATAGACTATTGAGCCGGGCATTCAACAGTGTTATTGTCTAACTTTAAATCCTACGAAGGGGATCGTAGATAAGCACTGTGGAGGAATCCTACAATAGAACGAAACAGCCGTCCAGTAAATCCATGTTTTCAATGATGATCTAACATCAATCGGTTCCTTGATCTCAATCAAAAACACAATAATATCCATAACCTCATACTGATGAATGTATATGTAGCTAAATATACTATATAATCAAATGTTATTTAGTATAGTAGGTTATTCAATTACCCTTAATTTCCTATTATATTAGTATAGATTTGTTTATAATAAAGATAGCCGAATAAGTTTCTATTATGAAATATTGAATTTGAACTATCTTTTTTTCTTTATTTTCCAAACAAAAACAACAGTGAAATTAAATACCGCGCTTTCATTCAATGTTCAATGTTCAATATTCAATCCTACTGTGCAATCCTTTATCATCACATGATTATTGATCATGTGTAATTGAATGTATATTCAGTATGAAATTGTTTTTGTTTGTTTTTTCTTATCAATAACCAGTAGTATATTTATTATTAATAAAAGGAAATATCAAATTTATAAAAGAAGATAAACAAGGAACACTTGATACTTGCTTGATACCTTCCTTCCTTCCTCTCTCTCTCTCTCTCTTTAATTACATAGAAATAAAGGAACATGTGATTGATTTACTTGTTATTAGTTCAATTACAGTAGTACAATACATATACTTCATTTGTTTGCATATCTATATATCTATGCTAATAAATGATTATCTTTATACATTAACTGGAATGGATTGTTCAATTGTTCCATTTAAATTAGTCAATAACTTTAACAATTATACAACTAGAAAGTATTGAAATGACCTGGTACAGTCAATGGTGGGGAAAGTTCGCTCTCCTTCTTGAAATGCTCTCATATAGCCATGCCTACGTACATACCCACTACCAAAGAAATCCTATTCATTGTCTTCTTGTGGTGAGGAGGGGTTGTTCACGGCATTGAGATGACGAAAATCGAATGTCTGACGATTTAACCAAGGAGAGTTGGAAAATTTTGATGCCAAAACCAATCGTTCACATTGGCTCCAAAATCATAAGGGAACAAATGATGTATGAACCAATTGTTGATCATCGGCTACCATAAGACTACATCTCTTAACTTTACTCTACTGCCTTATGGATCATACTTTTGGGAGAAAGGTTCAGGTTATGGGCCCCTTAAGAAATTCATCTACTTCAATGTGAGTGTCCAAACAATATCCCAGCCCACACACAAATCAAATAACACATTGTGGCTCATATACATTTAGTATCTCCTTGTACTAATGTATTATGTATTTCTTGTACAATATTGGATGACTATAATTCACTTTATTGAACAAATGAAAACTAGCTAACCGATAGGATACTATGCAATTAGTAACTTTGGAAACACTTTACCATCTAACATTATAAGATTGTTTAAAGATTCGAATTCCTTTTTTTTGTTGTTGTTTCTGAACCAACAACCATAAATCATGGTCAATGTTTTTGTTTAATAAAACAAACCAATTCATCATTGGCTACTGATAGAATGTGTAACAAAACGATTCTGTTATTGATTAGGAAATAATCAATATGCTAAAACCAGTACAAATATATATGCATATATACATATACATATATGGGAAAGTTCTAAGATTGTTATGGGGCGGGAACCTGGGAAACTATGAAAGCTATCATCCAAAGGATACAAATGTTTATTAATAGCTATCCACGCAAAATACTTCAGATCTGTTGGCCAGACACTATCAACAACAACCTATTGTAGGAGAGAACAAACAAAATTCTAGCGGAGAAAGAAATCAGGAAGAAGCGCCGGAAGTGGATAGAACACACATTAAGGAAAGCACACAACCACATCGCAAGACAATCTCTCACTTGGAATCCTCAAGGCTAAAAGATGAGAAGTGGAAGACCAAATAACACAGTACGTCGAGAAATGGAGATAGACATGAGAAAAATGAATAACAAGTGGACGGAACTGGAAAGGATGGCCCAGTACCGGGTGGGTTGGAGAATGCTGGTCAACGGCCTATGCTCCATTAGGAGTAACAGGTGTAAGTAAGTAAGTACCAATGGGCTAGTCAAAAGTTACTGAATGAAAAGACCATAATGCATGTTATTAGGCAATAAATCGCTTCATTCTCTAAGGATATATACCTATATACATAAGACAGCCATTGTGTATATAATTCACCTTGTCACAATGAACTTCTTACTCTACTCTTAGTCTTTTCAATCAGTAACCGCTTGAAGGACTGTGTATATGAAGTTTGTATATCAAACGAAGATATTCCATCCAATTGTCTTGTCGAAGAATATTTCAGAATCCCTACATGTAGCTTCCCTATTGGACAAATGCTGATAACCTCTTGTAGACGGATTGAAGGGCTATAATGATGATTTCGTTCTTATTAAAAACTATAAATATCTGACAGTTTTGTACCATAATTGACACTGTTTGGAACAGCATTCCTTTCACTTGTCTTTTGTCTTCTCATTTACAACTTGAGAGTGTTCCAGCGTTCTAGTGCTCAAATCGTAAGCAGTATATTAAGAATATAAGCTCTAGATATAACAACTGGCGTCGGGGTTAACTTATCAAGATGTCATTTACTTTTACCCAATTTGAAGCCTTGTTAGAGCGTCAAGAAAAAGGTTACGAACAGTTCTCAACTCGTATTCTAGAACCTCTAACCTAGTAAATGAACCTAAATCAAAAGAGGCTTACAGATGTTCCGTTCAAATCTCATGTCAACCATACTATTAATTCTATCCATGAATTTCATTTTGATGGCTTGGCTGGTGTTACATTTGAATTATGGTTCAAGAAATACGAAGATGTATTCAAAGTCGACCTAGAAAAATTTGATGATACCGCAAAGTTCAAAGTACTGTTACGCAAAATTGGCACAGCTGAACATGAACGCTACACCGATTTTATTCTCCCCAAGAATTCCATCCCCGTTGCCACTGATATGTCTTGCCGATTTAACGCTACTTGTTATATCTGGTTGTTGTCGTTGTGTTTTGACGTTAATAAATCATCACTTATACTAGTCCTTGTGTTCTTACTTTCGCGTCGTGGCAATTGCAGAGGTCTTTCGTTTCGAGTATAAGTGATAAAAGATTGCGACATAACAATCAGTGATGACCAGATATAAGAAGTAGCATTCAATCGACAAGACATATCGATCTGGATTAATACAACACTGGATCTATGATTGTAAAATATCATTACTGTTCATTATAATAGAGATTTTTATTTTCATTTGTAAGATAACCTAAAATAATGAACGAAGAATTGATTTAACAATAAAATTGTTTAACCAATAAGATTATTCCGTTTATTGAATATTATGAATGAAGAGTTGAATTTAGAGTCAATCAGTCAGCCGGTCAGTCAGTCAGTAAGTCAGCTACAACGTAGGACCAAGCATATATATGCATCGGCCCAAGTTGCCATACCCCATTAACACAACAAGATGAACACCGGATTCGTAAAAGTAGTTAATTCAGAGGTGGTGGTAATATATAAAAGAAAGATTGTATATAAGGACATAGTACAGGAAGAAAGAATTAGTACGCATAAAGAAAGATTTGAAGCGATTTTAATCTCTTAGTTTAAGGAAAGACAGAGAGTGTATACACCGACGCCATTCTAATTGATTCTGAGCCATATCACCAAGAGTCTCCAACCATCGGTTACGATAGTCACGCGGACCCCAACCAAGTAGTCTGCATCTACCACCAACATGACTCAGACTAGAAGTTAGTGACTTCAAGTACTACTATCTAATGTTGATATTTAATTAATAGAAAAAAAGAAAGTAGCTTTTCACCTATAGACCTAACTAGTCAATGATTTCTTCTATATTATTTTAATAAATAAACCGTTTATTCGTTGACTATCAACTGAGATTGCATGTTTATCTCATAGATTAGTTGAAATCTTATATACTTGAATCTATTTAACTGATCCAATCTTTGAATAATACTTTCAATTTATACAGTGATTGTCATTAATAAAGAAGTACTTTATGGTGATTTATATGGTTCTTGTAAGTAATTATGAAAACTGTGAAATCTTTATACTTTATAGGACACGGTAGATGAATCGATAACGTGATGGCGTTTGAGGCGAGTTATACTCGGTTCAAGTCCTAACTGAGGAGTCCCAAAGAGGACTAAACGCGCGTCATGGATTCTACCGCTAGCTATTATTCATCTTTGCTTAGAATGCTTGTGAATGAAGGCAATATTGAGGCAATCCACACAAGGATTCATATATGCCAATAAGTGACTAATCAATTGCAGTCTTAAACCTCAATGGGAAGATTCAACCAAAACTATACCAAGTGAACTTTATATTAATGTTTGCTTTAATCTCTAATGGTTTGGTCACATATTGATAGCTGAACTAAATCCTTTGGTTATATATTCCAGTTTGTTTGAATATACTAATGTTATGGATGCTATTTACAAGATTGATTATAAGTAGTATGTAAAGGGATAACACATGGGCATTGCTAAGGTCGACACTCGAAGACCGGAGTTTTCGGAAGCTCAAAGCATAGTGATTACGGAATACTTGTGAGATCACAAGAGAAATTATAAAAGATGGTTCACAACCAGTTTAAGTTGTAGAATACACAATAGATACAAGTGGAGGATTGAATATATTTCATAAATCATCTATATCCCCTCTAAATAAATATACATATGTATAATCTATTTGGATTTGGTTTATGCGTACATGACACCAACAATATTCACAATTGATTGCTCACTGGGTGATGATCAGTGTCATGTGTGTCAGGTCCTTCTTAGTGCAGGTCGAATGCTATCGACCATGTTGCATTGTGGCAACTAGTCTAGGTGACTCGACATTTTGTGCACTACGTTGAGACAAGATTGTGGTTGGAGATAGTCAACTTGGCCGATAGCATTCGATGTGCACTAAGAAGGACCCGACACACATGACATTGATCACTACCCGGTGATCAATCAATTGCGAATAGATTTCAGTCCTACAGGAGTCGGTCGCGGCTCGGATAGCCCCCTGGTAACGATTCTGACTGTGAAGCTGAGTGAAACGGGGGCATTAGTTCCTCAAAGCTTACAGGTAAACCCTACGGACGAGTGCCAAATAACAAGAAACCTAGGTGTAGGGTTTCCCGTTGACTACCTCCAACCATCATCTTACACTAACAAAATCGAATGTTAGTAAATTTTATATAAAATGCTTAAAGTTTATTGTCATGCTAAACAGTATGAAGCTTAAGTAGAGACAGTGTAATAGCCAGTTTGTTTTTCTACCTTACTTATGCCTTAGTAGAAAAAAAGTAATCCAATTACACAATTGGATTCATCTCAAACATTCTCTATCTTTTGATAATATGATCAAGAAGCATTATCAGCATAAACTTTCAATAGAAATGAACTATTCAAATTCTTAAACATATAACTAATATCAGAACGGATTTTGTGGATATTATAGTCATTTGAGCGGTTGGAATCATGAGTCAATTGAAGCTAGATTACCATGAAGAACACTAGGACGAAACAATCGTCCAATGTTTCCAGGTGTTCCATGACGGTCTGGCTTCAATTGACTCATGAATTCAACTATTATAATTACCATAATATCCACAAAACCCCTCCTGATATTAATCAATATATGCTCACTAGTGATTGGCTTCAATAGGTATTTCCAGGAGTTCTGACGAAAAGCTGTAAACAGTGGAGTTCAACCGGGTCTGGTGTGAGATAATAACTCACTGAAGACAATGATAAATGTGTCATTCAATCTCGTGGATTAGTTGAAGTTATACGTTAACATCGTTGGATGCCGGCCAGCCTAGTAGTCTCGAGTTTAAGCGTTCGCGCACGAGACTGATAGATCCTAATTTCGGATCTCACGAGGCGAAGTTGTAGATACACACTGTTGAGGTAGTCCTACAATCGGTTGAAATGACCATCCAGTACCTCAATTGACTCATGATCTCAACCATTACATTTAATATAATTAACAGTCATTTCTTGTCAGTATAGAATAAAATTAAGATCATATATAAAAAGAAAATCTTTTTTTTTCTATTACTTACAATATAATGCTTCATTTCTATGTCGAAACCATACAGTCACATCCATTCTATATCCATCTGGATCAAATATTTCACCGCCAACTTTAATCACTGATGTTTCATATGATTTTGCACTTGGACTAATTGAACCACCACGTAAATTTAATGATTTCCCTGGTGCCATTTTATGAATGAATCAATAATGATTTATTATTTAATTGATTTATTGATTATCAATGAATAATCAATAATGAATTCACAATATAATCACTATGGTTAAGATGGTCTTCTTTTTTTTGTGTGAAACAATGAAAATGTGTCTAATTTATTTGAATAAAATCATTTTGCATAGTTTTCTATTTCAAGGTCAATCATGGATTGTTGTGATTGGTTGAAAATGTCGACCAAACAAATTAAAGAATTTTTTAAAAAAATGCGTAGGCGTTATTTGGCCATAGATACAAATAATAATAATAATAATAATAATAATAATAATAATAATGGTAACCTTTTGCCAATCTTGTACAATCCCATACATAATACAATGGACTATTATTACTACTTATATATTACTACTTATATTATTATTATTATTATTATTATTATTATTAATTAATCAAGTTTTCAATGATAATCTTGTTCTTTTAAAGAAAGAATAAACAATATCACTAGTAGGTTAATAGAGGTTCAAATGAATTTGTTATGTTTCTATCTATAGGTTCTTTTTGTGTGTGTTTTTTTTTGTATTTTTATCTTCATTCATTAAGTAATCGAAATGTTTCACACATCGGGGACTAAATATTACCGGTTATAAATATGTACAGGTGAATAAATGAAGATACATTCATTCATTCATTCATTCATTCATTTATTTATAATGATCTATAATTTAGATGAATAATACATAAAACATATATACACACACACATTCACACCTACACTCACACACATAGTTACACACATACATGGATACATACATATACACATAACCATTTTGGTCAGTCCACATCCATTTTTTGGGGGGGGAATGTTACACACACATATATATATATATAAAGCAATAAACCAATAGTATTTCAATAAAATTGATGTAATTTTCCCATTTTGTAAATGTTTCATCATTGATTATTATTATTTTATTATGATACAATGTAAATGATGTGGAAACTGACGTCAAATGATAAATACATATGTGGATATGTGGATCACCTTGACTACTATTTTAAAGTTCAAATATATACATATACATATATATATACCCATAGATTTATTAACATCAATCTGTATACTCTCTTCAAAACATTCATTGAATTCAATAGAAAAAGAGAGAAATTCAACATATACTATAAAATCAGAAAATGGGAGTTTTATGGAGATTGTAGTGGTTAATAATAATTGAAATCATGAGTCAATTTAACTTAGACCACCAAAGAAAACTTAGAAGTACTGGAGGTCTGTTTTATCCTAGTATGGGACTCCTCAACAATACGAATCCACAATTTCGCACGTGGAATTCGAACCCAGGGCCTATCAGTCTCGCGAGTAAACTCTTAACCTTTAGGCCACTGAGTGAATTAGCATCGAATGGTGTTAATGTCTAACTTTAACTAATCCACACATCAATCATTGTTACTATCTCACAACAGAACTCTACTGGTCACGGCTTCACACCAAAACTGCAGGAAATACTTCTTAGTGAGCACATAATGATTATTATCAGAAAGTGGGTTTTGTGCAGATTGTATTAATTTAATAGTTGAATTCTTACACAAATTAATGAGCATTGAATACATCAGTGCTATTGTACCATGGATTTCGTATATAGATTAATCAAATAAAAACTGTTGAAATAAATTGAATTCGTTGGATTCAGACATGAACACCATTGGGTACCGGTTCAGTAGTCTAGAGTTTAAGAGTTCACGCGCGAGACCTAAGGTCCTGGGTTCGAATCCCTCAGTCAAGACGAAACGGTTTAATACACTAACATGCAAACATGTATTAGATACATAAATGCTTACATTCAACATGTATATGATTTCTTTTTCAAAGAAAACTAATATCCTTGTTATACAAAAACAATTTATTCATGATATTCAAATGTACTGACTACACTTTTTAACGAGACTATAATTTATGGATAAACCAATCAGATTTACGATAACACGTCTTGCATTTTGGCGCCAAATTCATCCATCCATTTGACTAAATAAAGTCTTGGCATTATCGCCGATGTCAGTTCGTGATGATGAAAACCTTAAATGTAATTCTTAACCCTAACCATCAACTATAAATCATCATTCTAATTCTTCATACTTGGTTTATAATCATCATTTAACCCTACTAAGTAGCTCAACATTCTCAAGGTCCCTTCGGCGTTGTTCAAAGGTCATCCAGCAATTATAGTCTCACCAAATTATGCTTTTATACATCTTAGACACTGGTTAACCACAATTCATATTCATTCGTAAATACTTACGACTATTTTTACTTTCATGATATCTTATCTGATCAACGAATATATTATGATACATTCATGCTCTATTCCAGTAATTTCATTACTCCGACTTGAATACTGTGAATAAAGACTACTTATATCCTGTCCTTTTACCTACCCATCTAATATTAGTTTAGTAGATTAAGCTGTTTAATATTGATCCAGTGTAATCAATCAAATTACGTTCACTTTATCGAATTGTTTTGAGTTGCATATGTTCTTCAACTGTAGGAATGTTGTGCTTGTTTTGCCAATTCTCACCTCTATGTCTGCATCAGATGATACTACTCAGATATGTGAAACTTTCCATCTCCTCCAGAGTTTCTCGATCAAGTACTGGACAGCCGTCTTGTCTTAATATGGGACTTCTCAGAACCGGAGATCTCCGGTCTCCCACGCGAATGCTAAATCTCAAGACCACTGAGCTTATATCAAATGTTATTCATGTCTAAGTCTCATCAATCTATAATCTTGCGCAAACCATCTATTGTCTAAGGTGGATAACTGTCTCACACACAACATGGATTAGACTCCACTCGTCATGCATGTGCCTGGCTGAGGAGTCTCATACTAGGACGAAACGGTAATGAGATTCGAGAATGCAAGTTCAAAGTTTTAGTTCAAAATTCAAAAATCACGTAAAATGAACAGTATAGTGAACAGAATAGGGCTCGAAACATTGAAAATAAAAATAAAAAGCTACGTCACAGAATGATGAGAATCTTGAAACACACCTTAACTCGGTGACACTATACTTTATAAACACAGTTCATGATAAGTCTTGCTAACTGAACGCTATATTCGGTTCCTAAACTATTCTCGTAACCCCCAAGCTAGAACTACACAGAGACCTGAACATGGCGCAAAATATGCATGAAGCACTTTACTCCAAAGGTTTGTTTTAGTACAGAAAATATAGGATTTTTATAGTATTTTCGATGTCCTTGGGTTTCCCGAAAATTCTGAAATGCTACTAAACATAGTAGCAGTATAGTAATTAGCCAATCAGAAACTCTACATGTGACTCTTCACTTTCTTGGTTTATCTGGCTAAACTTCTATTGAACGCTGATTGGATAAAATGCTTCTTAGAGTTTTCTGAGCCTTTCTTGGCTTTTTCGAGAGGTTTTCTGGATCATCCCAACAGTTCATTCGTCCAAAAAGCCATGGTACATTTTCGTATTTTATCTGACATCGGTTTGTGTTTAAAAATTTAACCCTTACGAGACAAGTCCAGTGTTTAGAATCTCCAATGTTAAAAGAAAAGACCAAAGAACTCATTACACTGAGGGATTGGAACCAAACATCAAAAGAATGAATCACATTTAAAAACAACTGGAAAAGAGAAACCAGGATAGTGTTCGTTGGTGAATCGTAGTCGGCAGCTTAGGCTCTTAAGAGAGGTAACAGGCTTAAGTAATTAAGTAAACTATTTATCTTAACCCTAATCAAAAACAATATGAGTATGGGTCTTTGATAAGGTCTCAAAAAAATAAATAGTCTATATTCATAAAGAATTATATCTGCATTGTTAGTTTCGATTTGCATACAAAAGAACCTATAGAAGACTTCAACAGACTTATAATTTATGTAAAAATCTTCAATTCATAGTATTATTGTTCTCTTTCTCATAAACTACCCACTTACAAAAGCTGTTTACTGATTGCATAATAACTGACTGACAATTCTTCATTGTTGTTTTAAGCTTTTCCCTATACTAATAATATAGTATGTGCTACTGATGTCAATAGATATAAGTAGTATGTATCACCAATTGAAATTGAAATGTCTGACAGCAGAAAGTTAAGAAGATTAAAGAAAAGAGAACGAGAACAGTGAATGATTGATGTGGAACCAAAAGAACAATGAAGTCTGAAACAATTGACTGACATTTGACTATCTAGTTCTTAGATTTTACTAAGTGATTCTATCGTGTTCAAATACATTTCGATTATCCCTTGCCTGTGGTCTCGTTCACTACAATAGATCTATAAGACAATGGAGTTTAGTATTCGTCCATATCATTTATAGACGATATTTAAGTTTTTATTTGGTGTTTTATGAAGTTATGTTTTCCTATTGTTGATTCGCTGAACTACATTCGATCGATCTTTATTAATCTGTATGATCCTTTGGTGGATCCTTATTTATTGATTGTATTTATAAATTGATTATATTCCTAAATACGAAATAGTAATGGAAATACAGAACACAAATTTTGTCTAAGTTAGATATTATTAGCTTGATATGACCATCATTGAGATTCGAATCCATTATCTAGTATTTCATGAATGTTATATACTACTCTATACAGCTTAGTAGTCATTAACTTGTTTAACAGATATGAATTCCACAGACTGAAATTATGAGTCAATTGAAGTTAGACCACCATGGAAAACCTGGAACCACTGAACGGCTGTTTAGTCCTTCAAGAGATACTCCTGAAGTTCTAGTGAGAAGCTGTGACCAGTGGAGTTCAACCAGGTCTGTTGTGCGATATCTACTCACTGAAGACAATGGTGTACGGTGGCGCAATTTTGTGGATTGGTTGAAGTTAGACATTAACACCGTCAGATGCCGGCCAGCTCAGTGGTCTAGTTGGTTGAGCGCCTAGCGCGAGACTGATAGATCCTGGGTTCGAATGTCGCGGGGTGCGGGATCTTGAATGCTCACTGCTGAGGAGTCCTATACTAGGACGAGACGGCCGTCCAGTGCTTCCAGGTTTCCCATGGTGGTCTAGCTTCAGCTGACTCATGATTTCAATCTGTGAGATATGAATTAATTAGAACAAGTTTGTATATATACAAGATGAAATCTGACCAGTTGGCATTGACATAATGACTCCTTCAATTGGTAACTTAACATTATTCATAACAATCAGTTAATTAAATCTTGTATAACAAAAGAAACTAGTTATATTTTAATATTGATGTTTATACTGTGACTTGAATTTAGTTTCCATCACTTAGACATAGTCTTAAATGAATTTCATTTGTTATTGTATATAGGGATAGCTCCGACCATCTCAAAATATTCTCACCTATCAATCAAATTCCTTTAGTGAGAAAAAACAAAAAAACAAACAACATTTACATAAATGAACTTTAGTAGGAAGGATTTGAATGTGACCAACTTGGTCTCGTGTGCTGTTACGGGTATGAGGGCTGATTTCACTTCCCGGCTTCCCACACCGTGGAAGGGTATTTCTTGAGGAACCTAGAAAGGAAGTTGGATTAATGTTGGCCTTAACGACCTGGGAGCGTGACCGCAGAGCCCAAGGGACAACTGCTTGAGGCCGGTCGCACACGGCCTTTTCGTGGGAGGTTTTCGACGTGTTAGCTCCGTTCTTCAAAGAGCCTTACCTCCGGCAACGGAAATCCGTGAGGTAAGGCGTGGTGTGACATTTTTAAGGTCGACCTTTTCTAACCCCTTCCTTCCTTGTGAGAAGGCAGCATCGCTGCAGATGCTGGTTTTCCGAGGGAAACACTTTACTGCCGTCACACCGCTCTACAGTCAGCGGCACGACCCCGCCCTCAGACCTTGAGTTGCTGCTTTTTGTCTTACCGTTCTCCAATCGACCTGCCTGGCATGGCAGAACCTACAGGAACATATGTTCCAGCCAATATAGCTCGGTTGTGTCATTACGATAGGCAAGCCCGACCACCACGTCGAGGTAGCAGCTACGGTCGGGAAAAATATAGAACGCTTCACGATTTTGCGTGTCATCCTTGCGCGATGCTCAGTGGTATAGGAGTAGGTTGGAAGAAAGCTAGGGGCAACCAGACCAAAACATGGCACAAATCCATGAAGTCACTGACAAGTAGACTAAGCCATGTTGATAGGTGCAGACTACCTGGTTGCGATCCGCAAGACCATAGCAACCGATGGTTAGAGACCCTGAATGACGTGGCTCAAAATCGTTTGCAATGGCGCAGGTGCATTCACTCTTTGTGTTCTCCCAAATTCTAATCTTCTGAATTCTTCATGTCCCTTTATTTTTTCTCTTTTCAAATTTGTTTCACTGGATTATACTCCTTGAAGAATATCTTCAAACCCTAATCTTTCCGATTACTGCTTATACTCTTACTACCTCTACCACTACAGGATTTGAATCGACCACTGCATCTCTGTGCTAATGTGGTGTGGCAACTCGAACTGATGTACGTACGTACGAATTTCTACGTTGTTACTGAATGACTGGCTGAAACGAAACTTAGTTCCTAAATCACATATATGATCCCACAATTAGCATTACACATTACTTTCAACAACGAGATTAGCAATGTCAACTTCATAGGAAAGAACAGAACATAGTTGGACTGATCTTATTCACAAATTAGGATTGTTAAAACTAGTGGTTGGGTTATTAAGTGTTTGTCTCATTAATAAATAATCTATTTCAGTATATTTCTACATATAATCTGCTTAATGAGTAATCTATGTTTATATTCACTTCTACGAGAGATCACAAGTAGAAATCAACAAACATTAGACCGTTTTTATTTCCTACTATAGGACTCTTAATTAGTACACTTTCATAAACTCATAGTGACTAGTAAAATTCAATAAAGTTGTTGTGGAATTAAGTATGGATGATAATCATAGATTGTAACGGAGATCTCTTTTGAAGGCGTAAACAACTAAGTAGTTTGAAGGTAACATACTGGCAATGAAACTTGAATGTCATAGATGTACACTTCTGCATAGGCTCATACTATGAAAAAACATCTCATATAATTAATCCTGTATCTAATGGTAGTCAGTTTATAGAATTCATATCAATCATTTTTACAGAGTTCAATTATACGTTAACTGGTTGGTTGATTGGTTTATCTTTTGAAAGGAAAATAACACTTCTCTTTGACTGACAAACTTTATTTCAAGTCTTTGTCTATTATTCATCTAGTTTATCCCGATAGAAAAAAAACACAACCGGTTTATTCAAATCATCACTAGTAGTTTCTTAACCTGACTTAAAATATCGACTTTTTTTGAAGTACTCATTCTTTATCTGTAGGTTACTAGTATTCGATCATAGGTGTCTTCGAAACGTTGCTCGTATATCCTGGGACCATCGAGTAAGTAACACAGTTGTTAGGATACGGGTACTAGGTAAGGATGGCAAATCAATTGATGAAGTAGTGAAACTTGATCAGTTGAGATGGCTGGGACACGTGTTACGTATGCCCAACGACCGACTGCCTCGACGAGCGATGTTCAATGGTATAGGAGTAGGTTGTTACTGACTGACTGACTTATCTGTATTTAAAAAAAGAAATAATAATTTAATCCTTCCGAAGATATTAACTTTTTTATTTGTGTCACTTTACACTACTTACTAATAGTCAGTAGTTTAATTTCTTTTTGCGCGTTATTTAAACATATCTTTACTAAAGAATTCCCAAATATTCACATATAAAAAAGTCTTTCATCTACACAATTTGGTATTTTAAAAAAACCATAAAATTGTATATATTTTATATAATGATTAATGTGAAATGAACACATTTTGTATGTTAGCAGTGTACATTTAAAACGAGTAGAATTCATAGAGAGTGTAAATTATATAAACGAATGTCATACAATGAACAGCTCAAAACCAATTAGACGATTTGAACTTCGCAGATAACCTAGCCCTCCTATCGCATGCACACGAACAAATGCAGATGAAGACATCCAGTGTAGCATCAGTCTCTGCATCAGTAGGCCTCAGCATACACAAGGGGAAAGCCAAGGTCTTCAAATATAACATGGAGAACAGCAATCCAATCACTCTTGATGGCGAAACTCTGGGAGTTGTAGAATCCTTCACATACCTGGGATGAACAAGGAGGTTGAGACGCAGACGTAAAGGGGAGGATTGGCAAAGCATCAGCCGCATTCCTACAATTGAAGAACATATGGAACTAAAAACAACTGTCTGTCAACTAATATCAAAGTCAGAATCTTCAATATGAACATCAAGGCAGTTCTACTGTACGGAGCTGAAACATGGAGAACTATAACAACCATCATCAAGAAGGTACAAGTATTTATAGATGGTTGTCTACGCAAAATACTCAACATCCATTGGCCGGATACCATGAGAAATAGTCTACTATGGGGAGAGGACAAACCAGTTTCCAGCTGAAGAGGAAATTAGGAAAAGACGATGGAAATGGATAGGATATACATCACGCAAATCATCGAACTAAATCACGAGGCAAGTCCTAACTTGGAATCCTGAAGGGAAACACAAAAGAGGAAGGCCAAAGAGCACATTACATCGGGAAATTGAACCAGACATGAAAAGGATGATTTATAACTAGAAAGATCTGGAAAGGATTGTTGAAGACAGGGTTGGATGGAGAATGCTGATGAGCGGCCTGTACTCCTTCACGAGGAGTAACAGGCATAAGTAATTAATTAAGTTACATAAATGAATAAAAAATAGATCAACAATGCGGATTGCACGAAAAAAAAACTTCTTTACAGTTAACTTTCTGTCATCGTTTGACTCTTATATACGTTGTCCTACATTTGAACTTGAATATCAATACCAGTTAAATAAATGAGTGTGCTTAAATTTACAATGAGATCATAAAAAGGAATACTGTGAAAAGAAAGTAGTATAATTCAGGCGAATAATGAGATAACATGACGTATGAGATTATGTAATAAAAGGCTAATCATGAATTGTTTTATTTTATAACTAATATAACTGTGGATCGTAGTGCTTTAATATTTTTCTATTCCTTAACCTTCCGTTTAATCCGCAAATTATTGTCATATTTATTAATATCCCAGACTTATCGTTAACTAGTTATTATCTTAACACTCTGGTCTGGTATTGAGTACAAACCATAATTTTTTAATCCTGTTGTCATTTAGTCAGACATTTCAAATACATTATTGCTTGGGTTTTAAGTCAAAATTGAATTCAGTACAACGGAAAACTGATCTGCCCTTCATCTTCGTCTTTTGACTGGCCACTGGGTGAGAAGAAGCTTCAGATCAATACATTATAAAGCGCTGATTGTTGTTTATTGATTGGTGTATTAATTGGTGGTTAGAAGGCCACCGGTTCTGCTGGAAATGTAGGGGAACTAATCGGTATTCAGAATAGAGAGAAAGTACACAATCGCTGTCTTCTCGTTACGGCCCACCCACACGGACTGAGGTACAACCCAAGTGTTCGTTCTTCCAGCGTAAACTAAATAACCAATCAGTTAACTAATGAGACTGAAGTTATCGGTAGCACAATATTATCCCACAAATACATACACGAAGCTACATGGGTCCTCCCGGATCATACCGTGAAGAAACAGATCGACCATATCTGCATCAATTAAAAATTTGGAAGGACAATGGAAGACGTGAGAATCAGGAGAGGAGCTGACATAGCTTCAAATCACCACCTGGTTGCGGCCAAGATGAAACTAAAGCTAGTGAAGTATTGGACAACTGGGCAAACAGCAGTACAGAGGTTCAATGCAGCCTTTCTTCAGCATACTGTTCAACTCGAAAAATTCAAAATAGCTCTCAACAAAAGGTTTCAAGTTTTATAGGATCTACTGAAAGAAAAAGAAATTACTGTGGATAACAGCTGGAAGGAGATTAAAGAAACTTTAACTTCAACGTGTCTGGAGGTGTTGGGCCGTCAGAAGTATCATCATAAGGAACAGATCTCTATCGAAACCCTGCACAAGAAAAGAAGAAAAAAGACAGCAATTAACAACAGCCTAATACAAACAGAGAAATTCAAGGCACAGGCCAAATACACGGACGAAAACAAGCGGATAAAGAAGAGCATAAGAGACGATGAACAGAAATACGTGGAAGATCTGGCAACGACGGTGGAAAATTCTACAAGATAAGGGAATATGACACAACAAAGACATTGGCAGAGAAATATAATAAACCAGTGAGACCAATCAAGAACGAAGAAAGCAAACCGATCACTGTGATTCGAGAATAAAGGAACGGACTGGCAGAAAATCTTGAAGAACTCTTGACTAGGTCAGCTCCACTGAACCCATCGGACTTCGAAGCAGTACACATAAATCTTCCTACATGTGTTGCTCCACCAACCATCGAAGAAATCACGATTGTCATCGGAGAAATCAAGATTGGGAAATCAAAAGGACCTGATAATATACCAGGTGAAGCACTGAAGTCAGACACAGAAGTGACAGCAAGTATGTTTCACATTTTATTGAGAAAGATTTGGAAGGAGGACCATGTACCGGCAGATAGCAAAGAAGGTTACTTCACCAAGATACCATAGAAAGGAGATCGGGGCAAATGAAAGAACTACAGAGGAATCACCTTATTATCGGTACCATTAAACGTTTATAACAGTGTTGCTGAACCAGATGGAAGATTAAGTAGACCCTCAGCTCCGACATTAACAGACAGGATTCCATAAGGATCAGTCGTGTACAGACCAAATCGCGACACTACGGATCATCGTTGAGCAACCGATTGAATCAGACTCGTCACTATGCATTGACTTCCTCGACTATGGGAAAGCATTCAACAATTTAGATAGGAAGACTCTATGGAAACCTCCTTGACACTATGGAACATATGAGATTGTCAATATCATATGGAATTCATACGACGAAATACAGCGAAAAGTCGTGCATGGTGGTCAGCTAACAAATGTATTTCAAGAAATGACCAGCGTCACTTTCTCTTTCGTCTCTTGGTCGGCTGGATTATGAAGACGGAATATAGTGGACAGTTGGGATGCGGCTAGACGATCCGGACTTCGCAGATGACCAAGCCCTTCCATCACATACACTGCAACAAATGCAGGTCATGACAAACAGTGTGGCAGCAGTCTCTGCATTGGCAGGCCTCAACATTCACAACGGAAAAAGCAAGATCCTCAAATACAACACGGAAAACACCAACCCAATCACACTTGATGGTGAAACTTTGAAAAAGGTGGAAACTTCCACGTACCTGAACAGCATAGTCAATGGAGAAGGAGAATTTGATGCGGACGTAAAGATGAGGATTGGCAAAGCATTAGCAGCATTCCTACAACTGAAGGCCATATGGAGCTCTGAACGACTGTAAACCAACATCAAATTCAGGATCTTTAATACGAACGTAAAAACAGTTAATTCTGCTATACAGAGCTGAAACTTGGAGAACTAATACAATCGCCATCAAAGTAGTACAGATATTTCTAAACAGTTGTTTAAACAAGATAGTGAATGTCTATTGGCCGGATACCATCAACAACAACCTACTGTGGAACAGAACAAACTATTTTCCAGTTGAAGAGGAAATAAGTAAAAGACGCTGTTCGTGGATAGGTTACACATTGTGAAAATCACCAAACTTCATCACGATGCAAGCTCTCACTTGGAATCCTGAAGCGAAAAGTAAAGGAGGAAGACTAATAGATATAATACGTCGGTGACTGGAAGCAGACATCGAAAGAACGAATGGCAACTAAAAACAGCCGCAAAGGATCGCCCAAGACAGATTTCGATAGTGAATCGTGGTAAGCGGACTATGGTCCTCCAATAGGGGTTACAAGCGAAAGAAGCTTGAAAGCGTTGTGGTCTGGTCTGTTTGTATTTAACCCATGTGTGTCTGAAATATACGATTCATACAGCAAAGTGTTATATTTCTATTCTGGACTGAACAGACTGAGCTAGGCGAAAAGCTACTGTACGGAGGATCATTGAGGATTAAGAGTTGAATCGATGATTCTTGTGTTGGTTAACGCACTATTGGTTTAGCACAGGGAGAGGGTCACAGAAATCGGTATTATGACCAGTAATCTTTTCACATGCTGATTGATAGAAACATAATTCATGACAAGTATTAGAAGTGAGAAAAGTTGAGAGCACGGGATTTTAGAAGGATTCAAGTAGTTTGTCGGAATGATTTGGTATATAATGAAAAGGATCAATTTGTAGCGTGGAGTCGAGTTGAGACTTACTATGAACACCGCTACCAAGAAACACGTGCCAGATAAATCAGAAGGCGAAGGTTGAACGTAACCAAAGAAACCTATAAAATCCCCGAGAAGCCAAATACCAGAAGGCAAGTAATGGACCAAGTCGAGATATGTATTTGCTGGCGATCTCGTGGTATCGAAAGGATACCGAGATTGTGCCAGGATACAAGCTTGGTTACAGAACGTAACCGAATTCGCGCGAAGTTACAATCGAAGTGTAAGTATTAGAATGGAAGCACAAAATAGCTGTCATTAGCACAGTCAAACAAAAGCATGTTAAAACAAACACTGGTACAGTTGGTTATAATAATTGTTTTTATTAAACCAGTCGTGTTCTCGTGATAAATGTGAGTCACTACAAATTAATGTCTCCTGAAACGTTTGCCTATCAAGTGGCCTCTTCATGAAACGATCAAGAACTGCTCCTCGTCGATTTAACACGAGAATAAATGTATCTCCGCATAAGGACTTAAAGGAAGGTTAGATGAGCCGAGAGATATGTTTGTTAACACTAGCTCAGGCCTTCCAGCCTTCATTCAAAAACTTACGTTCGTTTGCTGATAATTTCTGTAGAATCATGATATCTTTATATAGCATCACGTTGTAATTCCTCAAGCCACTGATGCTATTTCTTCTGTTTAGTTTGGGTATGTTCTTGAGAAGACGTCGATTACAAGATTGTACAGTGAATATTGTAACTGTGGCATTTAAGTTTAGAGGAAGTATTTTGCCGCGGTATTCGGTAGTTGGGGATGAAGGCGTTAATTGGTTTGTTTGCATTTGTCAGGACTTACTTAATGCATCATCTGGCATTATTGCTGCATGTTCTGTATATGTAAAAATATCTTTTATTTGTCTAGCGACATATATTTATGAGTTGCACCTCCTTACTACACAAATCTGTTTAGTTGGTCTGCTCCGTGAATATGATTATTATTGTGTTCAAATGCTGAGTAATCAAATGAAGATCAATAGTTAATCCTACATTACACTAATCTGGACTTATATACCTTTACTCTTCGTAAGCTTGGAACTTCCCAACCATCGAGTCAATGTATACAAATAGCCGGTTTGTGTAAAAACCTAGTCCTCAGTAGTAAGGAGAGGAGATCTATAGACCTTTATTAATCCTTGCAGTTTTTAATACTGTGGAGGTTCAATCTCGTTTTGAATATATCAACAAAAGGTGCTGATATTACTTGTTCCGGTAGTGTGGTAACTCGAACTGGTGTACGTACATACGGAGTTCTACGTTGTTACTGACTGAATTCCAGTAATTTACTACTCGGTACGAGAAACGTAACTCCAGACGTAAAAGATTTGATCTCGGTTTTCTGGACGTTCTTCGAATGTCCTCTCAAATGATCAGTCCTAGATGGAAGTAAAAGATAAGAGCGCCGTGACCTTGAAATCCCTCAAACACTTCTGATTGGCTCGTCCATAAATTAGAGTCCTACCGACATGTTAATACCAAGGTCATCGTTCAGTATACGATAAGCTGATATTAGGTCACCCCGTATTCTACGGTATGATAACGGAAATAAGTTAGGGTGTCCCAGTCTGTCTTCATAAGATAGGCCACATAAACCTTTTACCATCTTAGTACCCCGTTGTTGGACTCTCCAGCATACCTGCTTCATACTTGATACAAGGACTCGCTGCTTGAATCCCATATTTTAAATGTGGTCGCACGTAAATCGGGTATAATAATCTAAACATTTCACCTAAATACTGGAAAGACCTACGAATAGACCATAGCACCCTATAGCCTTTCGCAGCATCAGCCTTACAGTGGCTAGTGGTTTTAAGACCATTGCTTAATATGACTCCTAAATCTTTATAGTTTCTTACTTTGGGTAGCACGAATCCACATATTGTGTAGTGATACGAATCATCATAGTTATTTAATTGCATCACCACACTCTTGTTAGGATTTACTTCTAGTGACCACCTGTCCAACCATGACACCAATGAGCTAAGATCATCCTGTAATACTATTCTATCCGACATACTGTGTATGGGTATCCAAATTTTTATGTCATCAGCGAAGAGCAGAACGGATGATTTTGCTACAGTTGGCAATTCCTTTACATAAAGTAAAAAGAGAAGAGAACCGAGGGTTGTACCTTGGGGAACTCCGCTTTTTACGGTTACCCACGGGGAAAGAGCTCCATTAACCCTTACCCTTTGTCTCCTGTCATGGAGGGAGTTACTTATCCAATCTACGACAGTTTAATGGATTCTAAAACGTTCCAGTTTGGATTTAAGACCAGAATGGGAGACCTTATCTAAGGCCTTATTTAGATCTATGAAAATCACATCCACAGGAGTATTCCGATCCTTTGCCGCAGCCCAATCTTCTCGTGCAATGAGAAGATTTATCAAGCAAGATAGGCCTTTCCGAAAACCATGTTGTTCCCTGGAGAAAAGATTATGTCCTTCAACATAGTTTATAACAGATATCCGAATGATTTTTTCAATCAGTTTTACAACCGCACTAGTCAAGCTAACGGGTCTATAGTTACTGACTTTTCTGTACTAGAAATTTATGCTTAAGCAATCGGTGATATCACGCGTAGGAAATACCATTAAGGATGGGCCATACAGTTGACTCTATGATAAATGTGGGATCGTTTTAAAATTATGGTCTCCTGGTGACAAAAATATTTTTTACCCACAATTTATTGTTAGGAAGTACACTGATTTGCAACTTTGATCGTAAACTGGTACGAATATAGTAGAGGTATTTGTTTGGGAAAACTAGTAGGTGAGCCTTTGACATTAGGTGTCAGAAAAATGGATAAAACTCGTACATACAAATCAAGTGATTTGTGTGACGCATGTGTACTCAACGGTCCTTTGTACCAATATTTATATGTTCAAATAAATAAATAAAGCACGGTAAAGGGTTATAAACTTATAAATGCCCATTGATGGTGTTAAATTAACGTATCCTCTCAAAAATCTCTTGCTCTGTACTATGAATCACTTACTCGCATTCCCTGTCGCATTGGTTAGAACGTGCTAAAGTTTTCGGGTCTTCCAAGTGTATAGTTTACCTTTACCTGTGAAACTTCAGGACCTGGCGTGGAGCATTGACGGGTCTGCTAATGTTTTAGGATTTCTTAACCCAAATCCTAATAGGATCTGTTTTAAAACCAAAGAAATATTCTGAACAAGGACTCCTCGTATGGCTGCTTATACTCTTTCTTGGCAACCTTAGGACTCTAGCAACACTCCTTTAAACAGTCCTACACATCTTCACCATCATTACCGTAACCTCTTGTAGTGGGGCCAACGAAGCAGTGTTTCAAAACAACTGTCTTATGATCGTATCCAAACCTTTGATGGCCCTTGGAGGCTCGCCAGTCACCGGTATATATCATAGTTCCTGGTCATTTTTGAGTTAGTTGGACCAAAGTCTCGGCCAGGCGACTTTAAATCTCTCCAATCTTTTAATTTCCTCTATCATACTTCTGCCGAATGCCCTGGTACGGGCGAGGGTGTGAAGAGTCTGTTCTCTAAATGCTCTCACACGAGTACATGTGCATAGCCATTGTCAAGGAAGTCCTACTCATTGTCTTCTCGCAGCAGGAGTGTTGTCTACGAAATTGAGAGAACAAAAAGCAAATGTCCACTGGGGACTTAAACCGAATTGGTGGGTATTGAGGACCGATCTCGGCGAGTTGTAAAAACTTGATTCCAGGCCAATGATACGCAGGTGCTCCAGGATCATTTGGGAAAAACTGTGTAAATCTATTCTTGATCACTGACTACTACCATGTTACTACATCTCCTAACGTTGGTTCACTGTCTTGTGGGTTAGACCTCTAGGTCAAAGGGTCGAGTGGTGAGCTCCTGAGAAAACCACCTGCCTCTGTCTAGTCATTTGGGCAGTATCCCAGCCCTCACGCAAATCAAATGACGAAGTATGTCGCATATTTATTTAGCACCCCCTTGTACCAATGGTTTTGCGCTTAAATAACGAAAAGTAATACATGAGTTCCATCTTTTGCTGACACCCGAACAACGAGGGCCCCCGTAATAATTCTCCTAAACATACCCCCCAAGACACCACTGTAGCAGTCATTAGTCCTTCCACTACAGCCTGCGTGTCTGTCATCGAGTACACAACTAAGAAAATTTTCCGCAGTCTTAATTTAAACAAACGAGTAACTGCCCGGTTTTAATAGATTTTCTGCAACAGTAGTTATGACTACAATCATACACCATTATATTTTCTAACAACCTCCTGGTTTGTAAACAGTTTGCACGTTCACCATGGACTTGACTGTTTAGATTACATTGCATCCTGGGTCAGTTACTCTGATCACAGGATGTTACCCATATATCCTTATCCAAAAATAGTCAATGCCATTAATAAACAGGTCCGATAGAAGTATCTCGCGGGAAAGTGTTTGTTGCCTAAGTCATATTACTGGGGGCTTGTATTCAAACACTGTTAGTCAATCTTCAGTCGATGTCAAAGTGTTACTTAGGCCATTTCTTTAGTATTTACTAGGCGATAACCTTACAGCAACGACATATTTTATTACGAAATTTAGGATGGCTTTAAGACATTTTCTAACCTAAAACTAACTCTAGGGCCAAGAAATATTTGTCTATAATGGGGTCAAGTGACTTTTTCAAGTCGAAATATATGCTTAACGAAGTATTAATGAGATTTTTGTTCATGGAGTTGGTATGTAATTCAATCCTGACGAAATCAACTGTTTTATCTAAATTCTGACTGGTTTATTCCTCCAGTTAGTCACTTCTAAGAATTGAAATTTTTAGGTGTTCCAATTATTTGTCTCAAGTGTCGCCAATAAACACATTTTTTAAACACTAAGTGTTCTAAAACATTTGATCTCGGCTTTAGCTGTAGTTAATTCTGAGTTTTCGAATATCCGACTAAGCGTAGACTCAGCTGAAAATGCTACAACATAGTCCTCTCTCTTATTACTTTTCAGCTTCTTAATAATGCTTAAAATCGATGAGTCTGTCTGCCTTTAAGTTAATAGGTGGCAAAGTTAACAAGACTAAACCCTATTAAAACTCCTTAAACTTAGACTTCCAGTTTCCTAGTTATTTGAATTAAATTGAGACTATTGGTTTTATATCTGTTTCATTATCTACTGGTTAATACAGCTGAATATAGGGAATCCATTGATGACTTCCTTGGCGTAGATTCTCAACAAACAGTATAACCAGCTTCTCCACAAAACCTCATAGAAATTCTAGTAAAAATAGTCAGTAGCATTCATGGAATTTATTTATATTATTTATTTAAACACATAGATAATGGTACAAGAGGACACCAAATACATACGCGCCACATAAATCTCATTTGATTTGTGTGAAGGCTGTGATACTCCTCGGATGCCCAAACCGAAGCAGGTGATTTTCTTAGGGGGCCACACTCAGAGACTGACCTAAAGGTCTGATCCACAAGGCAGTGGAGCATCGTAAGAAGATGCAATCCCATGGTAGCCGGTGACCATCAATTGGTTCATACGCCATTTGTTCCCTTAGGGTGATGGAGCCCATGTGCACCATTGGTTTGGAATGAGGGTTTTCCAACTCTCCTAGATGGATCCTCCGTAACTACCAACGCGGTTAAAGCACCGGGCATTCGCTTTTCGTCCTCCCAATTTCGTAAACAACACCCATGGTACAAGGAGGCAGTAAGTAGAACTTCCCTGGCAGAGGCTATATACGCGTGGCCATGTGAGAGCATTTCGAGAAAGAAAGCTAACTCTCCCCACTCTCGGTCATATCAGGGCATTTGGGGGGCATTCATACAAACACTTCTTAAAACTTTCCTGTTCCTTATCTTTAAAAATTGAATACACATATAAGTTCTATATAACTATTTAGTGTGAATTGCAATGAATACCCTTACATTTCTTTGATACTTATCATTTGTTTTTTCCTTCATTTCTTTAACACAGAAAAGTGTACATCAGAAAAAAATACACAAGATAATTGGGATTTAATTTTAGAAATTTGTGAAAAATACGCTAAACAAGAGTAAGAATTTTTTTCATTTTCAATTGTCTAGTTACATAGGCCAGCAATTTGTATTCAAACAATATGTAAACGAATATTTCATAAAAATCCAAATGTATCTATACGATCTATAACAGTAAGTAAACTATAATATTTATACAAATGAATCCCTAACTCCCCCTCTCTCCCCTCCCTCCCCTTCCCCCCCCGAAATGAAAGTTATTAGATGCATGCAGTAAAAATTGTGGTAAACAATTTAATCGAGAATTAGCTTCAAAAGATTTTTCACAATTAATCAAGAAAAATTTTTCGGTAATCATAATTCTGATTTTATTCAAAGTAACTTCATTGTAGAGTTTACAACGTATTCCATCTATTAAATTAATTGATATCTTTGAAAAATGGTCAATTGAATTTAAAAATGATTCAGAATTAGCGTATATTCTCTGATTATTCATTCGAATAGAGTTTTTTTTTTCTTCATTTTTAGATTAGCAGCTAGTTTTTATAATTGGGTTAAAACTGAATATCCAGATCTTGTGAAACAAGCAATGAATGAAAGACAAGTTAGTTTAAGAGAATATTCCCATGAGATTATAATCATTTCATATATATTACTTTTTAACAAACGAATTCTTTCTTCCAGTACTATATCCATCCTTATATTCAATCTTTCTATTATATATTACCACCACTGAATTATCTACTTCTATGAATCCGGTGTTCATTTTGCTGTGCTAATGGGGTATGACAACTTAGAGTGATGCATATATTTGCCTGCTCTTATGTTGTAGCTGACTGACTGTTCCTGTAGTGTCATGTTTATTTATATACAACTATTTTAGTAATATCTCGGTTGTTATGTGTTTTGTTTTTCTTCACACAAAACATCTCTACAGACGAATAAAAGAAACTGGAATTAATAAGTCAAGTGTAAGTCAAACTATTTCGGAAAAAGGTGACACTCTCATCTGCTCTTAGTCCAGACGTTTAGAACGATGGGCGGAACATTTTAGGGAACAGTTCAGCTGGCCTTCAGTGACTCTACAACTACCCTCCATTCCTAGACAGTGTGAATGGAACATTGAAGTAGGTCCCTCAACTCTAGCTGAAGTTCAAAAGGCTATAGTTAATCTGAAACGAGGAAGGGCAGCTGGTCCAGATGGATTGGCTCCAGAGGTCTTTAAGGATGGTGGTTCAATTTTAGCGATTACGTTGACTAATATTTTAGCTAAGATCTGGGAGTTAGACGTTGTCCCACCTGACTGGTCACAATCACTTATCGTCCCAATATATAAGAAAGGGTCAAAATCATCCTGTGACAACCACAGAGGGATTAGTTTAACTAATATAATATCTAAAATACTAGCCTTGATAATTATCAGACGCCTAACTAAGACTCGTGAACTGTAAACACGAGGGAACCAAGCTGGCTTCAGACCTGGTCGTGGCTGCATCGACCACATATTCACCATTCGTCAGGTTCTAGAGCATAGGCATACTTATCGGCGTCCGACAATGGTGGTCTTTCATGACTTAAAAGCAGCATTTGACTCTGTAGACCGCGAGATTCTGTGGCAGTGTCTGTCATTGAAAGGCGTACCTCAGAAGTACATAAACCTTGTAAAGGCTCTTTACTCGAACACTACTAGTCTAGTCAGAGCTTATGGCGAACTGTCATCTGCTTTTGCAACCTCAAGTGGTGTCCGTCAAGGCTGTCCACTTTATCCATTTTTGTTTAACTTCATCATAGATCTACTGATGGGAATAACTTTCTCGTCGACTGAGTTCTCGGGTATTGATCTCCTTCCAGGAAGTCTACTTATCGACATAGAATACGCAGATGACATAGTCCTGTTTGGTGAAGACGCTGATAAAATGCAGTCTTCTGGTAGCACTAAGGAACAATGCCAGAATGTTTGGGATGCGCTTCTCTTCCTCTAAATATAAGTTGTTGCTTGAGGACCGGTCTGCGTCAACACCTGAACTAAGGATAGAGAGCGAAGTAGTCGAACGCGTTGACAATTTCACTTATCTTGGAAGTTTGATCAGCCTTAATGGGTTGGTGTCTGACGAAATCTCAGCACGGATTCGAAAAGCACGTTTGACTTTTGCCAACTTACGTCACCTATCGTGAACGCTAGGTATTCGTCTATCAATTAAGGGACGAGTATACTACGTAAGTAATAGTGAGGTTAGACGTAGAGTATTAGGGAATGATGATAGTAAATCAGTTGATAAGGTTGTGAATCTTCATCGACTGAGATAGTTGGGCCACGTGCTGCGTATGCCTGAACTCCGATTACCATGACGTGCAGTGCTGATTAGTGTTGGAGATGGATGGAAGAAAGTTAGGAGTGGCCAAACCACAATGTGGCATCAGTGCTTGAGGTCACTAACTTCTAGTCTTAGCCATGTTGGTAAATGTAGACTACTTGGTTGTGGTTCGCGTGACTATCGTAACCAATATTTGGAGACTCTTGGTGACATGGTTCAGAATCAATCACAATGACGTAGGTGTATACACTCTCTGTCTTCCCTTAAACTAAGTGATTAAAATTGCTTCATATCTTTATGCGTACTATTTCTTTCTTCCTGTGCTATATCCTTATACCCAATCTTTCTTTTATATATTACCACCATTGACTTAAAAACTCCTATGAATCCAGTGTTTATCTTGTTGTGCTAATGAGGTGTGACCACTTGTACTGATGCATATATGTGCCTGATCCTGATTTGCAACTGACTGACTGAGACTGATTTTAAGTATGTTTCGGTAAAGTTCAATAGTGAATTATTGTCGTAAGTGGTTATCTCAAGTTGTGTTCACTAAACTTGATATGGCAACTTGAGCTGGCGTACATTTATCCCTGGGTTTACGCTGACTGACTGACTAACTAACTAACTGAAGAGGCCTACCGTCAGTTACTATTTACCTTCCTTATTGATCTACTACAAATGACAGTCTCTTTTCAACATTTAGTGAACTGCTTTTTAGCACTAAATCATTGTAGCCTATCAAAAGTTCATAACGTATCTACTATTAGGTGTAATCTCTAGCAAAATTCCGAATTTCCAATACTTTAAATAACAATATAAGCATATCTAAGATACATTTCTTACCTTGAAAACTGAAGAATATTGTCTCACAACTAACCTGAATCACCATCTAGTGTAACAGTAATAGATGAAATCATTTAGCGAATATAGATCACTTTACTCACCAGAATCTTAATGAATGCCCAAAAGTTGGTCAGGTTTTTACTAACATCATCCATTTCTAACATCTAAAATATCCAAATACTTATCGGAAGGTAAATGTATTGCACAGTAGCATACATTTTTCTCACTCTATTTGTACAACATAATCATTGAATAATGAAGGTAATCAAATGTTTTTGGAGGTACCTAATCGTAAATGTCACGTTATATTCATCTTACTTTGATCACTAGTATAAGGTATCTTTTTGGGAAATCTTATGAATACTCAATTGTGCATTTCTCCTACTGCTGTAATTAATCGTTCAAGCTACGAACAAGCGAGTGTAGAAAAGCACAACTTGATTGCGTATCCTAACCATCCGTGTTTAATGTTAGTTAACAGCTGTCAACAAAATATCACGGATTTGTAATAATATTATGATCGGATATTGTCGATGCCATTTTTCAAGTTCCAGTTATGGAAATTGTTATCTCTTGTAATCGCTAATGTGTTTTGGCTCCAAATACTAATTGTTATCACGTGCTATATTCTCAAATCAAAATTCAAACTCTCGATTAGTTCAATTATATTGCCGGTAGAACCGGTGACCTATTGACTAATTGACCAATGAACAACAGCGATACCTTAACGTTTATTGGTCCTCGAGCTCCTCCAAAGTCAGTTGTCAATCAGAATATGCGAATAATAGGTAGATTATGACTCAAAGCACACAATCATCTACTTGAAGTGCTTAACCACATAGTACATAAAATAAGAAATCACACTTTAATCACAATCATACCCAAAAGTAGTAGAGGGTGAAGCAAAAAGTACATAATTAACAATAACTAAAGAATGATAAAATGTATTATGACAGTTGATAGATGCACTGAATGTTTAAAATACGAGTAATATAGAGATACGATGATAAATTTATCAACTAGTTACGCAATAAAAATATAAATCATTCAAAAAATAGCCTTGAAAGTTCTGACTTTTTCCTATATTCGTCCTGTTATTCATAGAAACAATCTATTGTGTGTTGTAATGCATGTCTTCACCATACTGATTACTTTATTCGTAAAGGAAGTATACGACATAATAATTATCTCTCCTAGTATTTTACTTTAACAGATAGTTAAACATGGTCCTTCACGCCAACATGTTGCACAATTACAAGCTAAAGAAGAAGAAGATCTAGCACAAGGTAAATAACTTTTATATTATAAACTTCATTTGAATAGTTCCCCCTTATTATATATTATCATCCTATTTACAATAAACTTTATCTTTGTATATGTGTAAAAATGTTCAAAGCTTATTATTGTGGACCGCCGGGTGGCTACTCTAATTTCTACCGACTGACCAACTTCAGATATCCCAATACGACCCCCATACTGTTCCCAATCTCCAATATATCAGAACACGAACCGTAGATGAAAATTGTTTATGGGGTCAGGAGAAGAATAAGAATTTACAGAAAAATGCATATTTATACAGTTAGGACTACCGTGAATATTGACCAATAGGAAAATGACACCATTTCACGTTCAAGGATAGCATTAGACTTAACAGGATAATTTTTAGGATATTTTTCTGAATATCCCAACACTTATCAACACAAAGAAACGTCTAAGTTACAGATTGTTATGCTGCTCAATAATTTGAGAAAAAATGAATCAGTTGAAATTCTGATTTATTCTTCTCAAGTTCAAGTATGCTAGTTCGTCTATCGACTAATTGCTTAACTTGATAAATGTCTAGGCTATTATGAGTTAACTTTGATCACTAATGAAGTAGTCTTAACTTATTTATTTGTTTTATTTTAACACATATATATTGGTACAAGGAGGCACCAAATACGTATGCGCCACACAAATCTCATTTGATATGTGTGAAGGCTGTGATACTGCCCGGGTGCCCAAACCGAAGCAGGTGGTTTTCTTAAGGGGCCACACCCCGAGCCTTCGACCTGAACGACTGATCCACAAGGCAGTGGAGCATCGTAAGGAGATACAGTCCCATGGAAGCCGGTGACCAACAATTGGTTCATACGCCATTTGTTCCCTCAGGTTACTGAAGCCCATGTGCACCATTGATTTGGTTTGGGATCCGGTTAAAGGGCCGGACATTCGCTTTTCGTCCTCTCATTTTCGTAAACAACACCCCCTCCACGAGAAGGCAGTGAGTAGGACTTTCCTGGCAGAGGCTATATACGCGTGGCCATAAGAGAGCATTTCGAGAGGGAGAGCGGACTCTCCCCACCCTCGGCCATATCAGGGCATTTGGGGGCAATCTTAACTTATATAAGTTTTAGAACGTATACCCTTCTTCTAGCCCAGTTTTCAGTTTGATAGTTAAATATATAACATGCAATAAGGCAGTTGCATTTCTTATATTAATCTCTCATTACGATAGTATGGAATTATTTCCTGATCTGTACATCAACATAAATGATAAATTACAGCACAGGCATAACTATATCAAAAGTGAAAGTAAGAAAAAGTTAGGTCACTAATCAACTATAACTAAGGAATAATAAATTATACAACGATAATTAATGGATCCATGAATAGTTTATAATTATTTTAATGTAGAAGGCAATAATAACACAGTTATCTAATTATTATGCAATAAAAATGTGAATGATAATCCGCAAATTAGTTCCAATGTCTTCAATATTCAATCCGTTATAACACAAATAGTGTCTTCCTTGAACTCCAGTATTCTTTCATTCATATACCTATTCACTCAGTGTTTCCAAAGATTTGGGGGCCCCCAAATTCCCTGGTACGGCCGAGAGTGGGGAGAGTCCGCTCTCACATGGCCACGCGTATATAGCCTCTGCCAGGAAAGTCCTACTCACTGCCTTCTCGTGGAGGGGGTGTTGTTTACGAAAATGAGAGGACGAAAAGCGAATGTCCGGCCCTTTAACCGGATCCCAAATCAATGGTGCACATGGGCTTCAGTAACCTGAGGGAACAAATGGCGTATGAACCAATTGTCGGTCACCGGCTTCCATGGGACTGTATCTCCTTACGATGCTCCACTGCCTTGTGGATCAGTCGTTCAGGTCGAAGGCTCGGGGTGTGGCCCCTTAAGAAAACCACCTGCTTCGGTTTGGGCACCCGGGCAGTATCACAGCCTTCACACATATCAAATGAGATTTGTGTGGCGCATACGTATTTGGTGCCTCCTTGTACCAATATCTATGTGTTAAAATAAATAAATCCAAAGATTTAGTATTTCTTTTTATCACTCCTACTAAACTATTCCAATCACTTGTTATTTTTTATTTCATCTTGCTAATCTCGGGTATGGGGAACTTGGGCTAACATATATGTGTCAGGTTCCATATTGATAATATCTGTTTGTTTACATCATTTTGACTTTTACCACTTATTTTTTTCAATAACTAAGAGTTTCACAACCATTTCGTTGGGTATAGATAACCTGGTTGGTGTTCATGTGACCTGAAACGAAAAAGTTCAAAATCGTTGTCAACAGAGCAGGTGCATTTACTCTTATCTCTTGGAGCCCAACATCTTATGGCTTTTTTTACAACTACTGATACTGTTAGTGATTCTTGATAATATTCTCTTGTTGGGCTATTGTAATGTGACAAATTAAGTTGACGCACACATATGTCAGGTTCTATATTACATATGACTGACTGAATAATCTTCTTTTATTTGTGATTAGATTTTAGTAGCGATAAACACTATCTGAACATTCTTACACTGTCATTCTAAGCATTTGAATACTGCATTGTATTAGCTTCATATAAAACTGTGTCATCCATGTACTTCCGGTTAAAATGATGCGGGGTCCTCAGATAGACAGTCAATCTGTGGATATTCATGAATAGATTTGCAGAAAAATGTTAATTTAAAATTGATCAACGCTAATGCTCAGTTTCATTATATGCTGTACACTACATTTTTTGCAAACAATGATATTTGGTCTTCTGTCAGAAATAGATATGTTGTAAATTTTTTAATCCCAGTTTTACGTATCTCTATTTATTCTTTCAATAGCTATTGCTTTATCACTGAAAGATACTGACAGTTCAACACCATCCCATCTAAACAAACAATCTGTTACCACTTCAAATGAGAAGTCTAGTTTATATCCTTCCTGCTCTCAACTTCCATTTAGTTCACTTTCAACTTATTCGACATCAGCATCATCATCAAATGCCTCTAAAACAACTGCTCCTCGCAATTCAAAGGGACAGGTAAGAGCATTGTACGACTTTGAAGCAGCTGAAGACAATGAATTATCATTCAAAGCTGGAGAGCTTATTCTACTCTTAGATGATTCCGATGAGAACTGGTGGCTTGGAAGCAATAATCAAGGTCAAGGTTTATTTCCTACTCAATTTGTCAAACGTGAAACTGAACTTGATGGAGTAAATAATGTCAAATCAAGTTCAAGCGAAGTTTCTCACAATACAGATGTTAAAAAGAACCAATCTACCAAAAAAATTGTCCCTCAGCTAGATGAGAAAAAAATCGATGAATGTTTACGTCTAATTACAACTGTAGATCCTACTGGTGAATTTCAACAAGATCCACCAGAATTAAGTCAACTTGAAGCAGAATGTATAGCAATGGTCCCACTTGTTGATCCTGAATTAAAATTAGTTGATAAAGAAATTATTATGCTTACAGAATTAAATCAACGTTTATTAGATGCATTTCAATTGTATCATGATATCATGTCACGTCAGAATCCGTCAAATGCTTATTATACTGGAATGTCCAATACTATTGCTAACACCACGACTAACCCAATAAATCCAACAATCCCTTATTTACCACCAAATACTGCGAATATATATCCATACACCCAGCCAACATCGTCGATGACTAAATCTGCATCTGCAGTACCTATGGTATGTATGTACTATTTATTCTTATTATTACGTGATCACCTTGGTCCATAATTCACTTGTTCATTTTTATTGCTATGTAACTAGTTGAGCGACAGAAATATGATGTTTGTTTTTGTTGTTGTCATGAGTGTTGACCTATATATTGTATTATTTTTAATGGGAATTTATTTATATAACTGATGGATATATCTATCAATGATCTTCAAAATCATCACACTGAATACTAGATATTGTAGAGGTTCTGTTTGATTTGAGAGTGAAAGATCGACGAATTGGAGTCGGGACTTCACCAAGTCCTCAGGTATAGCTCAGGGTGTGGATAATCCGCTCTCCCTCTCCAAACGCTCACATAGCCATGCGTACGTACATGCCCCATTCACTGACTTTTCACAGCAGGAGCGTTTCTTACGAAATTCAAAGGGGAAAAAGCAAATTTCCAGTGGGGGCTTAAACCGGGTTGATGGGTAAGGAGGATCCATCTAGAAGAGTTGAAAAAGTCTTTGGTACGGCTTTTAATAATAGTGCTTTAGAACCTCGCGGTTAACAGAGTCGAACCTGCCATAAGGTCAAAGAATACCACTATAGTTGGTCGTCGGAAAGTATGTCTGTGTTTCAAAACCTGGTGAAGAGTGAATATCTAGTCAATACAACCATGTCTGATACTCAGGTCGGGTACAAATTGACGATAAACTGCACTTCTAACAGTATTATCCTTGATGTTATGTCACAATCATCATGTTCATTCAATTTAATAAACGATTATCTTCATCCATATCTTGCTCAGCATTATGGTTCTTCTATAGTTTTGCAACCACCTTCATGATTGTACGTCTCTTCAATCTTTAAAAAGAACTTTGTGCTTTTTATTCAAAGCACGTTATTCTATGTTGAATTCCTCCATGACTAACTCAGTTGAATGATAAAACATTTTTCACATATTATCTTTTAGAATGGATTCACTATGCCAACAGATTTGAATGGAACTGTGATGTTCCCTCCTACTGACTCTTACCCTATGTCAACTGGAATTTATGCGAATCCACAAACAGAAAATTTCAGTGGTAATCTTCATAGTGGTCAAATATCATCTCAACCCTTTCCTGTACAGCAGTTTTATGAATCAAATCAAATAGTACCTCCTGATGTTGTTACACAACAAATGCAATCATATCCATCTGGCAGTAACAATTATGGAGGTAGGTATAAAGAGTATACGTGTGTTTTAAAAATCGCTTTCTTCCGTTCCCTCTCTCTACCCCTTCCATCATCCTCATCCATCTCTTTCTTTTTTTCCTAATGTAGTTCCAATTTATCCAATGAATGATTCTCAATCTATGGTGTATACAGATCAATCAAACAACACCCTCTCAACTCAGAGAAAACAATAACAACCGTAGGTTTCATCTAGTTTCATAAAAAATGGTAAGTTTTATGTTTGTTTTTTTTCATTTCAATGTCAGTCAGTCAGTCAGCTACAACGTAGGACCAGGCACATATATGCATCGGTCCAAGTTGACATACCACATTAACATAACAAGATGAACACCAGATTCATAAAAGTAGTTAATTCAGAGGTGGTGGTAATATATAAAAGAAAGATTGTGTATAAGGATATAGTAGAGGAAGAAAGAATTAGTTCGTATAGCTCATTATACCAGTTTCTAATGTATGACCATAATGTGGATTTTCATCTCTATCATAAACTTAAACTGTTTTCATAGTTTTATTTTATCGTACTGTCGTAGAGCGGTGACTTAGTGATTAAGGCGTTCGACTTTAGTTTAAACTCCTCTCCACCTACTTCAGTTTGTTCAACTAGGTTGTAGTATCGTTAACTTTTACATTTAGAGTGTAGCTCATTTTCAAGTACCTGGTCAATAATTAATACTGCTATTTAAATAAGATAATGATGAAACTCACTATGAATAAATTCTATTTTATCGTTCATTGATATCCTAAACAGAAATGGTGTGTTTCAGATCTGATTAAGTTTCCCTATTTATTTAAATACATGAACATTGATACACTGAAGTACCAAAATATCATATGCACCACACAAAGTAATTATCACTAAATTTGTGTATGGGCTGGGATAATGCCCAGGTGCCCAAACCAAGGCAGGCGGTTTCCTCAGGGGGGGGGGGCACCAACGACCTAGTCTTTGACCTAGAGGTCTTATCCACAAGACATTGGGCCAACGTTAGTAGGTGCGGTACCATGGTAGTCGGTGATCGAAAATAAGTTCACACACAATTTGTCCCTAAATGATCATGGAGTTCATGTGTATCATTGGTCTGGAATCAAGATTTTCCAACTCTCCTAGATGAATCCTTCTTCTCCACCAACCCGGTTTAAGCCTCCATTGGACATTGGCTTTTTCTCCTCTCAATTTCATAAACAACACTCCTGCTGCGGGAAGAACGTCTTTGGTAATGGGTATGTAGTAGTATGTACGTACGTGTGACCATGCAAGAAAATTCGGCGAGGACTCTTCCCAAACTTGACCTAACCAGGACATTTAGCAACCTAGATGTGCACCATGTTAAAAGTGATAAGCATTTGTGTTCAAATAATCACTGGTTATCGTTTTATGCGTAGTATATCCAGATTAATGAACTAGAAAGGAACGGTTTCACAAAGGATTTTATCCAGGAAGTATGCATTCTACCTCACATCAGTTGTTTGATAATCATAATAACTACCTTTATTGTAAGGGTAAATAAGAATTTACTCAATTGTGTGGTTATTCCTCACTTTTCTCCGCGATATTAACCACCTACCTCATGTTACGTATACATACATCAAATGATCCTTGTTTTTAAACTTTTTCATTAGTATTCCGTCATTAAATTGTAATCGATTTTATTTTCTCTTCAGCTAGGAATCCTGAGAACCATTTTATACATGAAAATGAAAGATATGCTATCAAGACGGGTTTTGTTCTGTTTTTCACAAAAGAAAAGTTTCATTCCTTCGATATAATAAACAAATGATTTCTTTTATAAACAAATACCTTCAGTTAAGTAAGCTCTAATAAACTTTAACCGTTTTCAATTTGTCTTTCATTCTCAACTACTACTCACTAGTAGTAGTTCATCTGTTTGTTTGCTTCTTGTCTGTAAACTTCTATCAAATTATCTTCATTCTATCATTTGTGATTTCATTAAATATAATTATTATAAATAATTGTAATTATTCATTGTACTTCTATAATTAAATGAGATCTCATTAATACCTTTTTATTCAAATGATTCATAATTACAGTGATTAAGATCATGAGTCAATTGAAGCTAGACCACCATGGAAAGCCTGGAAGCACTGGACGGCCATTTTGTCCTACTGTAGGACTCCTCGGCAGTGCGCATCCACAACCTCGCCTCCTGCGAGATTCGGACCCAGGGCCTACTGGTTTCACGCGCGAGCACTAGACCACTGAGCTGGCATCCAACGATGTTAATGTCTAACTTCAACTAATCCACAAAATTGAGCGACACATCCACCATTGTCATCAGTGAGTTACTATCTCACAACAGACCTGGTTGAACTCCACTGGTCACTACTTCTCAATAGGACTCCAGGATATACCTCGTGAAGCCAGTCACTAGTAAGCATATGTTGATTAATATCAGATGGGTTTTGTAGATATTATAGTAATTTCAATGGTTAAGATCATGACTCATGATTACTATAATATCCACAAAACCCATCTGATTCATAATTAATTGAGGTTAGTACTACGGATTGTATGTGTTATCACTTGTATAATATAAGTTTGATAAACGGGTACTGAACACTAGATGGTAAAATTCGATGGATACAATGCGTTTGAAGTGAAAAACAAAAGAAACTTGTTTGTGAGATCAAACTATTTACACAAACTGCAAAAAATGAATGAATTTTACAGAATAGACTACTAGGTAAAAGAATAGGTTTTTTTATGATAATCAATTCCCATGCTTATTATCAGGAGAAGTGAACGTTTTGTGGATCACTTGCTCGCTAATCAATTAAGATCTAACTTGGATTATCTATTTAAACACAAATGTTGGGACAGAGAGGGGTACCAAAATATCTGTACTACATAGTAAGAAAGAGATAGAGAAAGGAAAGTAACCAAAAAGTATAAAAAAATTAGTGATGATAGGAGAAGCATTTCAATTAAGAAACATACAATCATAATGAATTCTTTTAAATAAACAATTTCCTCTCACTTATATGAAGTTACGCCAGGACTGCTACTGGCTTCTATTCTGGGTCATGTTTATTAGCGTCTCAAGCCATTAGATCCGTGAAGAACAAACAGACCTCATACACTGGCCACCTTCGCTTTATACAACCAGTCCGACCATCAACAAATAGTGCACGATGTGGAATCTGCTTGGATGACATTCGTAGTACATATCCAAGCCACCGATTGCCGATGCTTCAAGATTGTGACTCCAATTGAATTATCGTCACTGACTATATCAGATCGGATTCTTGCGTATTAAAACTCCATAAGTAGCTCTTCTAGGGTTACTGTCGATTGCAAGCCCGGGTAAACGAGAATAGTTGGGCAAGAGGTTAACAACCCCATCCCATAGAAAAATCATTGCTAAAAAACGCTAACCAAAATAAACTGGGAGTTAAAGGAAGAATTATGACGTCTCATGATGAGAGCCGAGATTCTTCGAGTCTGATTCCCTTTATAACTAAAAAAACATTATAGGTACATGGAATGTTCGGACAATATGGGAAACCGGAAGGACTAGTCAAATAGCTGCAGAAATGAGGAGATGCAACTTGGTTGTGCTCTGAATCAGTGAAACCCATTGGACCCAAGCTGGATGTTATATCTCGACGAGAATAATGAATAGTAACTGTTGCAACCTATTTGTAGGCTAATACTATACATATATTTTTATTGTATAATCGCTAAGTAACTAGATTATGTATATTTATTTTGACCTATAGACTATTATTATACGATTTCCCATTCTTAATTTATACCCAGTTCATTGACTAGTCTCCCACAGTCGCAGACACTTTTTGGCTTGGTCTTGCACAAATGTTATTTTCTATTTTATGGTCTGTTTGGTTCACCTATAAATCCGAATGACATTTTCTAAAGCCATCGTGTCGAGTATAAGGCATTTAACCACCGAGAATAATTGAAAATGGTTACACAATAACCCATATTGATTGAAATTAGATATTGTAAACCAATGGATGCCGGCTCCATGACCAACGAGTTGAGCCGTTAGACTCTGGGTTCAATTCAAAGCAGCTGGTTCACTGCAGAGGTGTCCCGCACCAGAAAAAAAGCTTCCCGGTGCTTTTAGTAGTTATCTAACTTAGGTTGCTTTGTGATCTCAATAACATGGCCACTGTTACCATATTTCGAAAAATATATACATAAATCAACAACAAGGAAAAATATAATGAGACTTGATATTGCGCAGGTGCTGTGACTGACAACTTCAACGTTTCTCGTGAGCTTGTCTGACGCTTGGTTTATGAGAACTAATCAGGCTCACTTACAACTTAATATAATGAAACTGACCGGGAAATCACACTTGATGGAGAAGCTCTGGAAAAGGTGGGAAGTTCCACATCCCTGGACAGCATCATCGATGGAGGAGGATTTGAAAATATAAATGCAAAAATTGACAAGGCAACGGCCGCATTCCTACAGTTGAAGGACATACGGAACTCAAAATAACTACCAACCAATATCGAAGTCACAATCTTGAATACAAACGTCAAGACAGTTCTACTGTAGAGAGCTGAATCTTGGAGAGATATTACAACCATCATCGAAAAAGTACAAGTGTTCATAAACAATCGTCTACATAAGATACTCAATGTCCGTTGGTCGAATATTATCAGCAGCAGCGTACAAACCAACTTCCAGCTGGAAAGGAAATTAGGAAAAGACTCTGAAAATGGATATAGCGTACATTGTGGGAATCACCAAACTGTATCATGAGGGAAGCTCTCGTTTTGAATCGCGAAAAGAAACGAAATAGAGGAATTTCAAAGAGCATAGTGCGTCGAGAATCGGAAACAAACATCAAAAGGATGAATATCAACTGGGAAGGATTGCCCAGGACAAAGTTGGATGGAGAATGCTGGTGGGCGGCCCACGCTCCTTCGTGAGGAGTAACGGGAATAAGTAAGTAATGACCGGGAAACATGGTTATATACAGATTATTGGCAAAAAATCAAACACGCAACTGGAGGAAACGAATTAAAACTTGTGTGTGTGTGTGAATAAATATGTTGTCTTGTTTTTCTAACGACTATTTAAGATTTCTGATATCATTAACATACCATGGAACCCTGAACATTCTCCCTTTCTCTTCATTTCTTAATTATTCTATCCCATCCACTTGTGCAATTTCCATTGCGGATTAATTTCATACCATTATATTGTAGTGAACGAGAGAACTCAGGTGGAGAAAATCAATCTATTGTATAGCTCGAAATTACAGTCTTCGGAAACTATGAAAACCATACATTAAATACTTTATTTGCACGTCTTCCATCATTTGTCCTTCAGATTGTACATGATTCTTTTATTTCTCAATTCCTTTCTACGTTCAACACTGATGAGCTACCCATTCACACTTACCGCCTATTAGTGACCAGCCCCAGTGAACCCACCGGATATTGAAGCAGCACCTACAGACTTTCCCATAGATGTCACTCCACCAACGATCAAAGTAGTCAACATGGCCATCAGACAAATCAAGAGCGGGAAACAGCAAGACCAGACAACATATCAGCTGAAGTCAGACATAGAAGTAACTGCAAGTATGCTTCATGTTCTATTCAGGAAGATTTGGGAGTAAGAACAAGTGCCGACGGACTGGAAAGGAAGATATCAAAGAAAGGCTATAGCAAGTGTGAGAACCACATAGGCATCACAATCACTATGAGTATCAAAAAAAATTTTAAACTGTTGAACCGACTCTTATGTGATATGTGAATTTCAGCCACATAACTGTTAGTATCTACTAGAACACGATATGTAGTTTGTTCCATAATCAGTTGTCCTGAATGGAAACATGCTTAGAGGTGAATTGATTGACAAATTCCTCTAATTCCTTATTTAATTAATTAAATAATTCCTTAGCATATTATATGCGTAATATCGGTGCAATTTTTGGCTGTTTGTTTTTACCATGCCTAATACTGTAAACAGTGACATTGCTCGCAACACTAGTAGTGTACCATGAAATTCATCCCTAGTAGGATAAATAGATTATGTCGCGACAGTTCGTATACTGGTTGTTTATTGTTATTTCATTTTTGCATTTAGTCTAATTTATGAAAAGAGGAAACTTGAACAGGTAACCGAATGACTACAGCACCGTTTAAGACATTTTTGGTTGGTACTTGTCGATAGTCAATTGTCAAGTTCATCTAAAAATAAAATCGGACAGGGATACTGTTTCATTCATAAATCCGAATGATATTTTCTAAAACTTACTGCTAATACTTTTTTTTAGTATATTTATGTTAACTATCGCTTGATAAGTCAAATAATTTGCACTTGCATTTCAACAAGACTAATTATAGAAGTAATCTTACCTAGAATCACTTGTATGATGTTCATTTCTTATTCAAAAACTATTTCGAACTTTAAAACAATGAGATCCAAATTTTATTTTCTCGGTAACGAGTTTAGATATTCACTTTGTACGATTTGTTTATTAATGAACTTGATGTATGCACATACGTTACACATTATATGTGGTCGTTTATCATTACAGTTAATTATAAAATTACTAACTGGTCACGGCTTCTCACTAAAACGCTGGCAATTTTCAAACTTAACCATTCAATAAAATTAAACAATCTCCACAAATCTCTATTCTATTACTTAACATATGTTCACTGGTGAATAACTTCAAAAGGAAATTCTCAGAATTGTGACTAGTACAGTCCAATCGTGTCGGGTTTAAGGCATTTAACTATCGAAGATAATGGAAGATGGTTGCGCAATACCGCATATTGATTGAAATTAAACATGTAAGTCAATAGATGCCGACCCCATAATCAAAATGTCAAGCTTGATCTGCGAGATACCAACATTTCTGAGGTAGATTCCAGGTAGCTGGGTTCTTGTATGCTAATTGTTAGACTCCCACACCAGGACAAAACAGATTTTCGGTGCTTTCTAGTTATTAATAGTTGCCTAACTTAGGTTGGTTCGTGAGCTCAATAACACGGTAATTGTTACCATATTTCGGAAAACCAACAGCAAGACTTGATAAAAGATGGTATTGTAATACGCAGGTAACTAGTTTAGGGAACATAGAATACTTATTAGGTTCAATAACATGACTACCAAACAGTAATCTGACAAAATCGAACAAGAAAGTATAAAGGTGTGTTTTTTTAATAAAAAAAAAACAACTGATAATTGGTTATGCTCAATTGTTAATGACTTCGTCGACTAGTATCCCCCCTAGTTTTCCAGCTTCTTCATACATCACAACTAATAATTATACAGTAATATTAGTAGCAACTCGAACTGATGTACGTACGTACGAAGTTCTACGTTGTTACTGACTGACTGACTGAGTAGTTTTCTTCTATAATGATTTTATAAAAAAAGAGCATTTTTTCTAACTTGTATTGTTAAGAACATTTAAACAAGTGATAAAATAGAATAATGATAACCCAGTTTAAATGTTATAAGTATAATATAGATTGGATAATTTTAAAAATGATCCTTGTGTACTATAGGCAAACACATATATATATATATATATAGATATAGATATGAATTGGATATTTATCTATTACAGGATAATAAATGGTAAAATGATGAGAGAAGTACACATTTGGACTAAGATATACATATATATATTAGTCGACATTTCCAGTATTTGTATTTCTAATCATAAAAAAGCTTGGGTGAGACGAACTAAGATAATAGATCTCGGATTTTGGCACAAAATTCACTCCATCCATTTAGCTAAATAAAGTTTTGACATTATAACTAACATCAGTTAGTGATGATGAACACCCTTAACAACTATCAACTGCAAATCATAATTCTAATTCTTCACACATTGGTTCATTTTGGTTCAATTCATGAAGTGAACATATTCAATATCATCACTTTATAACATCATTCAAAAGATCGCGTCCATAAATGACAGTCTCTGCTTATGATTGATCTACTTCACTTTGTTTCTTCTTCTTCTTTATTATTCAAAAATGAAATATGACACATTCTATTCAATGTTTGTTGACAATCATCATAATGAAATGGATGAGTTAATGGTAATGTTATCATATAAAATATAAATGGTAAACTCATTAAACTTATATACCAATAATAGATGGTTATATTTAATGCTAATAAAGCATATCCAATATAGAATGAATTCATGATTATAATAAGTAGATATTGTTCTGGTTTATATAGAATAGTTTTAATAAGTTTATATGGATTACATATAGGACGTAGGATACCGTCTATATCATCTATACAATAATCAAATATTAATGGAAATCTATATAATGAATCAAATATACTATAGAATAATATCACATAAGGATATATATAATATAATATCCCACCAAATAGAATAATACTCATACAAATTATTGGATAGGCATATAATATATAATAAAGATAATGAAACCAATGATAATCCTTAAATACAATCATAATTAATAATGAATAAATCAATAAACTAATGATAACATTAATGATATAATATAGAATAGGTAATGAAGTCAATGGATAATTCACTTCTGATATACATCCTGATCCAGCATATAGAATAGGATAAAATTCTTTAATATTATCTATAGGACAATGATATAATGTAAAACTACCTAATGGAGGATATAATAATATAATGATTAAACTTGTAAATAAATGAATAATAATACAACATAGAAATAATAACCATGATTTTTGAGTAATACTCATTTGATGAGTAGCAGTAGTAGTATTAATACTACTGATACTACTATTAGTAGTAGTAGTAATCGATTGTTCTAAATGTTTCAAATCAATTTTTGTTATTGATAATATTGGTAAAATTTGCAATAAAAATATAATAGGTAAAATCATTATAAATCCAATATATAACCAACTGTATAATGTGAATGATGTTAAACATAATTCACATATATGATTATATGGATTATTGTATTTATAAAATACTTTTGATCCCCATGAACATGATGTACATAAACTTGTATTAGATATTTGACCACAAAATTTTCTAGTACATTGTGAAAATAGTTCTAGATTGTTATTGTTGTTGAGGATATGGTTAGTATCGATTGGATTCATGAAAACACCCGTTTAGAATACACAGGATAACGGCTAAACGTTAGTAATAATAATAATAATAATAATAATAATAATAATAATAATAATAATAATAATAATGATAACCAATTAGTTAAGATAACATCACTCACTACAAGTTAGTTCAGTAAAAGATCTATGTGCTTACTTGTCCCTTTTTTTCACTTACCAAATTTATTTCACTGGATTATACTATGTGAATAACATCTACCAACCCTAATCTTTCCGGTTACTGCTTATCCTCTTACTACCTCTAACACTACGGGATTTAAATCGAAAACTATATCTTTGTGCTAATGTGTTATGGCGATTCGAACTGATGAACGTACGTACGAAACTCTATGTTGTTACTGACTGACTATGTGCTTACTGTTAATTTATATGTCATTACTTCCTGCCTTTTTTGATACACGACTAATACTTACGGAAATCAGCTCAATGACTTTTAACTATGATAGTGAGATAAACCAATTTCTAACCTATACAACCAAAGGTAAAACATTACGATGGAATTAGCATATACAGACCTAAGAAAAAATAACAAGACATTGAAATAAAGTAGTAATCATGACAAAAAGAAACTGAAAACACAAAATATAGTTTGATAAACAGAATGTAAAGGTATATCATGAAAGGATGTTAGAAGGGATTCGAAAGATAAAGACTAAAGTAGCAATAGAGCTTTTAGTACATCTATGAGGAAAGAATTTAACTAACTGGATGTGTATATACAGCTCCAAACACTCCTAGTTCAACTGACACTGCTATAAGTGAGTGATTTGTTACGGCTGCCTCTCTTGATTTCGTATACAAAATTACTTGTGGTGATTGCAACAGCAATGCTCTCGACTTGATATCCTGTCATAATGTCACGCCGACGTATGAAGTGGTTGGCGAAAAGTCTAACAAAAGTGATCGTAAAATAGTCTTATTCACTCTACTGTTTCTTGCAAAGTGCAACAAATCCAAGACAACAACGACACATTTTCAATATACAGACTATGCTCACAATGACTAGGGAAACTCGATTTCTAATAAAGCTCTCTGACTGGAGTAGTCTCTTTACTAGTGATAATCCTTCAGAAACATTAGAAATGTTCAATGTCACCACTAAATAGTACTATATTATGTCCAAAATGGCACCCCATACCGTACGATGGTGCGACGTATTATGTTTTAACCGTCATATGTGAACTACTAAGTGGATGGTTCTCCCACTATGGGAATAAATCTCATGTCCCAGATATCAATATCAAATGCACCAGCAAAAATAATCATAGTATTAGTAACTTATCACTCATTAATATACACGCCTTCACCAAACCCTTAAGTTGAATGCAAGTTCTGATGCAGATGATATCCCATTGATTCTTTAAAAGAATGGTAGGACCGAACATAAGAACACTATTACTCAAAATATTCACGTCATTCTTAGAAGCAGATACATACTCCGAAACTAGGAAGATAGCGTATGTTGCACCCATACACAAATCAGGACCAAAAAATTTGATCTAGAAATACAAACCTATATATATCACCCCAATTATATGACGCGTAGTGGAAAAAGTGATATGAAGTGAATTATCTGATCACCTGCTCAAAAAAGCCTGGTCCACCCGTCAGAACACGGTTTCATAAGAACAAGATTTCGATCCACATGCTTGATAGGCTTCTTTAACGAGATAACTCGCATACATGGCCAAAAACAACTAGTGTTTGTTTCGATATCAAGACAACTTTTGATAAGGTACTTCATAACCTCTTAATCGACAGACTTTAATCCGTTGGAATTACTAACCATCTATTGCAATAGATTAGTTCTTTTCTCACAAACAGATACCAAAAGGATTAGAATTAATTCTACAGCAATTATACTCCGACCACTAGCCAGTGTTGTGCAGGGCAGTGTCTTGGGTCCATTGCTTCTTACAACCTACATCAACAATACATGCAGGTAATTCAACACGGGTAAAACTTACGTTCACGCTGGTAAATAAGATATTTGCAACATGCAAAGTATTATGCAAACAATCCCGCGTGAACTCAACAAGATACATGACTAATGTAAGCGCTGAAACTTTAAACTCAACACACAGAAATGTAGCTGACTATGTATTGGAGAAATATCTGTCAAAATAAAGCTGACACAAAGACAACGTACTGGCCAAACTCAAATCAGCAACTGACCTTGGGGTGCACTATTCGCAAAGTGTAAAACTTCGCTGAAAACTTCAGTGCCACTTTGTAAACGACAGGAGGCTAGATAGATTAAAACATATGTTTGAGGGATTCGCAACGAAATTCGCTAGTTAATTTGGCAACCTAGGATCCATTTCATTGGATCCCATGGATTTGCTTATATTAAGCCCATTCAGTAAACAAATACATGGACTTCTTTGATGGTCACAGTGTCCAGTGTGTATGTACGTGTGTGGGGTTGTCTGGTATGAAGTGAAGGCACGGGTGCTTCTACGGCATACACATTGCTAAAGCAGTTCGGGAATACCTGAGGTTTTCCGTAGTCACCCTCCACCAATAATGGAATATTACTGTCTCTCAATAATGCTAGAATATTTCCTCTCAATTTCTTGTTTTACATTTGAATTTACGGGTTTAGGGCATTCGTTCAATTCCTTAACAAGTTTTCCTTCGCATGGCCTTCTAAACTTATTAAGGGTTGAGGCACAAATATTTCGACCTTTTCGATAGTGGGATTTCGTCTCGACAGAAACCAGTTACCTAATTCTCTCCCACATTCGTCTCCCATTTCGAATAAGGAAGTGAAACACTTTATTGAGCCACTGTGCGGAGTTTCAAGGACCCTCCTCTGTAGTTCAATGGATTTGCGCTGAAATGACCTATAATTACTCACTTTTGAATACATACCAAGCCTTTCCTATTGGGACAATGACTCTACTGACCGATCTACTGGGGGTGATGAATGTGTATTATTGTTGTATAATTGTTTCCGAGATGTTAGATCTGGATTAGACTGTCGCATGCTCGTTTTTGATAATTATATGGAAATCAAAGATCAGAACTCATGATCACTTTTAACTAAGAATAGCATATAATGAAGCTTTATGACATCATCCTTATAATGGGTAATAAAAGATCTATTACGGATGGTTTGGAGTCCAAGTTGTACCCTGTTGTTTTCCGTCACGTATTGCAAAGCGAGTTTTAAGTTCTGAGCTATTACAATCCTTAACTCTATGAGAAATAATTGGCCTGTCATTATGATCCATCTTCGATTTTTTGGCTACCTTCGGGGGACTGCCCTTTTTTAGCAGAACTACGTCAGTTCTTATACTCGATCTGTAATCATTTATCAAAATCCACTGAAGTAGCAATCACAATCACGTCACGTGAACTGTGAGAACCTGGGTGGTTGTCAATGACTTGAGTAGCCAGATTTTGGCTTTACCTGCTAGAAGCAAACGTTGTCACAAGACTAGGTTTTCTGGTTGTTTCCTACTGGCTGACATGTAGAGGACGAGAGGCAGAAGAATCTACCTCCCTTTAACTTTCGTTTACGGCAGACTTCTTTAGAGTCGATCATTCCCCCTTGGCCCGTGTAAGTCAATCCGCTCCGAGCTTATTCGAGGTAACTTCACGTCAGTTTGTGTGTTGACAGAGCAAGCACTGTCAGATGTGTCATGATTACGCTTGCTTATACCGCTTTTACCATCAGCCACCATTAAAACCACTTCGGATAGCAAGTTGTTTGTGTTCGTGCAGCACTGTTGACACAACTAAACCGTTTATAAACCGCGGGCGTTAGTTTCCAATGATCCAATGTAACGAGCTTGTATAAATTGGTTGATTGCTTTGTATCTGCTCCCTGTCATTTCAGTATGATTCCAGGCATTTTGTAATCTTCAGTGTGTGGTTGTCTAGCTATTCGACTAAACTTATGCTAGTCACTGTGGCAGTTATTTGTAGATTTGTATATCTTGTAGTTTGAGTATATTTGTCCCAGAACAGTAGCGCTCCTGGATACCAAATGATATCACACTCTCAGGCAGACGTTTGGCTGGCCGCCCACCAGAATTCTCCGACAAACTCTGTTTCGGACAATCCTTTCAAGTTGCTATCCATACGTTCAATGTCTGCTTCCAATTCTCGATAAAGTGTGTTCTTCGGCCTTTCTCTTCTCCGTTTCGCTTAAGGATTCCAAGTTAGTGTTTGCCTCGTGATGCAGGTTGATGATTTCTACAAGGTATACGGCGTCTTTTTCTAATTTCCTCTTCAACTGGAAGCTGGTTTGTCCTCTCATGCATTTCGCTGATGCTGATAATATCCGACCAACGGAAATGGAGTATTTTTGTAGACAACTGTTTATAAATGCTTCTACATTTTTGATTATGGTTGAAGTAGTTCTCGAAATTTCAGCCCATACAGTATAACTGTCTTGACGTTCATATTGAAGATTCTCACTTTGATGTTGTTTGACAGATGTTTTGAGTTCTATGGGTTCTTCAATAGCAGGAACGCGGTCCTTGCTTTGTCAGTCCTCGCCTTCACGTTCGCATCTAATTCTCCTTCTCTATCAATTATGCTGTCCAGGTACGTGAAGGATTCCACATCTTTTAGAGTTTCGTCATCAAACGTGATCGGGTTGTTGTTCACGGTGTGGTGTTTGAGGATCTTGCTTTTTCCTTTGTATGTGTTGAGACCTACTGATGCAGAGACTGCTGCTACACTAGCTGTCTTCATCTGCATTTGTTCGTGTATATGGAATAGGAGGGCTAGGTCATCTGCGAAGTCGTGCTTTTTCTCATATGTTGAGGTCTTCATAATCCAGTCGACCACCAGAAGAAAGAGGAATGGGGAGAGTAAGCACTCTCGTCTTACTCCGATATTTACTTGGAATGCATCTGTCAACCTTCATCCATGCAAGCCAACCAGTTTGCCTGGTTGCAGTATAAAAAACAGTGAGAAAATCCAACTGTTTAGAGAAGACGATTATTCAGGAATGAATAAATGGGTCGATCAATTGTTACTATGTAAGAAAATGGAATTAAAATAATGAGAGGGGGATGTAGATAATAATAATAATAATAGACTGGGAAAGTAGTTACTGATGCCCGGTAACGATAACAGCGATTATTTATAATCAGTTCATCATACGCACCTGGTCCGAGAGGAAAATGACAATACATGTTTGTCAAGTCTCTTCTTGAAACTATTTACTGAAGGAATTTTAGGTCATTTCTGGTCGTAGAGTACTCCAAGTGAAAGAAGATATTGGTGAGAAACGTGGGTGTATTTTAGTGCCGGCTTTTTGATATGGAACTTTTCTGGTTTCTCATGTCTACCCTTTAGTCTTCTTACGTTGCTACAGTGAAACCTAATATTTTGTCTCACTACAATGTACTACTTTACAGCAATATCTGTCTTCTGGATTTAAAACAGATTGTTGTATGATTTGTGTTGGCCAGTTCCCTGCAAACTAGCCGCTGTATATTATTTGCTTATACAGCGCATGTCATTAACACGACAGTAGTCACGGTGTTTAATGTGGTGGGTAGTTAATCAAAGTCCATCACACAAAGTGTAACGAGAAGAAAACGTCAAAAAATTTTCGATAGTATTTCAGTCACTCATTTCTTTCCTCACCTTGTCTTATATTCTAACTTATATTTAGATTACTTTTCAACCACATTTTGTTTTTCAGTCTTCAGGAATTCAGTATTTATAAATAAGGTAATGGCTAATAAGATGAAATTTATGTTCCATCAAAAACGTGCACATAAAACTAGTAAACTGATGAAAGGTAGACAAGAATCAATTCACATCAAATTGGTGCTGATGATGTTTCGTCTTAACATAATTGGGTGATGTTTTACAAGTCCTATAAATGTACCAATCTGTAGGGCTCATTTGACGATTCTTTAGGACAGGAATAAAAGTCCCCTGCGACTGACATTAGTTAAACTGTATGGATATGTCCAGTGAGTTTTCTGTTTAATCCAAGTAAAAATCAGGCAGTCGGTCGGCTACAAAAGAGGGATGGGCCCATAAATGTAACGGTCCAAGTCGCCAAACATCGATAGCACATAAAGTTGGACACCAAACTTATAAAAGCAGTTACTAAATTGGTAGCAAAAACAGAACATTTTATGTACGGATATGATATAGGGGGATAGAATCAGTCCATAGAAAGAAAGACATAACCTAACGCCTTAAGGGAAGAAAACGAGTTTATACAGTTTCATCGTTGTGATCGATTCTGACCCATGCCATCCAGAATATCCAACCGTTAGCTAAGATATTCACAAGGACCTCAATCACGTAATCTGCATCTACCTACATGGCTCACACCGAAATTCAGTGACTTCAATGACTGATGTCAAGCTGTGGTTTGGCTGCTCCTAACAGTTTTTCAACCGTCTTCCTCTTCGGACATTTTGATTTCTCCCTGTCTTTGGTTTGGGGCTCCGGGAACCTGAACAAATGAAGGTTTGTTTTGTAAATGTTATAATTATTCTTAAAACATTTCAGCCGAATATTTGTAATTCGCGAATAAACTTTGGTGCCTAAATTGAAATTTGGTTCTACTATTAATTTGGGTACATAAGTTTCAAGAAGAACGACATGCCGTGCCTCAATAAAGAAGAGGGCGAAAACTTGGACGTAACAAGCATATAGGCAGTTGTTATGCTATATGTCAGCCAGTAGGAAACAACCAGAAAACCTAGTCTTGTGACAACGTTTGCTTCTAGCAGGTAAAGCCAAAATCTGGCTACTCAAGTCATTGACAACCACCCAGGTTCTCACAGTTCACGTGACGTGATTGTGATTGCTACTTCAGTGGATTTTGATAAATGATTACAGATCGAGTATAAGAACTGACGTAGTTCTGCTAAAAAAGGGCAGTCCCCCGAAGGTAGCCAAAAAATCGAAGATGGATCATAATGACAGGCCAATTATTTCTCATAGAGTTAAGGATTGTAATAGCTCAGAACTTAAAACTCGCTTTGCAATACGTGACGGAAAACAACAGGGTACAACTTGGACTCCAAACCATCCGTAATAGATCTTTTATTACCCATTATAAGGATGATGTCATAAAGCTTCATTATATGCTATTCTTAGTTAAAAGTGATCATGAGTTCTGATCTTTGATTTCCATATAATTATCAAAAACGAGCATGCGACAGTCTAATCCAGATCTAACATCTCGGAAACAATTATACAACAATAATACACATTCATCACCCCCAGTAGATCGGTCAGTAGAGTCATTGTCCCAATAGGAAAGGCTTGGTATGTATTCAAAAGTGAGTAATTATAGGTCATTTCAGCGCAAATCCATTGAACTACAGAGGAGGGTCCTTGAAACTCCGCACAGTGGCTCAATAAAGTGTTTCACTTCCTTATTCGAAATGGGAGACGAATGTGGGAGAGAATTAGGTAACTGGTTTCTGTCGAGACGAAATCCCACTATCGAAAAGGTCGAAATATTTGTGCCTCAACCCTTAATAAGTTTAGAAGGCCATGCGAAGGAAAACTTGTTAAGGAATTGAACGAATGCCCTAAACCCGTAAATTCAAATGTAAAACAAGAAATTGAGAGGAAATATTCTAGCATTATTGAGAGACAGTAATATTCCATTATTGGTGGAGGGTGACTACGGAAAACCTCAGGTATTCCCGAACTGCTTTAGCAATGTGTATGCCGTAGAAGCACCCGTGCCTTCACTTCATACCAGACAACCCCACACACGTACATACACACTGGACACTGTGACCATCAAAGAAGTCCATGTATTTGTTCGGTAAGAGGTTTCATAAGTAATGCGCATTTCGGTATGCAACGTCTATAGAAACTTACGAGGCTGTTAAACGTTCGTAGTTGCTTGACGGTGGTCGGTTCTGGGTAATCTAGAATTTGCCGCCACTTTGGTCCTAAGGGGTCGAATGCCTTGAGCATCTATAGTGTGTCCTAGGAAGTCTAATGAGTCGGTTCCGATTTGGCATTTCTGAACGTAATAATAATATATTTCTGCACATGCAGAAATATATTATTATTAACGCTTACAGTAATGCCATGTTTTTGTAGTCGTTCGAAAACAAGATCCAGATGCTTGAGATGTGATTCTCTGTCCGGACTTGCGGTTAGACAGTCGTCAACATACGCATGTACGAAGTTGAGACCTCGAAAAACGTCGTCTATGAATCTTTGGAATGTTTGAGCAGCGTTCCTTAGACCGAAAGGCATTCGCAAAAATTCATAGAGTCCGAAGGGAGTTATGATAGCTGTTTTCGGTGTGTCGTCAGTGGCCATAGGGATTTGGTTATACGCCTTAACAAAGTCGATTTTCGAAAAGACAGTTGTACCTTTCAAGGTAGCTGTCAAATCGTGAATGTGAGGCAACGGGTAACGATCGGGAATGGTTTTTGCATTCAACCGCCGTGGTCGCCAGTTGGATGCCAATCGTTGCTGTCCTTTTTAGGGACCATGTGCAACGGAGATGCATATGGGCTATTTGACGGTCGTATGATTCCTAAGTCTATCATGTGATCGAACTCGTTTTTCGCCAACCTTAGTTTTTCAGGAGCTAGTCGTCGTGCTTTAGAGAATACAGGTGGTCCTGTAGTCGTGATGTGATGTGTAACGTTGCTGGTTACACATGGTGGTTTCGGTTGAGTTTGTTGTATCCCAGGGTACTTATCGAGTAGTGGCTGATAGAGTGGGTCTATCATATGCTTAATTGTGACTAAGGATAATTTGCAACCAGAAAAGGAAGTTACGCAAACGGACAAATTAGTGTTTCCGTCTACTAGCCTCCGTTTGTGAGTATTGGTGATTAGATTATGGTGTTGTAGAAGGTCCATACCAATAATTGGCATAGAAACATCTGCAACAACGAAGATCCAGTGAATGGGTTTGCGTAAACCCACGTTAAGGTAAACGTACCTTTTGCCATACGTAGCGATAGGTTTTCCGTTTGCCGCCTGTAAGTTTAGAGCCGATTCGTGAAGCCAGTCGTTGGGATTCGCCGGGAGAACGCTAACTTCTGCGCCAGTGTCGACGAGGTAGCGAACTCTCGTTGTCACATCTGTGACGTACAGCAGACGGCTATGTTCGCCGGCTACGGTTGCCGTTAACGCGTGCCGGCTTGGAAGTTTCCCGAGTTGTTTTTCGAGTCAGTCGGTTTTGAGATGGGAAAATTGCAGGGCTTTCCGCAATTTCTGGAAGACTTTCCATACTGGTTGTGATACCAGCACCAGTCGGGGTTATCCGTCTCTAGTCGTCTAGAGACAGATCGCTTGCGTGAAATGCTTCTACGTGGGGTGCGCGATCTCTTACGGTCGGCACGAAGATTAGGATAACACGTGAGTGTATGACATAACTCGGTTATGTCATTCTGAGTCGTTTGAGGCTTTTCTTTGACTGAAAAAACCTCGGTAGTAGAAGATTTCGTAATTTCCAAAATACGATCGGCAGATGCAGCCAGTTCGTCTAAGGCGTTGTTCTGAAACGAGACCAGAACCGCTTGCACCTGTTGGGGAAGTTTTGACAAGAAAATTTGTTTGAATAGACCTTCGTCGAAAGTTCTTAGGCCTATAACCTCTCTCATCCGTTGCAAAATGTCCGTCGCAGAACCGTACTGCAGGTCTATGTTATTAAAGAGTTGATCTAACCTTTGTCGATCGGTTAGGTCTCCTCGTCTAAGAATCGAACGTTTTAAGGTTTCGTAAGGTTCAGAAACATCACTAGAAAACATACTAGGTGTTACGTACCTGTTGAATTCCCGCGGTAGTGCCTTGACTACTGCGAGGAATTGTGCACGTGTGTCGTTCACGCCGTGCTCGTGGAAGTCGGCTTCTGCGTAGCAGAACCAGGCTTCGATATTGTCGGGTCAGAAAGGCATGAGTTGGAACGAGGTTGGGGACATGATCTTAATCTTAAATACCTTATGAGTCTGTTCAGCCATAGGGGAATATTAAGTACGAGAATACAAGGGAAAAATATATAGATATCCTGAAACACGGAGGAAAAATATCACAATGTATAAAAAAAATGAAAATTAAGGCAAAATTAGGCCAGAAAAGGAACAGACTCACAGTTGCCATTCGGTGTACCAGATCACGTCGGTCTCACCAATGAGGATGTCACAGGTATTCAGTGTTTGACAACGCTTTTACCAGCAACACCTCCTAATATACTTTGTTCCCAGCGAGAGAAACCAAAAGACAGAGTCGAGGAAATCGGAAGAGTGTGTTTGGTGATTACCAATATATCGGAATTCTCTGATCTAATCTGGCTAGCGATTGCAGTAGATGTTGAGCACAGCGTTACCACACGTGATCTGGTGCGGATGCATGACCGAGCGCCTTCAGCTAGATGAGTCCACAAAAACATATGGTCAGCATCCAATGTCGAAAACTTACAGAGCTATTTGTTTTGAGGATTTATTTACCGCTACACTCTGTGTTGAGTTTAAAGTTTCAGCGCTTACATTAGTCATGTATCTTGTTGAGTTCACGCGGGATTGTTTGCATAATACTTTGCATGTTGCAAATATCTTATTTACCAGCGTGAACGTAAGTTTTACCCGTGTTGAATTACCTGCATGTATTGTTGATGTAGGTTGTAAGAAGCAATGGACCCAAGACACTGCCCTGCACAACACTGGCTAGTGGTCGGAGTATAATTGCTGTAGAATTAATTCTAATCCTTTTGGTATCTGTTTGTGAGAAAAGAACTAATCTATTGCAATAGATGGTTAGTAATTCCAACGGATTAAAGTCTGTCGATTAAGAGGTTATGAAGTACCTTATCAAAAGTTGTCTTGATATCGAAACAAACACTAGTTGTTTTTGGCCATGTATGCGAGTTATCTCGTTAAAGAAGCCTATCAAGCATGTGGATCGAAATCTTGTTCTTATGAAACCGTGTTCTGACGGGTGGACCAGGCTTTTTTGAGCAGGTGATCAGATAATTCACTTCATATCACTTTTTCCACTACGCGTCATATAATTGGGGTGATATATATAGGTTTGTATTTCTAGATCAAATTTTTGGTCCTGATTTGTGTATGGGTGCAACATACGCTATCTTCCTAGTTTCGGAGTATGTATCTGCTTCTAAGAATGACGTGAATATTTTGAGTAATAGTGTTCTTATGTTCGGTCCTACCATTCTTTTAAAGAATCAATGGGATATCATCTGCATCAGAACTTGCATTCAACTTAAGGGTTTGGTGAAGGCGTGTATATTAATGAGTGATAAGTTACTAATACTATGATTATTTTTGCTGGTGCATTTGATATTGATATCTGGGACATGAGATTTATTCCCATAGTGGGAGAACCATCCACTTAGTAGTTCACATATGACGGTTAAAACATAATACGTCGCACCATCGTACGGTATGGGGTGCCATTTTGGACATAATATAGTACTATTTAGTGGTGACATTGAACATTTCTAATGTTTCTGAAGGATTATCACTAGTAAAGAGACTACTCCAGTCAGAGAGCTTTATTAGAAATCGAGTTTCCCTAGTCATTGTGAGCATAGTCTGTATATTGAAAATGTGTCGTTGTTGTCTTGGATTTGTTGCACTTTGCAAGAAACAGTAGAGTGAATAAGACTATTTTACGATCACTTTTGTTAGACTTTTCGCCAACCACTTCATACGTCGGCGTGACATTATGACAGGATATCAAGTCGAGAGCATTGCTGTTGCAATCACCACAAGTAATTTTGTATACGAAATCAAGAGAGGCAGCCGTAACAAATCACTCACTTATAGCAGTGTCAGTTGAACTAGGAGTGTTTGGAGCTGTATATACACATCCAGTTAGTTAAATTCTTTCCTCATAGATGTACTAAAAGCTCTATTGCTACTTTAGTCTTTATCTTTCGAATCCCTTCTAACATCCTTTCATGATATACCTTTACATTCTGTTTATCAAACTATATTTTGTGTGGTTACTTTCTTATTTTAATTGTTGCTATTTTCTTTCCATCTCTTGTTACTTTCATTTTGTTGTGCTAATCTCGATTGTGAAAACGTGAGCCGACGTACATCTGTGTTAATATTTTTCGACGATTTCTGTCTCTAAAATCTCTACTTCATACCGGAACCATGATCTTGTGACTACGGCTCACTGCTGGGAGGTTTCAGCTAATGGGTTTGGAGCCCCGTGTGCTGTATGATGAACATTCACTAAGTTAGTTGCTTCCATGCTCACTACAGTATACACAACCTTATTGAGAACTAAACTTTAGAATCTCGTTCATGCGGCAAGTCCCTGTTTAAGGTGACTCAGATGTCCTGAGAAAAAGTCCAGGGGACTGCTCTTTGTGAAATTCCATGAATTCGTTGAGTAACATACACAGAAAGGCTTAAAGCTAGATCTGTTTACTCTGTCCTATCGCACATTATGAGTTGATCTGATTTTGATGTGTAGGATACTCAGGAGTGGTATTGGACCCGACATACCCCATATTTTACTTCACAAAAAGTCGAGAAATTTCATAAAGCATAACAGAGTAGTAGAAAAGCCAAGAATAAATGAAATACAAGTGACATACAGATTTTCAGACCGAGTCATCAGTTGTTGGAAGCTCTTACCCGAAGCAGTGGTGTCTGCACATTTAATTGAATCATTCAAAAGAAAAGTAGACACTCACAAAAGCATACTAGAAAAGGAACAACATAAGCCGTAGTTGTCACAACATAAATTTGAGTCTGAATTTGAAACCTGAACTTGAATTCTGAATCTGTTCTTTTAAGCTGAAACTGAAACTGGGTCTAGAAGGTCATTCTCTGCGTGGCTTAATACGAAATTTGCTGACTATGTCTAAGCTAATTGAACTGAAGCAAGATGTAAGTTTTGTTATCCTCAATGAACTTGTTTCTTCGGCGTATAAAACGTGTATGGTGTGGTTACAAGCGTAATCTAAGCCAGCAGTGAAGACGTAAAACAGGTTTTAAACTGATATGCCTCGAAACTTGCTAACTTGAGTAGATAAATAAGATTTGTTAATCCTTCAGTCATTTTTGCTAGCGTTTGGTCCCTCATTGTATATTGCACTACCCTGTTTTCTCTCGATAAATTATCATACTTTTTGGTTTTTAGGGTGATTTGGAAAACTTGTTAGAGGAAAATAAGACAAAGTTGGTTGTTGTTGATTTCTTTGCTACTTGGTGCGGCCCATGTAAAACCATAGCTCCTCTGTTCAAAGAATTGAGTGAGAAGTATGACGCGGTCTTTGTGAAAGTCGATGTCGACAAACTTGAAGTAAGTAATACTTAGATAAATTTGAGGACCTTACTTCACTGTCCTCATAGTCCAGTGAAAATTTTTTAATGCTTTTATTATTAAGTTTACCAACATGCAATAATAACGTGATATTATCTTTTAGGAGACCGCCAGATCCCATAATGTCTCAGCTATGCCAACGTTTATAGCATTAAAAAATGGTGAAAAAGTTGGTGAGGTTGTTGGAGCTTCTATTGCTAAAGTTGAGGATATGATCAAGAAACATATTTAATTTCTGTATTCTGGTATTAATATACATTTAAGTATGCGTTTATAAATGTGTATGTATGAACGTTTTCATTTAAAATAAATTATACTCTTACATTGGTTTCCTTCTCGACTTACATCGTTTTTGATGTAGGTGGAGTTCCGGGCGGTTGTTGTGCTGTAACTACCGTCTGGTCAAAAGTCAGGTTAGGTATACAGTAAAACTCCTAGTTTATCGATATGTCCAAATCTGACTGGTTTCATGTAATCTAACGTTATCCATTTGCCACTATCTTTAATAGATCCTTAACTAGTCTCATACTGAAATTGTGGAGAAAGATAAAGATAATCCATATACCTAAGAGAGTATCTGGTGATAAGAATTTGAAATTTAGACCCACAGCAATAACCTTACCTTTCCTCAAAACAATGTAAAAATTATTGTTACTACCACTTCACCCGCAATAAGAGAACACATTGATCCGTATCAGTTGGCTTACATATGCAGAAGAAGCGCTTTATGTGTTGCTGTTCTGCATCACAACATAGTGTTCAGCTTGGGAAAGGGTAAGAGGTATGTTCGATGCGCATTTCTGAATCATGCTTTTGATTCTATACTAAGACAAATTTACTTGTCAAGTTAATCAGTCTCAACACTGACCGCTGGATAACCAATTGGATATGTTCTTATTTCTCTGAAAGGGGACAGTACACTGTGTTTGGAGGGAAGTGTCCAACGTCTATACTGTCTCATGATGGTGTGCCACACCGAGCTGTTCTTTTTTCCCGCATAATCTGCCATCATCCAAAGGAAACACTCGTGGAATATGCAGACGATTTCTGTGTGTGCCGATTTCTACCCTTTTGTCTCGTATTGGGTGGTGGCCTGTTGATTGTCTCATAATTAATCCGTCTAAATGTCGAGCTGCTAACTTTAGCCTGAGACATGAACAGCATCTAAATACATGTTGGGGTCCCATAATGCTTGTGCCATTAGAGACTTTGATAAACACTGTCGAAGGTCAATTATCTTGATGTTACCTTTTCCTCTGATCTCTCTTGGTCTTCTCATGTTTTACTGTTATCGAAGAAAGTTTTCCGTCTGACTTACTACGTGGGGAGGCTGTGTTTTTGGGATTACTCGACGTTTACACTTACAATCTGTCGATTTCTCCATATTACCAGTTATTCTTTGCTGTTCTGCTTTATTCTTTCCCGGGCTTTTGAGAAAAAAGCTGCTGTGTCGCGGAGAGTTCTGAAGTCAGTTAAGAAGGTGTGCGGTGAATCTTTCGAAGTCATTAATATGGTTGTGGATAGACATCTAAAGTCTTGCAAACTCCTGGTAGATGTTATCAAGTAATAAACATTCCCTTCATTCACGTATTTCTTATATATCTTCTGTTAGAACGAGACGTCAATGCATTAAAATCCATGCATGCAAGCAAAGGTTTAAAAGTTCTATAATACCTTACCTAGCAAATATACTCTGTGACGAACACGTTGTTAGAGTTAACGTAGTCAATAAATTGTATTATTGGACGTCTTTCATTTGAAAAGTTGTGCGGATTCAGTTCTTTTTTGTTGTTTTTGTAAAAGAAACTTGTTGAAATACTTCGTGCTGAGAATTCTATATTATACCAAAATATAATATTGAATAGAGCTATTAATAATGACGAACAAAATCTTCAAGTTGACCACAGCTCCTACCTTAATTTAGACGCCTTTCTAGAATTTTTCCTACTATTAGTTCGTCAAAACATACTTCAAACAAATGAATAGGCAGTTATAGGAAATCAGGGTTTTTTTGAAGGTTTGTTTGTAGTTTCTTCGCATCACCAATAATCATATACAGAGTTCTTAGGTAAATCACAAGCACATAATTGTGTTATGGTCCTGTGGATGGTGCCTAACATGTAATCTTCGTTCTAGATACAACGTAGATCAAAAGTATTAAGCGTTCTCCACAACATAGCTTTGACATTATGTCATACCGTATGGTTCACAATTAATACGTCTAGCAAAGTCAAATGTATTCAAAACTTAGTGGGGGTAAATGTTCACTGGGATGTCCGACATCTTTTAAACATCAGGAAAATGTGATGTCATGTAACGCATAATTTTCGTTTAGTGGGCAAGAGCAGTATCATGAAGGAACTTATACAGTTTTTAAATTCGAGTCCTAAAATTGTTGCTTTTTTGATGCGCGTTTTGGGCTTCCTAAATTAGACATTTATATATATAAACAATGAAACACTACTCATCGAATGGTAGCGTTGCATAATAATTATATAATGTCACTTTTATTATAAAATAATATTGAGTAACTGGAAGAAAGAGAATTATAATAATCAAAGTAATTATTCGAAAAATTAAACAGTCGCCACATTGCGTAATATATGAAAAAGGATTAACAAAATATTTTGATGATAGGTCAGTATAACGGTTATGTAAGGACCGAGAGACGGATGTTAAGATTAGGTAAAAACACAAAAGTGGGAGAAGTTAGAAAATTGGATGTTTTCGAGAAGAAAAGATTTACTCAAAGTTCAGCTAAAAACTCACTCCTGTACCAATGGTCAAGTTAGCGAGGGTGGTTGTACAGATTTGTTTTAAATGCAATGGTTAGGTTTGTAAATTTGGATTCCGATAACCTCAGTGTCATTTCCCATTTTGGATCAAATCAGTTTACTTGCTCATGTGGAGCAGGGTATATTATCACACCAAGCCAGCTTATTCGAAAAACATCTCCGAACATTACCTTGCCCGGCTCTCCAAAGGATCATAGAAGTCAGTCAAAAGCTAAATCTTGGAGCATCTTATCAGTTCTAGTCACTCTAATTCACCAGAAGCCTTCAAAATCACACAGTCGGGAGAGTCAACCCAACGGGAACGCATAAAAAACTTATGTACAGCCTAGGTTAGTTCTATGCACCAACTCATGCCCAACCTTTGTGTGCGAAAACAGCATGTTCGGTCCCTCATTTTTCTATGACTTTAACTTCTCTTTTTTAAAATTATTATTTCCGTTCCGCTTAGCGTGCTGTTTTCACATTCACTAAGCTGAGGCACATTACCCGAAATTCGGAAGCTGGCTCACCTCACACCAATCAACGAACGTTCGAGCTAATGACCGGTAGCACTTCTCTCTATACTCTCAGAAGTTATGGAGTCCCTGATATACGACGGTACATAAAACTATCTATCATCCTTAAAATTCTTTTCACCCCAACAGCACGGCTTCAGAAAAGGTCACTTTTGGATAACCAACCTGCTGACTGCGGTGGACATATGAACAACCATCGTTGATGGCAAAGGGAAGATTGACGTCATATACCTTGATTTCTCAAAAGCTTTCGCTGGGGTCAACCATATATGTCTTATCAATAAGCTCAAACGATTAGGTACCAAATCACCTTTAATTGATTGGCTCAATTGATATCTAAAAAATTGACATTCTAAGGTCAGGGCTAACTTCACTTTTTTTCAAGCTATGGAATGTCCTAGTGTGATCTCCCCAGGGTTCATTACTAAGACCTACTCTTCACTTGTTTTATGTAAACAATCTTCCACAACAGGTATCGTCAGGCTTATCACTTTTCGCTGATGATGTGAAACTCTGGAAAGAAGTATACAACAAAGATAATAAACTGGCACTTCAGGAGGATCTGAATCTACTTCAAAGTTGGGCAGATGGTAACGGACTTACCGTTAACACTTCAATTATTATTTTATTTATTTTAACACATAGATATTGGTACAAGGAGGCACCAACTACATATGCGCCGCATAAATCACATTTGGTATGTGTGAGGGCTGTGATACTGCCCGGGTGCCCAAACCGATGCACGTGGTTTTCTTAGGGAGCAACACCCTGAGCCGTCGACCTGGAGGTCTGATCCACAAGGCAATGGAGCAACGTCAGGAGATGCAGTCACATGTTCGCCGGTGATCAACAATTGGTTCATACGCCATTTGTTTATTCAGGATACTGGGGCCAATGTGCACCATTGGTTTGGAATGAGGGTTTTCCAACTCCCCTAGGTGGACTCTCCATGTCCACCAACCCAATTAAAGCGCCGGACATTCGCTTTCCATCCTCTCAATTTCGTAAACACCCCCCTCAGGTAGGCAATGAGTAGGGCTTCCCTAGCAGAGGCTATATATGCGTGGCCACGTGAGAGTATTTTGGGAGGAGAGCGGACTCTCTCCACTCTTGGCCGTACCAGAGCATTTGGGGGTGTTAACACTTCAAAGTGTAAAGTAGTCCATCTGAGACATGTTGCAAACTACAACCACAACTTAAGGAATTCCTCTCTAGAGGTTTCCCAAATTGAAAAACATCTAGGAGTGTTGGTACCCTATGACTTAAAGTCTTACGCTAAATGTGACAAAAGTGCCTTCCGAGCAAACCTTGCACTGGTAACACTGAGGCGCATTTTTGGCCAGTTCGACGGAAGAACCTTCCACATAATCTTCGACAGTTTTATTCGTCCCCATTTATAGTAAGGAAACAGTATTTCCTCCCTCGCTCCAAAAGGATGAGGACACTCTCGAACCTATTCATAGGTGAGTCATGAAATCAGTTCAGGGATTCAAATTTAAGTCTTATGAAGAGCGCCTTCAATCATCGAATCTTTACCCATTAGAGCACAGGCGTCTTAGAGGTGACCTAATGGCTTACATGATCCTAAATACTTTTGGACATCCCCTTAAACACCTACTTAAGTTTAGTTCCAACACAAACCTTAAGGGTAACACCCAGGAACTGCAGACTGAACACAGTAGAACAAACTGTGGACAAACCTTCTTCTCTTTAAGAGCGGTCAAATGCTGGAATTTGCTCACGGCTGAGATAGTCCAAGTGACTTCCCAGGAGTCCTTTAAGAGAAAACTTGACATATTCGTAAGGACTAATGAATGTATCTTACTATGATTTACCAATTTTTCTCCTCTTTTATTGATAATATACCTAGTTTCCTGCCTGGAGTTATCAGTGATCCACTGCTACTAGATACAAAAGCCCGTTAAGCGAAAGCTTCTTCCATTCCATCCAAAGACATCTCTTCACAATTCTTATCATTTTCTAAATTATTAAACCTTTTAGTTATTCTATTCTTAACAGCTAACAAGTAGACACTTATCTTCACTTTATCACTTTTTTTCACTAGACAATTATTACATAACTTCTTATCAACATCGGAATCTTCATTTATCACAACACACCACTTCAAGCTGTTTTTCTTAATATTCAGAATCATTCTATCTTACTATAGACACGTTATTTTAACAAATAAAATTAACTGTTAAAATACGATGGTTTGTGAGAGAATAAACCAGCTTCCAGTTGAAGAGGAAATTAGGAAAAGACGATGGAAATGGACAGGACATGCATTATGCAAATCATCAAACTGCATCATGAGGCATGCCCTAACCTGGAATCCTGAAGGGGAACGGAAAAGAGGAAGGCCAAACAACACATTACGTCGGGAAATAGAAGCAGACATTAAAAGGATGAATCACAACTGGAACGAGCTGGAAAGGATTGACCAGAACATGGTTGGATGAAGAGTGCTGGTGAGCGGCCTATGCCTCTTCACGAGGAGTGACAGGCGTATGTAAGTAACTATTAAAAAACGGTTGTATAGCTTGATTAAATGAAATCGTCGAAAAGAGAAGTTTCTTCAGTGAATCACCTTCCTTCTTCTTCATCATCTTCAACACTATTATTAATTACAATTGATCTGGTCTTAAAGATGATGACCTAAATTAAATGAATAACACTTGTATGACAATTACATAACATTAGGGTTAGTGTATGAATTTGTTCATGCATTCATGACTCTATACATAATAGTTGTTAAACATCAAATTCTATATTGAGCAGTATAACTTGTAAAGTAGAATATAGTGTTTCATGTGTTTAGTCCCTAATTAGTTTGACTCAAAAAACCTTTTCTGTTACTAACCATCATGTGCTCACTAGTGACTGGTTTCAAGAGGTATATCCTGGAGTTCTAGTGAGAAGCAGTGACCAGTGGAGTTCAACCGGGTCTGTTGTAAGATAGTAACTCACTGAAGAAAATGGTGGATGTGTCGCTCAATTTCGTGGATTAGTTGAAGTTAGACAATAACACCCTTGGATGCCGGCTCAGTGGTCTAGAGGTCAAGCGTTCGCGTACGAGACTGAAAGGTTTTGGGTTCGAATCTCGTGAGTCTGGATGGTGGATGCGCATTACTGAAGAGTCCCACAGTAGAACGAAACAGCCGTTCAGTGTTCTAGCTACAATTGACCCATGATCTCAACTGTTAAAATGACTATAATATCCGCAAAAACCCCTTCTGAAATAATTTATAGTAATGTATTCTTGTTCTTGTATTCTGTGTATGAATGAGGCAGTAGGCTGTCGAATTCACTATTAGTTAACAAATACATCAATAACAATAATTTAATGCCCATTTATATAAACCTGGAATCAAAATCAACTGTATAAATTATAACCCATGCAAACTGTTTTATGAAAATGGCTAGCAGTTGGATCCAGGACTCATGTTTCATCCTATTTGGGACTCGTCAGACGGATGTACCTGCATCCCAGACTTGTTGATGTTCACTCTGAGACTCGAACTCATTACCGTTCGCTTCAAATACCGTCGCATTATCCACTAAGCTACTGAGTCTTAATAGCCACTTGCTTGCACATTGGCTTGATTTTAAATTCACTTGATATCATTTATTTGAATCTTCCCATTGATGTTTAGAACTGAAACGGATCAATTGCAGTCCTAAACATCGATGGGAAGATTCAAGTAAACATTATCAAACTGTCTTGTGTTTACAATATATTTTACTACATCGAAACTAGAGAATTGAAACAGAAATCTAGGGCTGATTGAAAATCAAAGTATACTATATATATATATCCCGGCATCCCTCGTAATCAATTACGAACTTAAATCGCGTTAGTAAATAACGGAATGAAAGTAAGTCAAGCACGAGAATAACGTTTGAATACATTCAAAGAATGCATTCAGAGAAATTCACAGAAGGAAAAGAAGCGAAAAGAATCAGAGAAGGTATATGAGACAACTCGATTTAATCAAACATGACTATATATCTTTAGTCAAACACATAGCGAATAAAGTAATTAACATACATTCAATCACATAAAAGCAGTCAGAATTTGATAAACGAATAAGTGACAACGTAAAAATGTGGCTTAAGAAGAATGAGTAGATTGGTCTGTCTAGAGGCTAGAATAACCTATGTCGGCTTGACATAGTACAAGCCCCTAAAATACACAGTTATTATACAATATAATGTAACTGAAATAGTATCAATCACGTACTATATCAATAAATAACTGAAAGAAAACATGAACACAACTATTTCAATAAGTCCTATACAGAATAGATGGAATATGACTAGCAGGAAGATTTAGAAAGAGCGTCATTTCATCCTGTTTGAGAATCATCAGTCGTTTCAGAGTTCATGTCCACTATATCAAGGTGGTTAACGTTTTTTTAGTAATTTAGTTTTCTACGGGATGAGATCGCTAACCCCATACTCAAGGTGATCTGCACAGTATGCATATATTCTAATTGAGATTGAATATATTTCTGTTAAAAATACAGACAACGAAATAATTCAAAATGATTATAAATCAAATGAATATTGATAGTGATTAGCTATATGGATTTATTAGCTATGCAAATAACGCGTTAGTTAGTACAAAGCAAAGGATACTGAGTTCAAGTCCTGAAATGAAATATGAACTTACTACCTGGGATCAAGGCACATTCAACTAACAAAAAAATATCTAAATAGAACGTAGTAATGCATTTTCTTTTTGATATCATCTACTATTCACATTTTGAGGGGAGCCCCTCACTTGGGATCCTCAAGGCCAAAGGAGAAGAGAAAGAGACCAAAGAACACATTAAGCTGAGAAATGGAAACAGATATGGGAAGGATGAACAAGAATTGGATAGAACTAGAAAGGAAGGCTCATGATATAATGAGTTTGAGAATGCTGGTTGGTGGCCTATACTCCATGGAGAGCAACAGGCGTAAGTAATTAAGTAAGCACTAGTCATATTCCATCTATTCTGTATAAATTTCTACTAATTCAACTTAATTAAGGTAATAATTAACCAGTTATCAAAATTCTTTTATTCATTCTATAAAATTAAAATTAAATTTTATTATAAATGCTAATCACTAATTTAAAGTACAGTTCAAATCGGGTTGCCATGGTGAATTATTTATGTATGTTACTAGATTTAATACATTAATAATAATTCTTTTATATACATAGTTCCGTTTATTATCTTAAAGGGAAAAGATTCGTTCAGTTTTAATCAGCTGTTTACAATCTACTAAATATTTCTATGGATCAAACTTATTACATACATTGGCATACTCATACATAAGAGGATGATTAAAGATGATTATATGTATCATAATGTAGCGAAGATTTTGATAGAGTTCAATGACAGTGATGTAATTTAAACTTGAGAAAGAGTTGAAATAATGGATAGCGTAATAATTAAAACATTGGGGGGGGATACTGTTACCAGGGCAAAGAAAGATTTACTACTGTCTCTATTTGGATAAATAGATCTTGTCTTAGATGGTTAATCGCTATCGCTTCGGTTAGAGTTTGATTGTTCGTTAATCATATTAAAGGACTTTAGTGTATCGAATTTATGTCCTTTAATCAGTTACATAACAATCAATTTAAACCTTACTTACTTAAGCCTCTTACTCCAAATGAAACATAGGCGTCCGACCAGCATTCTCAAACCCACTCTGTCCTCGGCCTTCCTTCCCAGTTCTGTCCAATTTTTGTTAATTCTTCTCATATCTGTTTCCATTTGTCGGCGTAATGTGTTCTTTGGTCTTACTCTCCTCCTTTGACCCTGAGGATTCCATGTGAGGGCTTGCCTTGTGACGCAGTTGGATGCTTTCCTCAATGTGTGTCCTATTCACTTCCAGCACTTCTTCCTGATTTCTTCCTCCACTGGGATCTGGTTTGTTCTCTCACACAGTAGGTTGTTGTTAATAGTGTCTGGTCAACGGATCCGAAGTATTTTACGTAGGCAACTGTTAATAAACACTTGTATCTTCTGGATGATGGTTTTCGTAATTCTCCAGGTTTCCGCCCCATGCAGTAAAACTGTCTTGACATTTGTATTGAAACTTCTGACTTTGGTGTAGGTTGACGGACAGTTGTTTCGAGTTCGAGATATTCTTCAGTTTTCGATATGCTGCTTTTGCTTTGCCGATTCGTGCCTTCACATCTGCATCAGAGTTACCGTATTCATCAATGATGCTGTCCAGATTTGTAAAGGTTTTTACGTCCTTCAAATCTCCTCCGTCAATTGTGATGCGATTGGTACATGCTGTGTTGTATAGGAGAATCTTGCTTTTCCGTTTGTGTATATTGAGACCTACAGTTGCTGAGGTTGCTGCTTCACTGGTCGTCTTCTCCTGAGTTTGTTGTTGCGTGTGTGATAGAACAGCCAGATCATCTGCGAAGTCTAGGTCGTCCAGCTGCATCCTAGATGTTCACTGTATCCCATGTTTCCCCCCGAAGATGTCGACGTCTTCATGATCCAGTCGATCACCAAGAGAAAGAGGAAGGGTGAGAGTAGGCTACCTTTCCTGAAACCGGTCTTTGCCTCGAACGAGTTTGTCAGTTGTCCTCCGTGCACAATTTTGCAGTTTAATCCATCATATGAATTCCGTATGATATTGACTATCTTCGCAGGAACACTATAGTATCGAAGAAGCCTCCATAGTGTTGTCCTGTCCGCACTATCAAATGCTTTTTCGTAGTCAATGAAGTTGATGTATAATGATGAGTTCCTGTTAGGATATTCGGAAAAATATACCAATAATTATCATGTTAAGTCTAATGGTGTCCTTGGACTTTAAATGGACACTCCCTATTGGTCAGTATTTATTTCACTTGTTAAATATTGTACAAATGTTGTTTTCTATTTTATGGTACGATGTCGTTTGTTTGTTTGGTATATAAACAGAGTATGTCTGAAATATAATGATTCATATCTCAGAGGCTGAGACTTGTGTTCTGAACTCAACTGGCTGGGCTAGACAGCAAAGCAGGGCTAGTCGATAAATACGCTGCGCATCTAATCTGCAGTCCACACGTTACAACAGTTCCATTTAATTGATTGTTCCACATTGATTTGTAGAGTTGCGACTTGGTCTGTACACCATCTATGCTTGCGGAATCCAGCCTGTTAGTCTCGAAGTTGGACATCTACGGAGTCCTTCATTCTGTTTAACAATACCCTGTTGAAGACATTTCCTGGTATTGAGAGAAGAGCGATGCCTCTTTAGTTCTCACATTTGCTGAGATTCTCTTTCTTGGTATTTTGATCCGGTATCCTTCTTTCCAGTCTGTTGGTACTTGTTCTTCATCCCAAATCTTATTGAAGAGAATGTGAAGTATCTTTGCAGTTACTGCTACGTCTGCTTTCAGTGCCTCTGCTGGAATATTGTCTGGTCCTGCTGCTTTGCCACTCTTGATTTGTCTGATGGCCATACTGACCTCTCCAATTGTTGGTAAGCCAACATGAATTGGAAGGTTCGTGTGTGTTGCTTCAATGTTGGGTGAGTTCAGTGTAGTTGATCGATTTAAGAGTTCTTTAAAGTGTTCTTCAATGTTACTGATTACTTTGCCTTTCTTGCTTTTCACTAATCATCTTAGTTTACGATGATTTCCAGCAAATTTCTTTGTTGTTTTTAAAGTTTATACGGAATTAAATCGATTTCTTTTCAATTAAACTAATTATTACTATAATTAGAAGTTTCTATGTTATAAGAAAACTTATTCACCTACACTAATCATACTACTTATATTAAAAGAGCATCTTTTTTAAAGTTTAAATCACGTGGTTTCTTTACGTGACAATTTAAACAATATGATAAGTATCAATTTATTGTCATTAGATTTAATAGTACATGTTTAATCCTTTTTTTTGTTATTCTATAAGACTCTACTGTTATTCAATGAATTAAAAGTTCATTTGATGACTACTTATAAGCATATACAATTTCATATCTATATAATGAATTAATGATAATTAGTAATAACTCTGCCTGGAATTCCTCTGAGGCTACTGTCGATCCTAAGAAGGAGGTTTTGGGTATGAGGTTCGTAGCCCCATCTTGTAGAAAACTAACTTGCTATGGTGAATTATGTATACATGTTACTAGATTTAATACATTGATAATAATTCCTTTATAAACAAAACCCCATCCAATAATAATCATCTGCTCAGTAGTGACTGACTTCATGAGACATTCTTGAAGTTCTAGTGAGAAGCCGTGACCAGTGGAGTTCAATCAGGTCTTTTGTGAGATATCAGCTCACTGAAGACAACGATGACGGTGGTGCGATTTCGTGCATTGGTTGAAGTTAGACATTAACACCATTGGATGCCGGCTCAGTGGTCTAATGGTTAAGCGCTCGCGTGCGAGACTGATATGTTCTGGGTTCGAATCTCGCGGGGCGGGATCGTGGATGTGCACTGTTGAGGAGTCCAACAGTAGGACTAAACGGCCGTCCAGGTTTTCCATGATGGTCTAGCTTCAATTGACTCATGATTTCAATTATTGGAATCACTAATCATAAAGAAAAATGAGTAATCTTATAAACTTTCAGTTGATCTATTGACTATTATTATATGATTTATTATTGCTAAGTTATTTTCGATTAATTAGTTACACTCTTTCAAATATGGAATATATAGAACTCAAAATAACTGTCTGTCAGCTAATATCAAGGTCAGATTCTTCAATACCAACATCAAGACAGTTCTAATGTACGGAGTTGAAACGTGGAGAACTACTGCTACCACTGCCAGAGGGAGAATTCCTTCACTGTTTACTGACTCAATAAGCAGTTTACTTGGAAGAAACAAACTAGCGCGGCAAGTGAATGTACGCCTACTTTAATAAAGGCATATTTCTAAAGGTGTTTTAATGATAAAAATAATACCATTCATATATTAACTAAATAAATATAATAAACCCATGGTGGTTAGAGGTAGTCAACAAGAAACCCTGAATCTAGGTTTCGTGCTACTTGGCACTCGTCAGCAAGGCGTACCTGTAATCTTGATAGAACAGTCAGAGACATTACCACTAAGCTATTCGAGTCGCCGCTGGTCGATAGAATTCGATCTGCACTAAGAAGGACCTAACATTGGTCACCACCCAATTATAATAAACCCATAACTAGAATTTAAGGAATGAATATCAACAAAGGAAAGAGAATGGAGAATAACTAACTTATGATTCGTTTTGAAATGATTTAATTCAGTATTTATTGAGTACCGTTGTTAGTGACAGAAAATGTAAAAATATGAAACTAAGTTATAGTCAGTTACCTATAGCAAATGTACTTTACCAGGATTGATCAGTCTTACGCGCATATTCGTTTGACTAATCGTCAACTTTGTGACCTTGAATGAGTACTGAATGTATTACAGAGGTATATGAAGTGCATAAAATATTTCACTTTGTGAATTATTACTCTATCTAATCCAATATGTTTTTGTTTAAATAAATCTGAATCACAGGTTGAAATCATGATTCAGTTGAAGGTAGACCACCACGGAAAACCTAGAAGCACTGGACGGCCGTTTCGTCCTAGTATGGGACTCTTCATGATTTCAACCTGTGAAATTTCTAAAACTCTCCACAAAACCCATTCTGATCACTTTTACTAATTTAGTTAGGCATCAATTGTGAACAAACTATATCTAATTATAATGGTATGGAGTATCTAATTAAAGTTTAAGCATTACAATAAACAAGACCTTAGCATCTAGTTTGTGATGTCACTACAATATATCAACTTTGTTGAACAACTATGCCCTGTTATATCCGATCTATATTATGTTGGCTTACGAGAAATTATTTCAATCTACCATCTTATTGTTATCAAATATTGATCTTGTATTTCATTATTGAATAGAAGTACACATATCTATGCATCATTTAGAAGTGATTTGTGCAACTTTCAATCATGGACTGAAATTTTTGTCATTACAGTTTGATATGATGAAAAGAAAAGTCATGATTACGTCCGTTTCGATTCAGTGCGATGATCATTCAGTGAAGTATTTGTTTTCTTTTCCCAGTATGATATTTTGTTCTGTATAATAAACGATATTCTTGTATTCCATTGACATGAACTATGCTCAGTATGTGATTTCATCCTAATTATTAATCAAAATGGGCGTACAATCAATATATAAATGAGTGTATTTTTGACTAGAGTTGTCAACGTCGTCGTGTTTTGGGGCTAATAACTCATCAGTTATACTAGTCCTTGTGTTCTTACTTTCGCATCGTGTGAATTGCCGAGGTCCCTTGTTCCGAGTATAAGTGATAAGTGTTTCCGACATAACAATCAGCGACGACTTGATATAACAAACAGCATTCAACTGACAAATTATAACAGAAAATAAAAAGCGGAATACCGAAGAACACACTGAATCAGGAATCAAAAGAACACTGCTAGCCACTATCCATCATTGTTTACAAAAAGCTTGCGAATTAAGGCAATATCGAGGCAATACGCACAGTGTGCACATATGCCAATAACAGACTGATCAATTTCAGTCCTAAAATATCAATGGGAAGATACAAGTACAAAACAATACCAAGTGAATATTGAATCTCTACATTCAAATTGTTTCTATCTAACTAATCAATATTCACATGTAAACAGTCACCATCATCATAACAATAATCTTTATTGATTAGAATATTATTGATTAATTATGATGCATTACGATCAATATAATTTAAATAATTAATCTGATATAAATGTGATACATTTAAGGATATTGTTATATCCTAATGAATATTAAATTACAGGTAACTCCCGAGGACTATTAATGGACCAATATTCTTATTCAACAATTACATTATGCATATTTATATTCCTCTTATTATAAGCTTTATTTTGACCTATAATTTATTATTATACGATTTACGGTTCTTAAGTTATGTTCAGTTTATTAACTACTGCCTCCCATATTCACAGCCACTTTTTGGGCTTATTTGTGTACAAATATTATTTCCTATTTTATGGTACGTTGCGGTCTGTCTGATTGATATATAAACCAAGTATGCCTGAAATAAACGATCTGCTCTGATTCGGAAGCTGGTATCTTGTTCTGGACTCAAGTGGGAGGGCTCGTAGGACATAGGACCAATAAGGACACTAAACTGCCCACACCGGTTGAACGTCATTGGTTGGCCTAGTGTGAAGATTCGTATAAGTCGTATTCGGATTGGTAGATAAGTCGCGTGATAGAAAAGTCAGACATCCAAGGACATAACAGATATCAGTTCATTATAACAATAATGAGAATGATGATGTTGATGAGGATGATGAGGATGATGATCATGATGATTAGATTGTACTTCATATAAAATAAATTTTCTAAAAGTACAATGTTATATCTAAGTAAAGATTTAATTATAGGTAACTTCTGTGAATTAACAGTTATCCACGCAGAATACTTCGGATCCGTTGGCCAGACACTATTAACAACAACCTACTGTGTGAGAGAACAAACCAGATCCCAGCGGAGGAAGAAATCAGGAAGAAGTGCTGGAAGTGAATAGGACACACATTGAGGAAATCATTCAACTGTGTCACAAGGCAAGCCCTCACTTGGAATCCTCAGGGTCAAAGAAGAGGAGGAAGACCAAAAAACACATGACGCCGTCAAATGGAAACAGATATGAGAAGAATAAACAAGAATTGGATGGAACTAGAATAGAAGGCCCAGGACAGAGTGGGTTGGAGAATGCGGGTCGGCGGCCCATGCTCCATTGGGAGTAACAGGCGTAAGTAAGTAACTTCTGTGAATTATTAATGAACTAATATTATACAATACATTGTTATTGTATAACTATTCAGTGACTAGATTGTGTATATCTATATTCCTTTCATTATAAGCTTCATTTTGATCTATAGATTGTTATTATACGATTTAGCGTTCTTGAGTTATGTCCAGTCTATTCATTGCAGTCTCCCACATTCACAACCACTCTTTTGGCTAGATCTTGTACAAATTTGCATTTCCTATTTTGTAGTACGATGTAGTGTGGTTGATTTGTATATAAACCAGGTGTGTATCAGGACTCAGTAGCTAAGTGGAAAATGAGGTGGTATTTGAATCGAACATTACTGGAGTCGAGTCCCAGAGTGAACATCAACTCTGAGATGCAGGTACACCTAACTGACGAGTCCCAAATAGGACGAAACGTGAATCTTGGATTCCACTGCTAGCTACTATCCATCTTTGTTTAGAATGCTTGTGACGTAAGGCAATATCGAAGCAGTCCGCACGGGATGCATATATACCAATAACAGCGAGACTGATCAATTAAAGTCCTAAATAACAATGGGAGATACAAGTAAATAACACCAAATATAATAGAGGCTATGATTGACATTCTGGACTAAACCGGCTAGGTTAGACAAGGAAAAAGGACGAATAAGTACGTTAGGCTACTCATACCGGTCAATACATTATTATTGTCATCCAATATTAAGATTATTTAAGTTATACACCGATTGACGATATTTAATAAGTCACAAATATCCTAACAATGATTAAAATAACCGATTATGTCATTGAATGGTAAATATATAAGTCTATAGAAGAATGGAAAAGATTACATCATACATTGATTCAAGACTCTTATTATCAAATGAGGTTACGTTATAATCAAAGAGTAAATACAAATGTACAAATTAAGTAAATGATTTTGTTGAAAAGAACAAAAATTTCAATCATTAATCTCAGTATTTTCTTATCATTAAACCAAATAATTATCTCGTTTCTTTAAAAAAAAAAAAAGAAACAGAATGGAAACGTTATCGATAAGCAACTTCAATTGTAGATATGTTGATGTTATACTTTACCGATCCGCACCTTCACATCTACATCAGATCTACCGTGTTCATCAATGATGCTAAATGTTCACTGTAGCCTGTGCTTCCTCTCGGATATTGACGTCTTTATAATCCAGACGATCACTAAAAAGTGAAAGGGTGATAGTAAACAACCCTGCCAACCTTGGCAATATGTGCTTTATAACCGAAGATGGATAGTAGCTAGCACTGGAATCTAAGACGCACGTTTCGTCCTATTTAGGACTCATCAGCTGGATGTACCTGCGTCCCAGACTTGTTGATGTTTAGTTTGACATTCGAACATAGTACCGTTCACTTCAAATACCATCTCATTATCCAACTAGCTACTGAGTCCTAACAGTCACTTGCTTGCGCATTGGCATGATTTTAAATTCACACACCATTATCGCACAAAAATACCATGTCGCACATATATTCTTCTTGTTCTCAATTATCCAGTGTTACGACAACAAAACTATGATAAATTTACTGTCTTTGTGTTTATGGATCGCAGTGATATCCTCATTACATGATTGATCTGGATACATATCTCAAATTATAACAATTATAAGTGAAATTACTAACTACTTATAATTTTGGATTAAAAGATTAGAAGAAACTAGAACACGCTTACTATTGACAATTTAAGTAACTATCAGAAGGGAGTTTTTGTGGAGATTTTAATAATTTGATAGTTGAATTCATGAGTCGATCTAAGCCACATCACCAATGAAAACCTGAAAGTACTGGACGACTGTTTCATGCTAGTATAGAACTCCTCAGCAGTGGGCATCCATGATCTTTCTCGTAGAATCCGAACCTAGGACCTTCGATCTCGCGCGCGAGCGCTTAACCTCTAAACCACTAAGTCTTCATCTAACTGTGTTAATGTCTTACTTTAACCAATCTACATAAACCCCTTCTAATAATGCTGAAATTCTCAATACGTGATTTAATAGAAACAGTGTGCTTCTGCATGAGTTGCTGAACATTATCTTTATATCATTGGTTAACAAATAATCCCAAGATGTTGAACAAACGAACAACGGAATTTTTTACTTCGAATCTAAAGTATTTCGATGTCACTTTTTTTCACTAATTAGACACATCTCGAACTCGATCTGTGCTTCTTATTGATTTTATGAGAAACCTACTTTCCTGTTGCTTCTGAACACAACGAACAATGTTTTATGGTTAAACTTATCAAGTAAATCATTTTGTTGTATCAAAAGATGAATAAGAAAATAATACTTGAACTTTCGTGTTCTTCTTTCATTAGGTGTATCGAATTCTCTTAACTCTTCGGAATATCTCGATACTTTAAGGGAGTGTATTAATCACTGATGAGTCAGTGGTTATGTTTACATTACCTTCCGAGAATTTAGGTCTCACAAATCATCTTAACATTTTTGAACAGAGCAAATATTGATTTGTATATATCATTAGGCTGAAACATACAACATTTACTGAAGTTGACCTATTTAAAGTAGATTCTACTCACTATGTGACTGCACAAACATGTTGTAAGATATAAAATGTTATAAGTTTTTGTACGAACCATTTGATTTCTAGCTTATTGCTACAAAACAGTAAACTTAATTAGATGTGCTTAGATTCGAGAAGTGTATTTATTGTAAATTACACTGAGTCATCTTGTGGCGATGTGCATACCTGTTACGGTTATGAATTAGTCAATGGTAGTTAGAGTATGGCTATATAGAGTTGAAGGTCTCATATGAGGCTGGAGGTTCGACATTGGTATTTTGGATGGTTCGGCATTAGTTTGGCAAGTTTTGCTGACTTTTCATGCAAAAATTGGTTTGCTGGTTAACTGATTTCATTCATACTGGTGATTGCTTTTCAGTGTTCTCGAGGGCCATTGTCATTGTGACACCACTGTAAGGCATGTCGCCATTGCTAACATTAATGAGTTTGACTGTGGTGTAAGCGGAATAGGTCAACTTTGGCCTGTTTGTGCTGTACATAATTGATTCAAGCGATCATTGATCGGAATAACAATGCATATGAAGTGAATGTGTATATGAATGGTGCGAATGACCTACCAGGGTGCTTGGTACCTGTATGGTTGCGCCACAGGATTGAGCCATACTATTCAGATTGTAATGTTAAAGCCTATACGGTGTCTGCTTCTCCTGTGAAGCGGGATTGAGCTGTACTGCTCGGTTTATAAAATTTAAGCCTGGGCAGTGTCTGGCTCTCCTGTTAAACGGGGTTGGGCTGTACTGTTTAGGTTGTCACGTGAAAGTCCGGATGATGTCTAGTTTTCCTGAAAACCAATGTAAAATTACCCTGACCCACAAGGGTATATTATATAACTAACTGTTAGAGTATGAAGTAGATACCGTTAAACAAACAATCTCATTACTATTATTTATATCGCACTGAATTTCCAGCATGTTGAAACATTATAACTTGTACTTCGAATGTCCACTGTTCACTACAAATTACAATCATCCAAACAGAAAGTACCCTCACCCCAATGATCGATTGTTGGTCCAATATTATTGAAAGGCAGTTTGTTCACAGAAAATGATCTTTCGAAACGTTAGTTTGCATTACATCAACTGAGTGGTTTTTGCACTACGTGCCTCAAATGATCATATAAATGTACTCGGTGCCATTACTCTATTCATCTTATCAGTTATAAATAATAGTTGACAGGTTCCATTCATTCTCACTTCACTTAATAAATGTGACTTCAGAATGGAGTTTTGTGAAGATCTTAGTAAGTTTTTAATAGTTGAATTTATGAGTCACCACCACCATGGAAGACCTAAAGGCACTGGACGGCCGTTTCGTCCTATTGTGGGATCCTTCAGCAATGCGCATCCACGATCCCGCCTCGCGAGATTCGAACCCAGGACCTATCAGTCTCGAGTGCAAACGCTCAATCAACCGTGTTAATATCTAACTTCAACCAATCCACGAAATTGAGCCATCGTCCACTATTGTCATCAATAAGTTACTATCTTATAAGAGACTTGGTTGAACACCACTGGTCACAGCTTCTCATTAGAACTTCAGGATCTACCTCTTGAAGCCAATCACTACTAATATACTAAACTTTGACAATTTGTATAGTTAGCATAACTTCAATTCTTTTTTCTTTCTTCTCTTTCAATTAGAATGATAATAATCATAATTACATTATGTAACATTCTATATGTACGTGTGAATGTATTTCAATTAAACTAATACATATCTATAATGATACATATGATTATGGTTACATGTGAATTAGTTTTAAAACAACCAACAACAAAAAAACGTGCATTTGTAATGACAGTAACAAGTTGTTTCATTATTAATCATCTTTTAAAACGAGGTCATTGAAATCAACATAAAATCATGAATGTTGTTTAGATTAATACTAAACACTCTTCTATATGACAAGCCATCACTTCACTTATCAACCCATTAGATACTTACTTACTTACTTTTGTTACTCCTCGTGGATGAGTATAGGCCGCTCACAAGCATTCTCCATTCGACCCTGTCCTCAACAATCCTTTCCAGCTCCTTCCAGTTGTTATTCATCCTTTTTATGTCTGCTTCTATTTCCCGACGTAATGTGTTCTTTGGCCTTTTTCTCCCACAAAAGGCTGTTGCTGATGGTATCCGGCCAATTGATGTTGAGTATCTTGCGTAGACAACCATCTATAAATACTTGTACCTCCTTGATGGTGGTTGTTGTAGTTCTCCAAGTTTCAGTTCCATACAGTAGAACTGCCTTGACGTTCGTATTGAAGATCCTCACTTTGATATTGGTTGGAAGTTGTTTTGAGTTCCATATGTTCTTCAATTGTAGGAATGAGGCCTTTTCTCTGCCAATCCTCACCTTTACGTCTACATCTGAACCTCCTCGTTCATCGGTGGTGCTTCCCAGGTATGTGAAGGATTCTACATCTTTCAGAGTTTCGCCATCAAGTGTAATTGGGTCGGTGTTCTCTGTGCTGTTGAAAATTTGTTTTCATAAACAGCTGACTCGATACCTACCTCACTGGAGGATCTAGTTAGGTTTAAGACCACATTAGTTGATAGCTGCTACAATACAAGAATAGTAAGGGTACCACAAGTCATCTACTAACCAAACGTGTACAGAAAAAATCCTTCTGTCTGCCATTATAATCACTACTATAGTTTTACACCTATCCGTTACATGAGAAATTTGGTTAGATGTCTCACTGGCAGAGCTAAAAAGATCTGTTCAGTAGATACTTTAAGTCGCGAGCTGTAATTTATCAACAACTCACTGATCGAGATCGGCTACTCCAGTGCGTTCATAAAAAAGTACATGTATAATATAAAAAATGAGCCGCAGATTTCGACTGTTCTAAAGAAGCCTTTATTCATAAAACTACTCTGCAAGACAGACTAACGAAAGCAATTCGCAGGATATTCTACGCAGCCAATTTTGCGTTGACTTTCTCAAGTCGACCAGTGATGTCTACTCAAACGAAGGATAAGTTACCTGAGTTGGCCTCCTCAATGTGCATTTACAAATTCAGCTGCTTCTGTGAAGATAGCTGTATCGGGCGTACTATCAGGCAACTTAACCAACGAATGAGTGAACATTTACCAGCAAGGTTTATGAAAGGCCAGATAAAAACAATACACAATTCTGTCTTGACACATCTAATTGATAACGGTCATAATGTAGATGAATCAGAATCATTTCGAGTGATCTATCGTTCCTATCTTCTACATATAGCTGAACCCACAGGAATTCGTATATTTAACCCCAATTTATGTAAACAGAAGAAATTTTTGATCCCCCTATCCCTTCCATGACCAGATATAACTTAACATTATTTTCACATCCTATATTTGTTTGTAATTTTCAACCTCTTGCCGTTTATATTCTTCATTATCTCATGGTGTACACACTTCTTATTACGTAATGGTTCTAATGTTTTGTGATGATTATTTAAAGTCTATTGATCCACGTTTGACCTTCTATTTCCCATATTGAACTATTGATAAGACTTTTATTATCGTATTTTATTATTCTTATTATTATCAGTACACCTTTCATCCTACTACTATCAAGTTGTACTTTTACCTATTATGTGCGGTGATGTAATCTATTTCATTGTGATTATTGACCCATATTGCCTTGATCGGTTTGACATTTTCGTATAAATATTCATGTACATTAGAGTAAAGCCAGTCAGTCAGTCGGTCACTTTAGTTGTTGAAGTTAATGGTATTGTGTTTTCTTTCATTGGAGCACAACTATCAAAGCTCAAATTCAATCAGATAATATGTGCCTTCTATGTTTTCAATTAACTGAGTAGAACTATGAGTTGTGCTACTGATGTTGACGAATATAAGTAGTATGTATCATCAATAGAATATGAAGTGTCTAGAGGTATAAAGTTAAGAAGGGAGAAGAAAAGAGAATGAGAACAGAGGATGATTGCTGTGGAAGCAAGAAACAATGAATTCTGAGATGATTTGTTGACATTTTGCAAATGAAGTATTTACTGTATGGTTCTTAGATTTTACTAAGATATTCTGTACTGTTTTATTCAAATAGATTCGATTGTTCCCACTTGGTGTTCTCGTTCTCTATAGGACAACCGAAGCATTTTGATGATTTCTTATTCTTTGACAAATTACAAATGGATCAATGAACGTAACAAATAAGTGAAAAGGATCAAATGTATAACGTTATTATCATTATCACTAAAGGCGTTAGTGAGAAGGAAGAAATGTGAGATGTTTGTGATGAGGATATTATGCGATGAGGTAAATTTTCAAGAACAATCTGAATGATGATACAACGATGAAGATTAACTAATGAATACTTGCTATTCTTGGCTTGTTACATGTTGGTTTATGTAGTTTATGAGCATTTTCAACTGCTCCTTTTTGTATTTTTCATTAATATGGTGACAAGAACACAATATATATCCAATTTTCCATTCATTTCGTTATGAATCTGTGAATACTCAGACAATTTTGGTCTTCACCCATCAAGTATCGTGACAAATCTCATTCTAAGCATAGTTTACATCCAAACAACGTCAGCACATACAGAAATACTTTCATGTACTACAAATCTGATGCAGTACATCAGAAGTAATTTAAACTCACTCGTCAAATCACATAGAAACCTAATACGACTAGGGTATCGTTAAGCATGAACATATAGTATAACAATACTGACAATCAGTAATTTTGAACTTCGAATCTTCCAAAGATGAAACGGCACCAGACTGAAGAGTAAATAGTTTGACTTATCTGTTGAATGCTTTCAAAGTATACTATTCATCATTATCAATTTCCAAATGCTGTGTGACAAATTATGCTAATATTTTTGCTGCAATCCGAAAGGACGTATTTCTAACGCTAGTTCACCTTAGAGCAACATTCTCAAATGTGTCTAATGACGTACTAATTACTTTTACATTTATTACTATGAACAACATGATCTGAATAAGTATGAATGTTCCATGGACATGCCTTTTTGTTCTATAGTAAGTGAACATTCATATTAGTGGCAAATATGTTGAAGACTTAGTTCATTGCAATTATTTCTCCCGAACACATGATTAATCTACTTAGTAATCAACCCACTTTATTATTTCTTATTGAATTCATATAACTTTAGTTTTCGGTAAAAGTCATCACCAACTGACAACATTCATAAAACAAAATGATCAGAATAAGGTTTTAAGAGTTAAACTGGAGTTACGAGTTAGATTTACAAGTTGAGGTCGTGGTGTTGTAGTGACTCACTTTTATCACGAGTACACGATTGGTTTGATAAAAACAATTATTATTATTATCAATTGTACCTGTGTTTGTTTAATGTGCTCCTTGTTTAACTGTGCTAAGGGCAGCTATATTATGCTTCCATTATTATTATTCACAAACTTTGATTGTGACTTCGCGTGAATTCGGTTACGTTCTGTAACCAAGCTTGTATCCTGGCACGATCTCGGTATTCTTTCGATACCACGAGATCGCCAGCAAATATATCTCGACTTGGTCTATTAACTACCTTCCTATACTTGGCTTCCGGGGGATTTTATGGATTTATTTGGCACGTGTTTCTCTGTAGCGGTGTTCATAGTTAATCTCGACTTGACGCCACGCCACACTGTCATCATAAAGTGACATCAGCTATAATTCAACGTTCTGCCACCCTTCTTTTGACAAACCTGGGAAACTTAGGGTTGAGATTTAAGATAATAGTAACGATATCATGTACTTTAAGACATAAATTGCCTTAGTAGCAGATATGTTATACCATTGAATCCAAGCACCATCTGAAACACAACATTTCGTTGCACAGTATATATTCTCATTGATTTCAAACATGCTAGGAAGCAACTATTGTCAATTTGCATTTGTCTAATAATACAGCACACGTCATCTGTCATTGCACGTGCAATGAGGCGTTACCTTATTTTGAATCGGTTAACTCAAGACTATCAGTTTAGCATACTTTTACCATAGTCATACACTAAACATGTGATCGCATTTGTAATTACACTATTGTCTCTCTCACTTTATCATCTGACCCATATAATTATTCCTCATTAATCTCATAAAAAAAACATTTGACGTATAAATTGATTCAGTTTGAGGACTCAGATTAGCCATCTTCACATTACCAATGTCATTTTAGTTCATAATTCTAAATTCCATATGCCATGACTTTAAACGATGTATTTTGCCATTAAACCTAATCACCTTTTGAACTATTAATTTGAATAAATAATTCAGAAAGCTAAAAAGAATACAGATTCAATTGGTTTTGTTTGCTTGTATTTTCTCATTGCACAAGTAAGTGGCTATTAGTACTTAATAGCTAAGTGGATAACGTGATGGCATTTAAGGCGGATGTTATTGGGTTTGAGTCCCGAAGTAAACATCAACGATTCTGGGATTCAGGTACATCCAGCTGACAGGTCCCAAATAGGACGAAACGCACACCCTAGACTCCACTGCTATCCATCATTCATCTTTGCTTATGAAGAAAATTTATTTAGAAGAATATTCGTTGTTTATACATTTGTGTTTGAATATGGTGGAGATTTTAAGACAATGTTTATGTTGACTTCAGTAAGTAGGGTAACATGAGTTCGAAACATTCAAACCGTGTGAAAAGTTCACAATATGTTAATTTAATAATGTGTATGTGTGTATATGTATGACTTGATGTTATTCATAGTTGATATTTAGTGAATGAATGTTACTAACTGAAAATGTTCCCAAAAATATCAATGTATATGTAAAAGAGAGGAACAACGGCTCATTGAATAGATAGTTATAAGGTTAAAATGTTTAAATTAATTTTTGTCCCAACAAAAAGTGTTGATTTAAGATATAAGAAGCAAATTATTCGTTGATAAGCACTTTCCAGTTGGTGACTTGATGAATTCAATCTTTTCTGTTCAGGCTATTACAATTGGCCCATATACACAGCACTTCTGTTGTCAGTTTATCTTTATGCGCTCCAAACCACTTCTGGAGTGTTTTGGTCTCTTCGAAGTTGATTTATGTTCTGTTTTTGATGCATGTAATGCTACTGATGATTGATTCTCAAGTTTCTAAAACCAACCGAGGATTTAGGAGCATGTCTCAAATATTATTTATATTCCTTCAACCTATCATAAAACTGTCTAGATGGTTCTTTCAAAATGACTGCATTCCAATCATGGTGACTAATCACACTGACAGTATTTTATTGTTCTTTCTTTGAAAGCCTATCGTTGAATTTCACTAATGCCGATCGTGTGGTATCACTGGCAAGCAAATAATCTCTTATGTTATGCTTGCATAGAATCATCTAAATTTCATCTGATGTTTCTTCACTGTATAGGATGACAACGATGTTCTTGCATTCTCTGACGTACAACTAGACAATTAAGCCAACGAGTAAGTGAAAAGCTCCCTTCGTTAATTTACTTCATCAAGATGTCTGTAATGTTTCAACCATATGGTACCCAGCCTGTTAAATTTAATAAAAACTCAGTGAATTCGTTTTGTTAGTTAGAAAATTACGAATCAAGCAAATAAAGCAGTCAAATATTTCTAGTAATGAAAATGATTCCAACAGTAATGCCAAAAAACAAGATGCAAGTTCAAGGCAACTGACAACTATGTCTGTTCAAACTTCGTGTAGAAACACAGTAGTCGGATGTTGACTGAACTGGAGATTTCTGTTTACTGTAAGATATTCTCCACTTAATCTAAGGGTGTCTCTTTTCAGCCGAATATTTTAATAACACATACAATGTACAGATTGTCTTCAGAGAACAACAGTATAATCGCGTCCGCATTGATGTTTAATTCATTATATCTCAATGACATGTTGAGTCGGACAGTATAGTTCAATAAATCGGTAGAGGCTGATCGATGGTCTAATTTAAATAAAATATAGACGAAATGTTCAAGTAAACGATCGTCTGAATAAACAAATTTTTTCACTCGTTTTCTACCTGTAGATTACAGCGTATGTATGAACAGAGTAAACATTTTACCTTCTGCTGCAACTGCCAATACTGAGATTACTAGTGAAATTTAATACGCTATAGGTGTTGTAACTATTTCCATAGCAAAACCGGATGCCCTGAGTTCGAGTTCCGCCTCTGGGATCTTTGGTGAGAACTGCTGATTAGTTCCATACTAGAGCAAAACAGCTGTCCGGTGCTTCCAGGTATTCACTGGTGGTCTTGCAGTGGTATCAATTCATAACCACACTGTACTCGAAGCTGAGCATAAGATGACAGAGAAAATTCACACTCAACATTTCAACTCGGAGATAAATTCAGAGAAGTTGAATACGGGGACAAATGTTCGGTAAGGCATGAATTGAATTTGTAGGCGTGGTCACCCTGTGTAAATAAGCCTTATAGACATTAAAACATATCATTCTGTCCCCAGCCAAAATATGTTCTTCTGAAGTGCTAAATGCCGTATTTCTGATTGCTACGATACGACGAGTCATTGCAGAAAATGATGTGACTTCCACGTAAGAACTTATATATTAGGTAGTCACATCATGAAAAATCTACTTTTTTGGAATTAGGTCTATCGTTATAGTAATATAGATAAATGTACTTATACCGAGGTAGATCATAACCCTACAGTCTGAACTTGATCGGATTATGATTTCAATTACAATTATTATAACTCGGGCAGCTGAAATATTCCAAATTTTGTGCTGAACAGAATTTGTCCGACAATTTATTTTAGATAACTTATATGCTAAACTATGTAAAAAAATATAGTTATATCTTTTTTAGTGTTTTTGGGTTTTTTCCTCGTCGATTGCTATGCTTCATATTCAGGCTCTTAAATTATTTAAGATCAAGATGATTAGACCAAACTCATTTCAGCTAGTGCCATTCTGGCCCAACAACAGTGAGGTCTGGTTATACTACACAGAAGCTGACATCCACGAGCACGGCATGTTAGATCCGGATGCACAGCTCCTTGCAGCAGTGTAGTCGCTACCTCACGATCTCAACAGGCACGTCACACATAGTATGTTTACTAATGATGTCTTAGAACCTTATGAAACTCTAAAAGGGGCTACTCTTAAACGTGGAGATTTAACTGATCGATAAAGGTTAGATCAACTCCTCAATAACATCGATCTACAACATGGCTCAGCAACAGACATGTTGTTACAAGCGAGAAAGTTCGTTGGTTTACAGACCCTCGACGATGGTCTGTTTAAGCAACGTTTCTTGTCTAAGCTGCCTCAACATGTGCTGGTCTCTCAAGACAACATTATAGATGAGATGGTTGCATCAGCTGACACGAAATATCTGCGGAACTCTTTCATACCCTGACACGTTCCCTGCGTATTCGTCACGACGGTAGGCGATTTCAAAATCCTCGAAAGAGTTCTTTATGGAAACGGCCTGTCTTTAAATCACGAGAGACAGACAACTCTGATTGGTGCTGGTATTATAGCCAGCACAGAAAGTCTTCTTGAAATTGCTGAAAACAATGCAATTTTCCCGAGCCCCAAACCAACCGACACAAAATCATCTCTGGAAACTTCCTAGCTAGCATGCGTTAACGGCAGCCGTACCTGGCGAACAAAGCTGTCTGTTGTATATCACTGACGTGATGACGAAAGTTCGGCGTCTCATCGATGCTGGCGTAGATGTTGGTGTTCTTCCAACAAATTCTAATGACCAACAGCACAAAGCAGTTTGCAACCTACAGGTGGTAAATGGGAAATCGACTGCCACATACGGTAAGCGATATGTGTACGTCAAAGTGTGTTTACACAAACTCGTCCACTGGATCTTAGTTGTTGCAGATGTTCCTATGTCGATCATCACCATAATCTTCTCACCGACACGCGCACACCGTGGTTTGTAGACAGAACTATTAATTTATCTGTTTGTGCAACTTATTTTTCCGGTTGTAGATTATCTCCAGCCACAGTAAGACACACGGTCAATCAATACTATCGACAAATACTCCATAAGTACCACGAAATATAGCGAACGTAGCCGAAATTTCTATATGTAACCGGCAATGTATAGTATTCTAATTATAGTATGAATTAGGAATTCCAGGATTAACGCAATTGAATTAAGAAGACACAGGCACAACGAATGTACTGTATTTAGAATTCGAAATCGAGCATTCAACAAGTACAAAAGAATCATTAGTTAATTCAAACACCACATCCGCCACAGCTTAAATAGAAGTATAAGTGTTTGTAATCGGTTGTACGTCTTCTTGTTAAGTTCATCCTGAGTCTGTCCGACATTGTATAAGATAAAAACTTTGTAGTATCTAGAAAGTGCTCATTAGTATTGGAATTAACAAACGAAATCGGAACAGACTCACCTGGAATTGTATACAACCAGCATGTCGGTTTTGTAATGAAATCATTAATTAATTTATTTATTTGGACACATGAATATTGGTACAAGAGAGCGCCAATATATATGCGCCACACAAAACAATGAAAATTCGAGAGGAATACAAAGAAAGAAAAAAAAAGCCAAGGAGCGCAACGAAAAAAGAGAGAACAATAACGAAGAGATTGGTGTAAGGTAATGTGCTAGTAATCAGGGAACGCAAAGGTACAATCGGAAGAAATCTTTCAGGTAAGGGAGACAGAACCACTTTTTATGAAGAAAGTAAAAGAAGGTTACAGCAGGATCGCCACTGGCTTCTATTCTGAGCCATATCTGATAACGTCTCTAGCCACTATGTAGCACCATCTCTCAGACCCCAACCAGGGAGTCGTGAAGGACCAACACAGGCCAGTCCTTTGCAGCTTTCTTTCATGCCACGACACCATGTCATGCACTGACCACCTCTCCGCTTCTTCCAACCAGTCCCAGAGTCGGCAAATAATGCACGACGTGGAATCCTCTGGGACGACATTCGGAGAACATGTCCAAGCCACCGAAGTCGGTGTTTCAAGATGGTGACACCAATTGAATTATCATCTCTGTGCCCGAACACACGATGCCGAACCTCTGCATTACTGACATGGTGTTGCCACTGAATGTCAGCAATCCTTCGGAGACAGCGATGATCAAACACAGAGAGTCGTCTAACGTCCTCAACTCGGAGAGGCCAGGTTTCACAAGCATAGAGCAAAACTGCTCTCACCGACGCGTTGTAGATCCGGCCTTTTACAGCCAGACTAACATCACGAAGGCGCCAAAGATGGCCCAGATTGGCATAAGCCGCTCTGGCTTTCACTATACGTGCGTTGATCTCATCACTCACACCCCCACCAGCACTTATGCAGCTACCCAGATACACGAACTTCTCGACTACGTCTATCTGCTCACCATCCAGGGTGAGTACAGGATTGGAATCCTGCCAGTCTTGTAGGAGTACTTTGCACTTCGAAGGTGCAAAGCACATACCATACCTACGGACACTGATTGCCAACTGATTAAGTGCGGATAGCATGCCTTGGGCATTATCGCACAGTAAGACAATATCGTCCGCATACTCAAGGTCGAGAAGTCTTTCTCCAGGCAACAGATCCACACCACCATTACTTACATTCATCAGAGCTGTTTCCAGAATGTCATCGATGGCAAAGTTGAAGAGGAATGGTGAGATTGGGCAACCCTGTCTAACCCCACTACTCGAATGGAACAATGGAGAAAGGTGGTTGTATGCCCTCACTCTGCCTGAGGCGTTTTTATATAGGGCTTTTAGGATGTTAATAAACTTCTCAGGCACACCCTTCTTCAATAGACAATCCCAGAGAACAGTCCTGTCCAACGAATCGAAGGCAGCCCTGATGTCAAGAAACACTACGATTGTTGGCCTTTGATAAGTATGGCGGCGTTCTAACATTTGGCGGAGGGTGAAGATATGATCAATACATCCTCGACCAGAACGAAACCCAGCCTGCTCCTCGCGAGTCAATCTTTCTCGGGTTTTGAACAACCTACGAAGTATGACGGAAGCCAATAGCTTGGACGCAATCGGAAGTAGACTTATCCCCGATAGTTGTTACAGGAACGACGTGAACCCTTTTAAAGATAGGGACAACTATCGACTCATTCCATGACGTTGGCACACTCTCTAGTTCCCAAACCTTTGTAAACAACGTCGTCAATTCCTTAGTCAAAAAGTCACCACCATCTTTAAAAAGAGCCGGAGGTAAGTCATCTGGGCCAGGTGATTTGTAACGCTTCAAGAGTTGGAGTTCCTTGCGGACTTCCTCCTCGTTTGGTGGATCAGTCGTCACCGGCCATGGAGGGCAGGACAGTCTGACCGATGTTGCCGGAGCAACAGGCCAGTTGAACTGCCCTTCGAAAAATTCTGCCCACCGTCCAAGACGTCGATGGATGTTAGTGATTGGCATCCCATCATCCTCGCAGATTGTTTCACTCACACCAGACTTCTTGCTGCCAGTGGCTCGGATGAGCTGGAAGAGCTTCCGGTAATTACCAGATGCAGCTGCTGCTTCCAGCTCATTAGCACGCTTCGACCACCAGGCTTCTCGGTCCTTACGCAAGCTTTGCCCAATTTCCTTACATAACATCCTTCGTTTATGGTCAAACTCACGGTCACCCGGAGTAGACCGACGGGCTTCAATGAGTTGTAAGGAACCAGAAGAAACCCAGTGCTTAAAAGCGGGACGTTTCGTAAACCCACAACTGACTGTTCCCGCCATTTTCATGGCGTCATGCAATTGCAACCAATGCTCATCTATACTTTTCGGTGGGGTGGTAGCTAGCCTAGAGGCTAGCTCGGTTCGATACTTATTTGCAACAGAAGTTGCAACCAGCTTGCTAACATCAATCCGTTGATGGCGTTCACTTCGTTGGCCACTGAAAAGTAAGGCAAGATTGGCGCAGACCAAGGCATGGTCAGAGTCCAGATAGGTACTCCAAAAGGAGCGGCAGTCTTTTACACAACCACGCCAGCGGTAGCTGATCGCGATGTGATCAATCTGAGTCCAGGCTTGGGATGCAGAGGGAGGACGCCAGGTGGCACATCGGCGATGACTGTGCCGAAAGTTAGTGCTAGCCAGAAACAGGTTGTGGTCTGTGCACAGTTGCAGTAGACGGTCCCCGTTATCTGACCTGCGACCAACAAGTCCCCATCGGCCACCTAAACGACTCTCTTCTGTGCCTAGACGCCCGACCTGAGCATTCAAGTCTCCGGCTAGTACTACAATGTCTGTCGAACGCACTTTCCGGAGAAGAACAGATAACTGGTGGTAAAACTCATCCTTGATTGCATCCGGGCTGCAATCTGTCGGGGCATAGGCGGAGATGACGAAAAGACATCGTTTCTCACGCCGATTTCTTCTCACTTTGATGGAACTTTCTGATCTAACAGCACATAACCGACTGTTAATGGGGATTCAATCGACTAGTGCTGCCTCAGCTCTAGCGCTTAGTGCGACACCAACGCCTGCAAGACCAGACGAAGATGCCACAGGGTCCCCGGATAAGCGCACGTAAAACAAGCTTTTTGAAGTGACAGATGTAGAGCGAATTTGTAGTACTTCGCTAGAGTCTTGAATACGGGTCTCGGATAGACAACAAACATCAATATTAAGACTTTCCAAAGACATAGCCAGCCCTATCTGTTGACCAACCTGCATAAGTGTGCGAACGTTGAAGGCAGCCAGTTTGAATGGCGCACGTGGTTTCAGAAAAACTGCTTCAGTACTCATATTCGATGGTAACATACAACTTTCAACCGGACAGTGACTCGAGAACGTATAGATACAGTCGGATTTCCACCAAAGACGAGCCGCTGTATAAGTATAAAACAGGGTGAATAATGTGGGAAATAATAATAATAATAACAACAATGACAATAATAGTAGTAATAATAATAATAGTATTAATAATGACAATAATAGTAATGATAATTATTTGAATCGACTGATTGTTTTTCGGAGCGATAAAAGTAGTTGCCAAAGACATAGAGTTCATCGTTTGTGTGTGGGCTGTGATACTGCCCGGGTGCCCAAACCGAAGCAGGTGGTTTTCTTAGGGGGCCACTCCCCGAGCCTTTGACCTAAAGGTCTAGCCCACAAGGCAGTGGAGCATCGTAAGGAGATGCAATCCCATGGTAGCCGGTGACCAAAGATTGGTTCATACGCCATTTGTTCCCGCAGGATACTGGAGCCCATGTGCACCATTGGTTTGGGATCCGGTTAAAGAGCCGGACATTCGCTTTTCATCCTCTCATTTTCGTAAACAACACCCCCTCCACGAGAAGGCAATGAGTAGGACTTCCCTGGCAGAGGCTGTATACGCGTGGCCGTGTGAGAGTATTCCGAGAGGGAGAGCGGACTCACCCCACTCTCGGCCGTACCAGGGCATTCGGGGGCGAAATCATTAATATCTAGAATTCGAACCATAGATTTTTTAACACTATCCCCCCCCACGAAATAATGTTGGATCTTTATACCCCCAAGTTATGAATAATGTGGCTTCATTTAAAACATATATCTCACATTGTTTAAAGTAAACATTAGAACTGTTTTTTGTGATAAGAGTAAACAGCAGTTGATATGAAATCATCCGAAATATAATAAAACTCGAGGTCACTTAGTACTCGTGCTTCGCATTGAGCAGGTTTTTCACGAAGATCAAATACATTATGAGGATAGGTAATATATGATATGACATCAGGATTTGATTCTTCTGAAATATGCTCATGAAATTCATCAGGACTGTCATTGCAGAGCGTAGGATCGTTAGAAAAATCAGCATCTATCCAAACCACATCAGGTTTTCGATCATGATTAGGTTCATTTAACATATTTTCCTCAGAATTGCAAGTAATTTCATTAGAAATATGTGAATCATTAGGAAAAGTCATACTTGGTACAATAGCATGAGAATTCTGATAAATCGGTTGATTAGGAAATGTTGTCTCACAAGAATTCTGGATTTCATTTAACTCTGAACTGCCATATGACTCTGCACTGTCTTTTGAAATCGTTGATAAAGATAAATGATCATCATGAATACTCGACTCAGTAGAATCAGAATTACAAGACTTAATATTAGTTGCAGTAAGATGAACATTAGCATTACAAACTGACTGAACTTGTCCAATATCACGACATTTGAAGCATTTAGAATTATGAAATTTACATGAATTAGAAGAGTGGAACTTGCAACAGGACAAACACTGACCAAACTTGTCCCCATCCTCGTGAACTGCATCCAAATTCAATGAATTGTCTGCATAACCTTGAGTATGCACTAGGTTGAGATGACATAGTAATGTAGTGAACTTTTTTATATCCTCATGAATCATTTTACGAAATCTTCCTCCTTTACGACATTTGGAATTTGTATACTGAGCATAGTCTGGCAGTAGATCCTTGAGAGCTGTATAAGAAAGCGAAATGGGTTTTTCCGGCATAGCCAGAGTTCTTAATAAGCTGTATGCTTCTTTTCCAATGAATGTGAGGAAGTGTTCCACAATATTAACATCCTCATCATCTTCCTTGGTCATAGCCCAGATTTCGAACCTTTCAAAGTAATCTTCAAAAGCTTCTGAAGTTGAATGAATATCTAACTTTTCCATTGCAGGCTCCATCGCGACGCCAATATAGTATTCTAATTATAGTATGAATTAGGAATTCCAGGATTAACGCAATTGAATTAAGAAGACACAGGCACAACGAATGTACTGTATTTAGAATTCGAAATCGAGCATTCAACAAGTACAAAAGAATCACTAGTTAATTCAAACACCACACAATGTCACATATTATATCGCGCTATAAATATCCTGCAACCGCTAGCCAGCTCTGACCAGTCACTTCTCGGTATATCGATATTCTATCAAATATATCTTCGAACCTCTACACTTCTGACTTCTGATTTGACTGGGTCGGCACATTTCGATTATAAAAGATGTTACTAGTCAAGTTGTTTTAAATCTCCAAATATTGTGATATCTTTATCTCTATTTATCCTTTGACGCCCTAGTTTCTGACATTTTTCTCTCAACTGCCTTTCCCTCTACTCCTCTAAAATGACTATGGAACTAACCTTACTGTGTTGACCAGCTAGACAAAGAGACATAACTAGAATACGAATCAAAAGGAACTAGTCGTACATCTGGGAGCGTATCTACTTGTATTCCTTGGTCCGCAACTGAACCCTCATATTGACTATTGGAGTCTTACCAACTTTATTTACATTTGTACGTGAGAATCGTTATCCCACTGATTTTGTGACCATTATGACCTACAACATATCAACCTGACTTAGTAATTTAGTACGGTGAATCTCTTATCATCTGTAACAATTTAATGTTGCCTATAAACTGGCATGCCTCGTGTGACATACTGCTATTTGGGAACAAATTATTATTACTATCATTATTATTGTAGTGAATAGAACACGAGTGGGAACAATCGAATGTATTTAACACAACAATTATAGACTATCTCAATAAAATGTGAATACCATATAGTAACTTGTCAATTTGCAAAATATTCATGCATCAAACCAAACTGGACTGTTTCTGTTGCACACACTAATCCATTGTCTCCCATTCCATTGTTCATGCGTTTTCTTACAAATTCCATTGTGTTCTCGCTCTTCCTTTCCTGATCTTCCTCATTTTCTGCTGCCAGACATCGCGTTCTTTTAACTCACTTTATATACTACTCATATCAATATAAGTAGCTCACACCACATTATTAATAGTCAGCCGGCAATTAGTACCCATTTGAGGACTCTGACGACCGAAACATCAATATTTGGTTTAAATGCAGAACTAACGAGTTAAAGTTTATTCGATTAGACCAAACTACGTTCTTCTATATAACGTGCAAAGCGTTTTTGAGTGACTTGTATCAAATTATACTAAAACACAAAGTCTATGTTTAATTTAAATGGTTCCAATTCAAGAGGGAAAATAAATTATGTCAAAAGTACAAAATACATCAAACGGTACAGCCTATGCTATACACTCAAGGGTTTCTCTAGCACAGAGTGACGTGCTAAATAACAAAAGGCGTAATTAATAATTTAGGTACTTGAGAATCAACACACATCCTCAAAGATTCCAGTAACTCTTCAAGCAGACAATCAAAGGTTAACAGTCATACACTGAACCACGTCGTGACCCTGAGTTTAATAAAACACGACCTTATTGTTGATAATCAAACAGCATGCAACAGTAAGTTAAGTAATAAAAGTTAAACCTTTAATGAAGATTAAGATACAAAAGCCCTGACAGGGAGGACCGTAGAACATAAAGTGTGGTTAAAAAGCGGTTTGATTAAAGGTCAAACTACAAGACAGAGAGAATAAACAAATAAATGACAATAATAGCCAATGAAATGCCTCAAAGACACCTTTAGCGTTTTCGTTCCGTTAGCCTTGTTTTCTTGAACGTGTTTTAAACGTTTTTGATCAGATATAAAATCTTCAAAATGACGCAACCTCCAGACATCTTTTGTACTCTGGAGATCAAGTTGATATCTTGAAGTCTTCCAAGGCAGTTTATTAGAGGTCAAGATTTAGTCTTTTGAAGGCTGAAGAAGATTTTGTTATTGGGCGCCAGATACCTGATGTCTATATTGTTATGAATCTTTCTGCAAACACAAGCGTTCTTTCGTTGAACCACCATCAAGAAGGAACAAGTGTTTATAAATAGCTGTCTACGCAAGACACTCAGCATCCATTGGCCGGATACCATCAGCAACAGCCTTTTGTGGGAGAAAAAAACAGATTCCGGTTGAAGAAGAAATCAGTAAAAGACGATGGAAATGGATAGGACATACATAACGTAAATCATCAAACTGCATCACGAGGCAAGCCCTAACTTGGAATCCTGAAGGGAAGCGGAAAAGAGGAAGGCCAAAGAACACATTACATTGGGAAATAGAATTAGATACGAAAAGGTTGAATAACAACTGGAAAGAGCTGGAAAGGATTGTTGAGGACAGTGGTTGAATGGAGAATGCTTGTGAGCGGCCTATACTCATTCACGGGGAGTAACAGGCGTAAGTGAGTAAGTACCTGCACATGACTTTGTACACATTTAAATTTATTAAACATGTAACGACTTGGGTTCGTTAGTAAAGGGTTGGTCTCAAACTGCTAAGTATATGTCAAAACAATAGAGCTCAAGTATTCATCCACTGTCTTATTTTGCATAGGCATTATATTTTCTATCATCTTGTATTAAATGTTGAAAAACTTTGTGTGTTTGAACAGGTAACCTCGTGCTCCACTGTGTGCTGACCCTCGAACTAAATAAAGACCTATTCACCAATAGTCTGGTTTCTTCTATCAATAGAACGAGGGGTCCCTACCGGCACAAAACTGGTGATTACATAGCTCACACATGCAGTCCTCTTACCTGCCTAAATGTTAGGTACTTAATCGCTCTACGACTCATTCGCTTGATCATATGTATGTAAGTATTAAATCCCACCAATTTACTGATTTACATCTATTCACCTTCTTTCTCATTCACGGGTTATTCATAATCAATTCGTGAGTTCATGGTCTATGCCGTATAGTGATAAACCATATTTGTCACCTAATGTTGTCTTCTAAAACTTATACACCGTTGAAATTTACCTAATAACAGGTATCAAAACGAATGATAAACGAAGAATAGGAATTCTTCTCTTAGCATTTTCACTCTTATCGTAAGCTCTTTCAATCAATCACATCACTGAGTCTCTCTTGCGGTTTTCTTCTCGATTAATCATTTAATTCAGGTGTTTGGTCTGTTCTTTCTTTGTGCTGTCTTATTGTAACTGGCTGATCGTTACACAGCCACTTGTCTCTGTCTACTTGGTTTCCCATTACTAGCAACGTTGGAGAAGTTTCCTTGATGGAAGATATGTGTGCTTAATAGTTTGCGTACTTAAGCTTCTCGCTTATCATAGGGAAACGAGTTCTGCTTTCACAGTTCCAGTAGTTAATTGCACTTATTGGTTATTGTCGAGCATCAGCTGCGGGCCAGGATCCTCAACTCAAATATGTCCTAAACTCTCCTTTCAAGCTCTGGTCTAGTACAATTCATTTTTTAGGGTCTATCTCCAGTGTCCATTGCAATATGTATCTGGGTCTCTCTTGTTGTCTTTTGCCCTGAGAATTCCAAGTTAAATCTCGGTTATTGATGTAGTTTGATCATTTCAATATTACGTTTTCTATCCAACACCATCATGTTTTTCTACTCACTTCTCCAGTTGGAAGCCAGGTAGTACTGTCACAGTAGGCCACTTCTGATGGTCTATAGCTCTGTAAGATCCATTTTGAATGTTTTGTGCGTTTGTGAAAATCCCTCCATGTATATACTTGCCCTTTGTTCCTATTGATCCCCTTAGTTGTACATTGTTGCCTTTTGATTACATTTGAATTGTTAATATTTGTATTTTATTACAGTTTTATTTTCATTACGCCTTCACTGAATTTTCGTGTTTCTTCCCGAACTGCATCAGTGTAGTTTTACTTGACACTAGCTTTCGGCGGTATCCATATTTATTTGCTCCTCCTTTTGTATGTTCTATCGAGTCAGAATAGAATAACGTTCATTTGTTGTGACTGGTAAATTTCCCTCATCTTTTATCAACTTCATTATTTATTGTAATTTAGATTTGATTGATTGAACAATTATCTGTTGAATAGCCGGTTGGTAATATTTGTTTATGTAACGATTTACATATAAATTTATGATGAATTATAGAACCGCTATTTATGGTGTGGTTTGAGGTTTCACGAGTTCACTTAACTGCGAACGAGAACAATACTCAGTGACCAAAGACCAGTAATCTAACTATTGACGCGTCCCAGCCCCGCTATCTAGAAGGAGAAGTCTAGGCTTGGTATGGAAAATATATTCTGCAAACAGCCAGAAAACGAGCGAGCAAGCAAGCAAGCGAACACTCAAACACAATTTAAAACGTATATATATAAATATATATAATCGATACTGTCATATTAAAATGTTTTTTTAAGCATGACTCATTCAGTTCATCAATCGACAGGCATTCGAATATTTATTCGATAGGTTCATCATTTGACTTTCATTCAAATATTTAAATATTTAATCGATAATTTAATTGATATGATAAAATTACAAATATGAATTTTGGGGATATACCGTCCCCAACACTCCTCCCTTTTTTAATAGCGTACTTTCCTCGGGTCGACTTGCATTTTGACTGTAGTTCGCCGCTGACGGAGAGGCCACCTTCTGGGACGGGGACCAGCTTGCTGTTGAGCTTCTTGTGGTGGGGCTGCAGGTAAGTTGAAAGTATCAAGCAAGATGTCGAGGGGAAGATTTACTCCATTTGATGGGTGGTCTGGGGCTATCCGCTTACGTAGTTGATTTCGGTGTCTAGTCCATGTGTCTCTTCCCATCTTTACCTCGTACATAACTTGGCCTAGTCTTCCAACCACACGTGCTTCGATCCAAGGACCATAATTTGCTCTGTAGTCTCGAGCGAACACGGGACATCCAACCTCATACGCTGGAAGCTTCTGAGATTTGGTCTGAGATGGTGTGGTTCTTGGGCAAATGAAACTGTGGACCGTCCTCAATTTCCTTCCCATCCGGATCTCTGCCGGGGACTTCTGCTGTGGTAGCAAATCACCAGGTGTTGTTCGGTAAACAGACAAGAAATTCTGCAGTGTTTCTACCGGTGTCCCCTCCCCTTTCGACTTCATTAGAGCTCTCTTGAATGTATCCACAAATCTTTCTGCCTGGCCATTTGACTGTGGGTGGTACGCTGGAGAGCGGAAATGCTTGATCGATAGGCGTTTGCAAAATTCTTGAAATTGACTTGAGGTGAATTGCGAACCGTTATCGAATACGATTATATCCGGTAATCCGTTGCGAGCGAACATCTCTGTCAAAAGTTGCATCGTTTGGGTTGTCGTTGGTGGCATGACGAGAACGATTTCTGGCCATTTCGAAAAGGCGTCAACAACGACCAGATAGGTGATTCCATTAATTGGGCCTGCGAAATCGACATGTATCCTGGACCAGGGATGCTCAGGCTGTGGCCATGGGACCGGTAGTGATTTCGCGTTACACTTAGCTGCTTGCTGACATTGCGTACACTTGCTTACTAAATCCACGATATGTTGGTCAATGAGGGGCCAATAAGCATAGCTTCTGGCGATGGATTTCATTCGTTTTATAGCAGGATGACCAGTGTGGAATTGCTTTAGCACCCTTGATCTTAAGGACTATGGCACCACTACTCTATCTCCAAACATCAAGCATTCGTTTACGGCGCATAATGAGTCGCGACGATGGTAAAGCTGACTCAAGTCACCATCGAGTCCATTTGGCGGCCAGCCATTAGAGACGTATTTCATCGCTCTCTTTATGATGGAGTCGTTCTTGAATGCAGATTGTATTTCAGCTGCTGAGACTGGCAAAGCACGAATAGCGGTTATCAGGTAACACTGCGCGTAGTCCTCTGTCATTAGGGAGGCAATAACTGCATCTTCGTCGGCCGTGGGGTGTTCGCTGGTTGAAAACTCCGTCAGTAGTTCTTTCGAATATGCTTCATGTTCACAGCATACGGTGTTATCGGCGGCCTGCTTAAATATCTGGGCTACCTGTTTCTGCCATTTATTATTTCAACAAGTTATGTTTTTTTGTTTGTTTTAACTTATAGTTATGTCCATCAATCGCATAACCTATTCAGGCGCTTTTATGAAAAGCCTACGACCTTTCGCTGCACAGGTTACAAAAAAGTACTATAAAAGACATCGTGGTGGCTGGCAATATACGTTAAAGAGAATGAATATTAATCGTATGTCGATTCCAGAGCTCCTAAATTCTAACTGTCGATTGCTAATCAACAAAGTGGACTATCTGCAGTTCCCACTAAGTCAAAATATGTATCGTAATTGTGGTGTCATCACAATTCAAGAATCTTGGTTAAATGATCTACAGAATGACTGCCTAGTATCATTTCGTGATTTCATAATTCATCGTCAGGATCGATCAAACAATAAAAAGAGGTATGGTGGCGGTGTAGCTACGTTTGTAAACATAAACTGGTGTCGATCTTCGTTTGTGTGTTTTAAGCTTTGAAATGACTTTATCGACTGTCTAACTCTAAGATGTCGTCCAAAACATCTGAATAAATACAAATGTGTTTATGTTACCAATACCTACGTGACTCCAGATTGCACATCATCTGCACTATCTGTTTTCGCTGATGAATTCACTGAGTTCGCTGTTACTGTCTTCAGTGATTCACTTTCAGTTGTATGTGGTGATTTCAATTTATGTGAATGTAGCTTCCTTACGTCACTAGGTCACCAAAACGTAGTAGATTTTCCTACTCGTTTGGATGCTCATTTAGACTTCGTCTTGATTAATGATGTGGGTATATATGCGACTCGTAAACGTGCCCTATTATCTAACTCGGATCACTGTATAATTCGTGTTCTACCTACAGTACATGGAAAGCATGGGAAGAGTACACTATTACATCAAACCAAGAAAGTCAAATATAGGAATTAATCAGAAGAAAATATCCGAAATCTGAATAAACATCTTTCATACGACTAACTGGGAATTATTTACAGATGACTCACTGGGAAACACTACTTATGTTATCACTTGTCACCTTAAATTCTGTTCTGATATTTGTTGTCCCACTGAAACCATTTTTGTAAGTTTTGATCGACTTACATCTACACAACTAAAACGACTACGGAGGATGAAGGAAAGAATGTACAAGGAGAACTCGAATGAAGTCCGTAAGCTAAATGGTCTGATAGACCTAGAGATTAGATGTCTCAACTGTATGTTTACTCAAAAACTCTTGTCTTGCAAAAACTCTCCGAGTATGTGGAAACTCCTTAAAGAACTTACAGGTGACAGACAGTTTAGAAGCGATAACCAGATGAATGTTTGTGACTTAAATAAGTCTTTTGTACGTCAGTCATCTGATGTGATGCTCCCTCTATCCACAGGTTTAAATAATAGCTGTGTTCCTACTTTCACTAAGACTGATGTACGAAGATGTCTCCAGTCGCTTAATTCATCTCGATGTTTGGGACCTGATGGTATCCCAAACATCCTTTTTAAAAAGTGTGCTGACGTCCTATGTTATCCGTCCACAGCTATCTTTAACAGATCCTTCTCATCTAATCTCATACCAAAAATGTGGAGAAAGATTAAGATAATTCCTGTACCCGAGAAAGCATCTGGTGATAAGAATGTAAAATTTAGACCTATTGCAATAACTTCACCCTTCCTCAAAACACTGGAAAAATTAATAATACTTCCACTTCAGCCTGCGATAAAAGAGCATATTGACCCATATCAGTTTGCTTACAGACGCAAAAGAAGCACTTTAGATGCTGTTGCTGTTCTGCATCACAACATAGTGTTCAACTTAGAAAAGGATCAGAAGTATGTTCAATGTGCTTTTCTGGACTATACTTCAGCTTTTGATTCTATACCAAGACAACGTTTACTTAACAAGTTAATCAGCGTCAACACTGACACCTGGATAACCAACTGGCTATGTTCCTACCTCTCTGGAAGGGGAGAGTACACTGTACTGGGAGGAAAGTGTTCAGAGTCTCTACTGTCCCATGAAGGTGTACCACAAGGAGCTGTTCTTCCATCTCTTCTTCTGCATGATCTGCCATCTTCCACAGAAAACACTTTTGTGGAATATGCGGATGATCTCACTGTATGTATACCTATCTCTTTCTCTTTACATCCCATAGAAATGAATGAGTTTTTGTCTCGTATTGATTGTTGGTCTGTTGGTAATGATCTTATACTTAATCCGTCTAAATGTCAAGCCGTTAACTTTAGCATGAGACATGAACGAAATATAAACACTATTTTGAGATCCTATAATGCTTGTTCCATAGGAGACTCTTTGATATACACAGTGTCGAAGGTCAATTCTCTTGGTGTCACCTTTTCCTCTGATCTGTCTTGGTCTTCCCATGTTTTATTGTTATCAAAGAAGGTTTTCCGTCTGACCTACTACGTAAAGAGATTGCATGCTCTCGGGATTACTCGTCACTGACTCATACAATTTGTAAATTCTTGCATATTACCTATTATTCTTTACTGCTCTCCATTATTCTTTCCCGGGCTTTTGAGGAAAGACTTTGCTGTATTGCGGAGAGTGCTGAAGGCAGTCAGCAAGACGTGTGGTGAATCTTTCGAAATCATAATTAATATGGTTGTGGATAGACATTTAAAATCATGCAAACTCCTGGCAGGTGTCATTTTATCAGATACTAGCCATCCCCTTCACTCTTATCTTTCTCCTTGTATATCCTCTGGTAGAACGAGACGTAATTACATTAAAATCCATGCACGCAAGCAAAAGTATGAAAGTTCTATAATACCTTACCTAGCAAATATACTCTGTGACGAACAGGTTGTTAGAGTCAACCTAGTCAATAACTTGCATTCTTAACATGTCCTTAATTCTAAAGGTTGTACAGTTTCTTCGGTTTTTTTCTTTAAAAACATTTTCTCTCTTTTTGCATTCGTTACTGTTTTTTTGTTGTTGCATAAGTAACTTGTTGAAATAACCTGTGCTGAGAATTCTATATTGTACCAAAACTATAATATTGAATAAAGCCATTAATAATAATAATAATAATAATAATAATAATAATAATAATAATAATAATAGTAATAGTAATAATAATAATAATAATAATAATAATAAAGGAACGTCAGCTAAACATAGCCGGTCAAACCAGTCTAATCCAAGTAGATTAAGATCAGCTGGTGTGATGTAGCATACCCCGGCAATTGTCGAATCGTGAAAAGACACTTTACAATCTAGTTGTCCCAACAAACGTAGGTAATTACTACATGCGGTTCGCGGTTTTTGTGTTGTTGGCACTGTGCGTGGTCTTCCCATTCTGATCCAATATTTTCGTGAGAGAATTGTTACATCAGATGCAGTGTCTATTTGCAATCTAAACGGGTGCCCATTAATATTAAGGGTAATAAATTTCCTCTCCACTGGGGTTGAGTTCTCACAGCTTGCTATTAGACTCAATGAATTCGTGTTGGATCTAGGCGTAGGTTTTGTGGTACCTCTGGAGCTGCTCGGCTTCTTTTTTCGACAAAACCCATCTTTATGACCCACCGCATTACATTTCCTGCACCGATGTTGCTTATATAGACAGTATCGAACAAAATGCCATGCACCACAGTGCCAGCATGTAGCAGGAGGATTTGTTTTTGTCTGTCGACGTGAACTAGATATCGCTGGGGCATATTTATGCGAGTTGCGTGGTTGTTGGACTACATGAACTTCAGCACGACCTGAACCACCACGCTGGACCATCGTAGTGTCGCGCTGTAGATTGGTTAGGCGTTGATATTCGTTTGCAATACCACTAAGGGTTAGTTTTGGGTCTTGGTCCAATCGACTTAGCAAGCGTGTTCTAATGTCACTGAACTTCTGCGATTGAAGGCTGCAGATGAGAATGAGTGCTTTAAATTGGTCTTCAGTAAGAGACTTCAACCGGAAGCGTTCACATTCTCGGTTGACGATACCCACATGTGTGAGAAAATCATCATCTTCGTTCATAGTGAGCTTCAAACATCGATAGCGCGCATTGAATAGTGAGGAGTTGTCTCCGAATTGTTGGCTCAATGACTGGACGGTGTCCGAGAATGAGCGATCGCGTGGGTTTAGAGGCAGAATTAAGTTGCAATACCTGTCTAGTTCACTAGGACCCAACTTTCGAAGCAGCAAGCGGACCTTCCAAGCATCATCCTGGTTGGCAAATTCAAATTTGAATAAGTCTTCGTAACGTTGAAACCACATATCAAACGTGACATTGGATTCTGGATCGTAATGAAACTCGGAGATACTGTTAGCGATACCATCAACTGATGGTGCAGTAGTAGTAAGATTAGAACTGCTTCGTTGAGAATTAGACGTAAGCTTTGCATCTGCTAACATTTGAATAAGTTTCATCTGCTGCTCGAGTAATAATTCAAGTTTAGAAGGATTCATGTTTCCGAAATCGCCGTCGTCAAATTGTTATGGTTTGAAGCTTCACGAGTTCACTTAACTGCGAACGAGAACAATACTCAGTGACCAAAGACCAGTAATCTAACTATTGACGCGTCCCAGCCCCGCTATCTAGAAGGAGAAGTCCAAGCTTAGTATGGAAAATATATTCTGCAAACAGCCAGAAAACGAGCGAGCAAGCAAGCAAGCGAACACTCAAACACAATTTAAAACGTATATATATAAATATATATAATCGATAATGCCATATTAAAATGTTTTTTTAAACATGACTCATTCAGTTCATCAATCGACAGGCATTCAAATGTTTAATCGATAAGTTCATCATTTGACTTTCATTCAAATATTTAAATATTTATTCGATAATTTAATCGATATGATAAAATTACAAATATGAATTATGGGGAAACACCGTCACCAACATTTAACCCGACTACTTATCTTGATTTTGACGGGCAAAGGCGCGTGTCCAACGTACCTGGAAGGCTATTCAGCAGTCCAAACCGTAATTTGGATTCTACAGTTCTAAACAAATATTAATTGGTCGAAGTCACTTGACTTTCGTTTCGTTGATTCCAATTATCGTTTCTGGAAATATTTGGTCGTTCGTTCGCAATGCCGAACAATCGTCAAAGGAAGTCATGATCAAAGTTCGTTGATGTTAATGATGAATCCCCTATTACCAAGCAAGTGCCTTTTGAGGTCCTTAAGTGTCATGGTTCAGACTCGAATAGGGTTGATTGTCATGATAGTGACTCTAGTTTTAATTCGAGGTTAGATGACGTAAAAAGTCTTAGTTTGAAGGAGAAGCAAGAGCTTGAATTATCAAGAAAGAGCGTTTTGCCTATAGCGCCTGTTGTTGGTCTAGAACTACCAAAGGTTGAATTGAGTTATTTCGATGGACAGCCTAGAGGGTACTGGATATTTTTAAGGCAATTTGAGACCTATGTAGCGTCAAGAGTCACTGATGATAGCCAACGTTTGCTCTATTTGATGCACTATTGTAAGGGCAAGGCGAAAACAGCTATTGAGGGTTGTGTCATGATGGAAGCATCCTCTGGTTATAAGAGAGCAAGGGAAATTCTAAAACGTTTGTTCGGACAGTCTCATGTAATCACTAGGGAAACTTTAGAGGACTTATTCAAAACTATAAATGTTGATTACAGTGATCCTGAGCAACTGACAAATCTAGCTATAAGGATGGAAAATTGTTCTATGGTTTTGAAACAGATGAAGTATACGGCCGACTTAAATTCTCTAATTACTTTAGAGAGAATAGTAAGACTCTTACCTCAAGTTATGCAAGTCCAGTGGGCGGACTGGGTAGATGAATTGATTGAAGGTAATAGAGAACCGACCTTTGACGAGCTTACCCAATTTATAGCATCCCGCGCGAGAGTAGCTAATAGTAGGTTTGGACGGTTAGCGAATCGTCCGAGAAAGGGATACAACTTAAAGACAAATTGTCACTTGCAATTGGAGCAGGAGAATAATTCGAGAGAGAGAGCTAAATGCAGTGTGTGTTCACAGGACCATGCTATTTATAAATGTCCAAAATTTTTAGCGCTTACCGTTCAAGAGATGGTCCCACGCAAAAGTTAATGGCATCTGTTTTGTCTGCCTTAGGCAAGGACATAAAGTTAATGAATGTAAGCTGACAAAACGTTGTAACGTTAATGGTCGTGAGAAGAAACACCATTCTTTGCTGCACAGCGAAAATGATAAACCAGTATCAATAGAAGATAAGGCGGCTATAAGGATTGTGGAAGGGTGCACACGCTTCGAAAATGGTCATTTTGTAGTTCCTGTACCATGGAAAGTGAACTCAAATATGGAAGGGGGGAATTATGAAGTGGCAAACAGTAGACTACAGAGCTTGAAGCGTAGATTGTTGAAAGATGACATTCTGTATATCAAGTATACAAAAGGTATTGAAAGTAATTTTATTGAGGGCTATGCTTAGATCAGTCATTTTTTGTATACTTCCTCTACATAATAATTCACTTGTCTGCTTAACCCCTTAAGCAGACAAGTGAATTATTATGTAGAGGAAGTATACAAAAAATGACTGATCTAAGCATAGCCCTCAATAAAATTACTTTCAATACCTTTGTATACTTGATATACAGAATGTCATCTTTCAACAATCTACGCTTCAAGCTCTGTAGTCTACTGTTTGCCACTTCATAATTCCCCTTCCATATTTGAGTTCACTTTCCATGGTACAGGAACTACAAAATGACCATTTTCGAAGCGTGTGCACCCTTCCACAATCCTTATAGCCGCCTTATCTTCTATTGATACTGGTTTATCATTTTCGCTGTGCAGCAAAGAATGGTGTTTCTTCTCACGACCATTAACGTTACAACGTTTTGTCAGCTTACATTCATTAACTTTATGTCCTTGCCTAAGGCAGACAAAACAGATGCCATTAACTTTTGCGTGGGACCATCTCTTGAACGGTAAGCGCTAAAAATTTTGGACATTTATAAATAGCATGGTCCTGTGAACACACACTGCATTTAGCTCTCTCTCGAATTATTCTCCTGCTCCAATTGCAAGTGACAATTTGTCTTTAAGTTGTATCCTTTCTCGGACGATTCGCTAACCGTCCAAACCTACTATTAGCTACTCTCGCGCGGGATGCTATAAATTGGGTAAGCTCGTCAAAGGTCGGTTCTCTATTACCTTCAATCAATTCATCTACCCAGTCCGCCCACTGGACTTGCATAACTTGAGGTAAGAGTCTTACTATTCTCTCTAAAGTAATTAGAGAATTTAAGTCGGCCGTATACTTCATCTGTTTCAAAACCATAGAACAATTTTCCATCCTTATAGCTAGATTTGTCAGTTGCTCAGGATCACTGTAATCAACATTTATAGTTTTGAATAAGTCCTCTAAAGTTTCCCTAGTGATTACATGAGACTGTCCGAACAAACGTTTTAGAATTTCCTTGCTCTCTTATAACCAGAGGATGCTTCCATCATGACACAACCCTCAATAGCTGTTTTCGCCTTGCCCTTACAATAGTGCATCAAATAGAGCAAACGTTGGCTATCATCAGTGACTCTTGACGCTACATAGGTCTCAAATTGCCTTAAAAATATCCAGTACCCTCTAGGCTGTCCATCGAAATAACTCAATTCAACCTTTGGTAGTTCTAGACCAACAACAGGCGCTATAGGCAAAACGCTCTTTCTTGATAATTCAAGCTCTTGCTTCTCCTTCAAACTAAGACTTAAATTTAACTATCATGACAATCAACCCTATTCGAGTCTGAACCATGACACTTAAGGACCTCAAAAGGCACTTGCTTGGTAATAGGGGATTCATCATTAACATCAACGAACTTTGATCATGACTTCCTTTGACGATTGTTCGGCATTGCGAACGAACGACCAAATATTTCCAGAAACGATAATTGAATCAACGAAACGAAAGTCAAGTGACTTCGACCAATTAATATTTGTTTAGAACTGTAGAATCAAATTACGGTTTGGACTGCTGAATAGCCTTCCAGGTACGTTGGACACGCGCCTTTGCCCGTCAAAATCAAAACAAGTAATCGGGTAAATAGCGGTTCTAGAATTCATCATAAATTTATATGTAAATTGTTACATAAACAAATATTACCAACCGGCTATTCAACAGATAATTGTTCAATCAATCAAATCTAAATTACAATAAATAATGAAGTTGATAAAAGATGAGGGAAATTTACCAGTCACAACAAATGAACGTTATTCTATTCTGACTTGATAGAACACACAAAAGGAGGAGCAAATAAATATGGCTACCGCCGAAAGCTAGTGTCAAGTAAAACTACACTGATGCAGTTCGGGAAGAAACGTGAAAACTTAGTGAAGGCGTAATGAAAATAAAACTGTAATAATACATAAAATCAGCTTCGAGTATCAAGTCCCTAGTCAATGTAACACAGACCAGGAAGTAATTCATGTTTTTAAAACGTTATGTCTAGTCGCAACTTAGAGCCTGCTTTCAACAGAGCACCTGTCGTTGTTTATGGTGCTGAGAAACACAGTGTTTGTCCGCTTTCAAAAATGAATGTGTACAAATCATCCTTTCATGACGGATGTTGACGCCTCGGTGTCAAGTAAGATAGTAGCTTCGACCTCCCCAAGACCCGATAACCTAGATTAACGGGTTCTCCAGCTGAACCGTTGTCAATCTAAGCATTATGTTTTACCGTCTCGGTCACTGGTTTGCACAGATCGTTTAGCCAGAGAATGGTTAGCTGCTGAGACATTTGATGGGCTTTACAAGTGATGCAATCCCACAGATTCTTCGACGGTTACTGTCGAGCGGTGTGCGCATGAGTTACTTACGTGCGCTTATTAATCCTCTTGGAGGAGCATAGGCCTCCCACCATCATTCCCCATTCAACTCCGTCCTGAACAATCTGTTTCAGTTGATTCCATTTGCCGTTCATCCTTTATATATCTGCTTCTAGTTCTCAATGCATCTTATTATTCAGCCTTCCTCTTCTGCGTTTCCCTTCATGATTCCAAGTTAGGGATTGCCTCCTGATTTCCGTCGTCTTTTCCTAATTTGCTCTTCAGCTGGAAGCTGGTTTGTCCTCTCCCATAGTAGGCTGTTGTGTATGTTATGCGGTCATCAGACATGCAGTATCTTGCGTGGACAACTATTTATAAACACTTGTACATGTTTGATGATGGTTGTAGTAGTTCTCCAAGTTTCAGTTTCGTACAGTAGAATTGTGTTGACGTTTGTATTGAAGATTCTGACTTTGATATTGGTTGAGACGGTCGTTTTGAGTTCCAAATGTTCTTCGATTGTAGAAATGCAGCCATGGTTCTGCCAATCCTCAGCTTTACGTTGGCATCAGATCCTCATTTATCATCGATGATGCTGTTCAGGTACGTGAAGGATTCCACCCCCCTCTAGGGCTTCTCCATCAAGTGTTATTGGGTTGGTTTTCTCCATGTTGTATTTGATGGTGTTACCTGTTCTCTTGCTTATGTTGAGTCCTACTGATGCAGAGGTTGCTGCTAAACTACTTGACTTCATGTTCATTTGTTCGTGTGTGTGGGACAGAAGGGATACGTCACCTGCGAAGTCTAAACTACTTAGTTGCATGCAGGCTGCTCATTGTAGTCAGCGCTTCCACTCAGATGTGGAGGTCTTCACAATCCGGTCAACCATCAGATGGAACAGAAAGGGGGAGCCAAGATTGTCCAATGAATTTTAAATACGAGCAGCTGTGATGGGTTTTGGGGAGGTCGAAGCTACTATCTTACTTGACACATCCGTCATGAAAGGATGATTTGCACACATTCATTTTTGAAAGCGGACAAACACTGTGTTTCTCAGCACCATAAACAACGACAGGTGCTCTGTTGAAAGCAGGCTCTAAGTTGCGACTAGACATAACGTTTTAAAAACATGAATTACTTCCTGGTCTGTGTTACATTGACTAGGGACTTGATACTCGAGGCTGATTTTATGTAAAACACAAATATGTTATGCACGTGACTATGGCGGAAGCATAAATTGGTGCAGGCCCACCACTCTGAAGAGGCAATCAGATCTTTGGCTCACATAGGGGTGCTAGAAATTCTACATTAAGAACATAATAATGGACAAAGAACGGGGAGCTCTCGTCTGTCAACCGTTTCTTTAATCTGACAATTTATCCCTGTTTTCAGGGAGAACGTCTCTGAAAACCGAACGAATAATATATAGCACTTTACTAATACAGGTGACCACATTCCACCACTTCAACCATCTTGCAGTGTTAGTACATTACCAGCCACAGCTTGACTCGATGACAAAAGAAATGTTAGAAAAGAAGATTATTGTAGCTCCGTCATCACCCTGGGCTTCGTTCATCGTTTCAGTAAAAAAAGATTCCTTCATTCAATTATGTGCAGATTACCGTCGTCTTAATGCCATAACGAAATGTGACCCAGTTCCGCTTCCTCAGATTGATGCTGCGTTAGACATCATGAAAGGCGCTTGTTGGATTTTGACTTTGATCTATCATCCGGGCGTTGACAAGCAGGTAAACGATCTCAGGACAGAAAGAAAACTGCATTTGTCGTTCCGAATGTGCTCTATGAATTTAAAGCGATACCTCTGGATCAATTAGCCCCCAGCAGCCTTCCAGAGATTATTGCGAACGGTTTTGCACGACCTGGTACCACACAAGTGCTTAAAATACGTTGATGATATTAATGTGTATGGTGGCGCTTCTGTACAGCATAGTACCAACTTTAGGGCAGTTCGCCAAGATCTTAAGCACTATGATTCGAAAAACGAAACCATCGTAGTGTCGATTTTCGCAGAAACGGGTGCTCTCCTCGGGACGCCGGATCGCGACAAAAGGATCAAGAAAAGAGAGAAGAATTAGCAACATCGTTGGCTGGAAACAGCCGAAGATTGTCGAAGGTGTCCGCAGCATTCTAGGACTCTTTTCCAACTATAGACGTTTTGTACAGAGTTTCGCATCTTCGACAGCACCTTCACATCTCCTGACGTATAAGGACGAAAGTATTTGTTGACCATAGATTGTCGATAGGTATTTAAAACTTTGAAGTCATGCCTTACTGCTCGACACATACTAGCTTTTCCGGACATTTCGTCCAATATGTGTGAGTCTAAACTTGACACGAACCTTAGCTCGCGTGCTATCGGGGAAGTCCTGTCTCAAATAGTACAAGATGGACATGAGCGGGCCTTCGTGTATACTAGTTGGTGGTTAGACAAGAGGGAAACGAGATATCCTACAATGTGCTGAGAGATCCTGACACTGGTAAAATTTCTGCATCATTTTCTTTGTCATCTCCTGGAACGCCCTTTGCGCGAAGAAACAGACCATCGTGCACCTCAGTCGCTTCGTTTGTTTCGCGAGCCAGAAGGTCAAGTGGCGTGATTGCAGGAGAGGTTGAAATAGTTCGGTTTTACGTGCGGTCACTGACCTCGAAGGCGACATATAAATGCAGATTCTCTACCCCGTATACCTCATCCTTATGCTACCATTTATGTGGTGACATGTTATTTCTGGTCAATGAGTTGAAACAACCCCTGTTTACAGTATCGTGTAAAATTCCGGAATATTATGAAGCATGTGCATTGGGATCTTCGCCACTCGGAAAAACGAAAGACCCAACATGTAATTCTCCAGAGATTTGGTTGGCCATTCATCCATAAAGATAGAACGGAATTTTGCGAAAATCATAGCGTGTCACACCATAAAGCTTCCTAACAAATACTCCGTGCACTGTTAACCTCAATGATAACAGAAGGGCCACATCAGCGAGTTGGCATTGATATTATGATGCCGCTTACAACAACGAAGAGCAGAAACCACTACATACTGGTGATGGTAGACTGTTTTAGCAAATAGTATGAAGCCGTTTCCATTCCACGACAAGATGCTCTCACGGTTCTACGAGCTTCACTTGATCATTGGGTTTCTCGTTATGACGCTCCATTTTTACTCCATTCTGACGAAGGTGTGGCTTTATAAGGTCATCTCATCGCTCTGGTATGCCAGATATCGTCGACTGAATATCGGGATGATGAGATACCTGAATGTCTCTTAGAATATAGTGCATCAGTACATGGGTTCATAGGATCCTCACCTGCTACTTTACTTTCTGGGCATAAAGTACATCTTCCTGTTCAGATACATATATCGCTGTTACCACGTGAGTCTCAGGAGCACGTACCATAAATTCTCAATCTTCTTAGCCATCTATCTGACGTGCATCGCCTGTTCGAAAGCAGTCTAGAGAATGCCAACAAACACCAAAGGGACGAATACGACTGACAAGTTAACGGGCCAGTGTATAGATCTGAATATCGAGTTCGGCTACATTGCCATGTGGCTCCACCAGTAACATGCAGCAAGTTCCACCATTCTTGGCAAGGTCCCTACAAAATAGTGTTTGCTTAGTCTCCCACTACTTTTGTGCAACGTAACCTTCAGCGACCACAAGGTGACGTTGTAACAATAAACTATAACCAGTTGAAGCCAAACAGAACGACGGTCATTTTAGATACCTACTGTTTTAACACTCGCCCGCCACCAGCTATTAGGAACTACCATCCGAAAAAGGTACGGTATACACATGTCCACCACTAAGCATATGAGACGGTGTCTCAAGGAGTGAGGTAGTGGTGCAACAGTAAATAAAAACTATATTAATATGAATCTGTTTTCCTTATTGAAGGGTAACAAAGGGTTAACGCACTGCTAGAGGAACAAGTTCTGAGTAACCTGGACTTGCAAAATGATGGATGGAACTATTTTGTATATAAGCGTTTCTTTTTGCAACCGACCCACGTTACGCGGTTTTTGAAATATATTCAACTGTAACGGGATTAAAATCATCATGTATGATGTTGTTAATAGATTTTGTTTTCCTTCTATTGCAGGGCAAGCAAGAATAAACGCTTTAGAAGAAGAAGAGCAAGCCCTACACGCACTGAACTTACAGGATGACTCATAAGACCGTTTTGTAAACTAGCTCTCTTTCTGTACAGAGCCCGCGGATTTTAATTTTTAAATAAACGTCTATTGGCCTCCATTCCTCGTTCTCTCTGTGGTGTAGAGTGTTCAGTTAACATTGTGTGTGTTGGGCTTTAGGTCTTCCCGTCTTCCAGTGACTGCTGATTACACGTGTTACAACTGGTGGCGGAGGTGAGATGGAAAAACGCGATGAGAACCTAGACGAACCCCCTCTGATTCCAATCAGGGCTACTCCCAGTTCAACCCCACACCAGCCACCACTGCTCGAAACATCATCAGATTACTCCGTTTGGAAATTTAAAGTCACAGCATACCTTCAGAGAGTTCCATTGACCGAGCATTTCAACTACCTTGTTTCCTATCTGAGCGATGAAGCAGTACGCAGGGCTATAGCGAACGGTTTTGCGGCCAGTAACACGCTCTCACAAAACTGGAGAATTCTAGACGACTGTTTTTCCCTGCCCGTAGACACCCAGCAGATGACAATTCAGTTTTTGTCTCGCCACCAGAAACCTCAGGAAAGCCCCATCGACTATTTTCACTCATTACAGCAGCTAGCAACCCAGGCATTCCCTAGCCTGGACATCTTGGGGCGAGAAGAAATTACACGCTCCCGTTTTATTGAGGGACTGCTGCCAGGTGCACTGCGAGAACATCTACTTCGAGTGCCACCGGCTGACACAGCCGACTTGAAACGAACGGCACTTCGGTTGTTGACTGCTGAAAGACTGTCAGTTCCATTGGCGACCTATCGACCAACCGTGATGACTATCGATGAAGCCACCGAACCTAATCTACAAGATAGCTTTCGAAGCGCCGCGGCTATCAGAGAGTTCCCTGACCGGAATAGTAGACGAGGGCAGCCGACTTCCACATGGAACGGACGGTCGTCAAGGGACAACTATCGAGGCCAGCAAACAGAATGCTTCTACTGCAGACGTTTCGGCAAAAATGCCAAGAAATGCGGGCATAACGGCGTGAAAAACTGAGGTAAGCAGTGTCGTTTGCATATATCGTCTTGCTATGTTAAACACTTGTGCCCTGTTACTATTAAGGGTAGAGTGCAAAGTACTGAGATTAATATACTATTAGATACAGGAGCTTCAGTATCCTTGATCAAGGAAGACCTCTTGCAGAAACTTAACCCCAGCACTCAGCGTAAACAATGCTCTTCTACCTTAATTACCGCGAGCGGAGAACCCTTGAAAGCGTGTTCTAAGATAGGGTTAGAGCTGACGATTGACAAGAAGCCTTTTCAACATGAATTCTGGGTTTGCCCCACACTGACTTGGGACATGATTCTCGGGGTCGACTTCATGTTAAAATACCAGGTCTCTATACACATGAATAAGTCAGAAGCGAGTATTGGTGGAGTTGTCGTGCAAATACAACACCATGAAATACCAACTAAGTCCGTAGCCCAGGTGGGAACTGCAGAGATTGTACGTCAGGTACAAGATAACCAATTAATAAGTGAAAAGGACCGTCGAGCTACCATTGACGTACTCCAACGATTTAGCACTGTTTTCTCGGAGAATATCTCTGGAAATCGGACGACCATTGTGCAACATTCCATTGTCACAAGTGACCACATGCCATTACGCCAACCACCTCGCAGAGTCCCGGTGCATTATCAGCCTCATTTAGAATCAATGATAAAAGATATGTTAGAAAAAAGATTATTGTACCATCTTCGTCACCCTGGGCATCGCCAATTGTCTTAGTAAAAAGAAGGATTCCTCCCTACGACTGTGTGTAGATTACCGACGCCTTAATGCTATAACTAAGCGTGATTCTTTTCCACTTCCACGGATAGACGCTACCTTAGATGCCATGAAAGGAGCTCGCTGGTTCTCAACGTTAGACTTAGCATCAGGATATTGGCAAGTGGAAGTCCGACCCCAAGATAGAAAAAACTGCATTTGTAGTGCCTAATGGCTTATATGAATTTCAAGTAATGCCTTTCGGGCTAACTAACGCCCCAGCTACCTTTCAACGATTGATGCAGACGGTTCTGCAAGGTCTCGTACCGCACCAGTGCTTAATCTACCTTGACGATATTATTGTATATGGCAGCACGCCAGAACAACATAATGCCAATTTGAAGGCAGTCCTACAACGTATTAGGCAGCATAACCTAAAAGTGAAACCATCTAAATGTCGACTATTGCAAAAAGAAGTGCTTTTCTTAGGGCACCGCATTACAGAAGATGGAGTGGCAACAGATAAAGAAAAGACACGTGTGATTGTTAATTGGCCGCAACCAAAATCACCTGAAGACGTTCGTAGCTTCCTTGGACTAGCTTCTTACTATAGACGCTTCGTACGTGATTTCGCATCATTAGCAGCACCTTTACACCGATTAACCCACAAAGGACGAAAATTTTTATGGACCAGCGAGTGTCAACAGGCGTTCGATGCTTTGAAGGCTCGGTTAACTTCTCCACCTATATTAGCCTTCCCAGATACTTCAGCAGACGGAGGCGAATTTATACTTGATACGGATGCTAGTTCCTCGGCTATTGGAGCAGTTTTATCACAAGTAGCTCGAGATGGACACGAAAGGGTCATTGCGTATGCTAGTCGACGATTAGATAAGAGTGAAGCACGATATTCTACAACACGTCGGGAGATGTTAGCACTAGTAAAATTCTTACAACATTTTCGCCATTATCTGCTGGGCAAACCCTTTCGTGTGCGCACGGATCACCGTGCACTGCAGTGGCTCCGCTCTTTCCGCGAACCAGAAGGGCAAGTGGCACGCTGGCAGGAGAGACTACAAGAGTTCGATTTCACATGCGAGTATCGACCGGGAAATCGACATGCAAATGCGGATGCCCTCTCCCGAATACCGCAGACCACAGATATTATTAACGCAATTCTTAGTACAGCTTCAGAGACAGACTGGCCCTCCCTACAATCAGCAGATCCAGACTTACAGATTGTTTATCAAAGACAGCTACATGGAAATAGTAAGCCATCCATGAGGGAGCTTAAAGATCAATCCGTAACAACTCGTCGTATCTGCACCAAATGGGGTAACTTCAAGCTATATGGTGACACATTATTCCTAATGAATGAATCAAAACAACCCCTACTGATAGTACCGCGAGTGAAAGTTGAGAGTATTGTGGAACAGGTACACCGCGAACTTGGTCATGCGGGAGAACGGAGAACTGAACACGCTGTCCGTCAACGCTTTTGGTGGCCTTCCATACACGAAGATGTAGCTCAGTTTTGCAAGAATTGTAACACGTGCTGCCGTTTTAAATCGCCTCAGCAGACACCCCGTGCACCAGTGACGCCGATGGTGACGACAGGACCACACCAGCGAGTTGGTATAGACATCATGGGACCACTAACTACGACAAAAACGGGAACCGCTACATACTGGTTATGGTGGATTATTTCACTAAATGGTGCGAAGCTGTACCCCTTCCACAGCAAGACGCCCTTACTGTTGCCCGAGCTTTCATCGATCACTGGGTCTCCCGTTATGGTGCCCCTGTCTCACTCCACTCCGACCAAGGTCCATCCTTTGAAAGCCACCTCATTACTGAGATATGCCGGCTATTAGGAATCAAGAAGACACACACCACCGCCTATCACCCAGAAGGTAACGGCCTCGTAGAAAGAACAAACAGAACTATTAAAGCCATCTTGCAGTCGTTTGTCAGCAGATCGTCACCTGAGTTATGGGATGAGGTGCTCCCCCAATGCCTTTTAGCATATCGTACGTCGGTACATGGGTCCACGGGATTCTCGCCTGCTATTTTGCTGTTCGGGCACGAACTACGCCTACCAGTAGAGATACAGTCACCCCTGCTGCCCTACGAAGAACAAGAGCATGTTCCGTACATACGTACTCTTCGCAACCGACTAGCTGATGCCCACCGTCTGGTCAACATTAACTTAGGCAAGGCTAGTGGACACCAAAAAGATATATATGATCGTCAAGCACAAGGACCTAGGTATACGGTTGGAGATCGCGTCTGGTTACGCCGCCCAATGACGTCGCTAGGGGTTGCAGTAAATTCCATCAACCCTGGCAAGGCCCCTTTGAAATTGTCCTCATCCGATCGCCCACCACGTTTGTATTGCGTAACATACAACGACCTAAAGACGCTGTGATAACGGTGCACTACAACCAGATAAAACCCGATCGGACGACATTTCCCTTCGATGCTCAACTCGCTGATCCACCGCCGGCCACTAGATTTTACGAAGTACCACCTGAAGGAGGGACAGCATACCCATGCCCAAGATCAGGCACTGAGGACAGTGCCTCATTAGGAGAGGGGGCGATGTAACGGGATTAAAATCATCATGTATGATGTTGTTAATAGATTTTGTTTTCCTTCTATTGCAGGGCAAGCAAGAATAAACGCTTTAGAAGAAGAAGAGCAAGCCCTACACGCACTGAACTTACAGGATGACTCATAAGACCGTTTTGTAAACTAGCTCTCTTTCTGTACAGAACCCGCGGATTTTAATTTTTAAATAAACGTCTATTGGCCTCCATTCCTCGTTCTCTCTGTGGTGTAGAGTGTTCAGTTAACATTGTGTGTGTTGGGCTTTAGGTCTTCCCGTCTTCCAGTGACTGCTGATTACACGTGTTACAACTGGTGGCGGAGGTGAGATGGAAAAACGCGATGAGAACCTAGACGAACCCCCTCTGATTCCAATCAGGGCTACTCCCAGTTCAACCCCACACCAGCCACCACTGCTCGAAACATCATCAGATTACTCCGTTTGGAAATTTAAAGTCACAGCATACCTTCAGAGAGTTCCATTGACCGAGCATTTCAACTACCTTGTTTCCTATCTGAGCGATGAAGCAGTACGCAGGGCTATAGCGAACGGTTTTGCGGCCAGTAACACGCTCTCACAAAACTGGAGAATTCTAGACGACTGTTTTTCCCTGCCCGTAGACACCCAGCAGATGACAATTCAGTTTTTGTCTCGCCACCAGAAACCTCAGGAAAGCCCCATCGACTATTTTCACTCATTACAGCAGCTAGCAACCCAGGCATTCCCTAGCCTGGACATCTTGGGGCGAGAAGAAATTACACGCTCCCGTTTTATTGAAGGACTGCTGCCAGGTGCACTGCGAGAACATCTACTTCGAGTGCCACCGGCTGACACAGCCGACTTGAAACGAACGGCACTTCGGTTGTTGACTGCTGAAAGACTGTCAGTTCCATTGGCGACCTATCGACCAACCGTGATGACTATCGATGAAGCCACCGAACCTAATCTACAAGATAGCTTTCGAAGCGCCGCGGCTATCAGAGAGTTCCCTGACCGGAATAGTAGACGAGGGCAGCCGACTTCCACATGGAACGGACGGTCGTCAAGGGACAACTATCGAGGCCAGCAAACAGAATGCTTCTACTGCAGACGTTTCGGCAAAAATGCCAAGAAATGCGGGCATAACGGCGTGAAAAACTGAGGTAAGCAGTGTCGTTTGCATATATCGTCTTGCTATGTTAAACACTTGTGCCCTGTTACTATTAAGGGTAGAGTGCAAAGTACTGAGATTAATATACTATTAGATACAGGAGCTTCAGTATCCTTGATCAAGGAAGACCTCTTGCAGAAACTTAACCCCAGCACTCAGCGTAAACAATGCTCTTCTACCTTAATTACCGCGAGCGGAGAACCCTTGAAAGCGTGTTCTAAGATAGGGTTAGAGCTGACGATTGACAAGAAGCCTTTTCAACATGAATTCTGGGTTTGCCCCACACTGACTTGTGACATGATTCTCGGGGTCGACTTCATGTTAAAATACCAGGTCTCTATACACATGAATAAGTCAGAAGCGAGTATTGGTGGAGTTGTCGTGCAAATACAACACCATGAAATACCAACTAAGTCCGTAGCCCAGGTGGGAACTGCAGAGATTGTACGTCAGGTACAAGATAACCAATTAATAAGTGAAAAGGACCGTCGAGCTACCATTGACGTACTCCAACGATTTAGCACTGTTTTCTCGGAGAATATCTCTGGAAATCGGACGACCATTGTGCAACATTCCATTGTCACAAGTGACCACATGCCATTACGCCAACCACCTCGCAGAGTCCCGGTGCATTATCAGCCTCATTTAGAATCAATGATAAAAGATATGTTAGAAAAAAGATTATTGTACCATCTTCGTCACCCTGGGCATCGCCAATTGTCTTAGTAAAAAGAAGGATTCCTCCCTACGACTGTGTGTAGATTACCGACGCCTTAATGCTATAACTAAGCGTGATTCTTTTCCACTTCCACGGATAGACGCTACCTTAGATGCCATGAAAGGAGCTCGCTGGTTCTCAACGTTAGACTTAGCATCAGGATATTGGCAAGTGGAAGTCCGACCCCAAGATAGAAAAAAAACTGCATTTGTAGTGCCTAATGGCTTATATGAATTTCAAGTAATGCCTTTCGGGCTAACTAACGCCCCAGCTACCTTTCAACGATTGATGCAGACGGTTCTGCAAGGTCTCGTACCGCACCAGTGCTTAATCTACCTTGACGATATTATTGTATATGGCAGCACGCCAGAACAACATAATGCCAATTTGAAGGCAGTCCTACAACGTATTAGGCAGCATAACCTAAAAGTGAAACCATCTAAATGTCGACTATTGCAAAAAGAAGTGCTTTTCTTAGGGCACCGCATTACAGAAGATGGAGTGGCAACAGATAAAGAAAAGACACGTGTGATTGTTAATTGGCCGCAACCAAAATCACCTGAAGACGTTCGTAGCTTCCTTGGACTAGCTTCTTACTATAGACGCTTCGTACGTGATTTCGCATCATTAGCAGCACCTTTACACCGATTAACCCACAAAGGACGAAAATTTTTATGGACCAGCGAGTGTCAACAGGCGTTCGATGCTTTGAAGGCTCGGTTAACTTCTCCACCTATATTAGCCTTCCCAGATACTTCAGCAGACGGAGGCGAATTTATACTTGATACGGATGCTAGTTCCTCGGCTATTGGAGCAGTTTTATCACAAGTAGCTCGAGATGGACACGAAAGGGTCATTGCGTATGCTAGTCGACGATTAGATAAGAGTGAAGCACGATATTCTACAACACGTCGGGAGATGTTAGCACTAGTAAAATTCTTACAACATTTTCGCCATTATCTGCTGGGCAAACCCTTTCGTGTGCGCACGGATCACCGTGCACTGCAGTGGCTCCGCTCTTTCCGCGAACCAGAAGGGCAAGTGGCACGCTGGCAGGAGAGACTACAAGAGTTCGATTTCACATGCGAGTATCGACCGGGAAATCGACATGCAAATGCGGATGCCCTCTCCCGAATACCGCAGACCACAGATATTATTAACGCAATTCTTAGTACAGCTTCAGAGACAGACTGGCCCTCCCTACAATCAGCAGATCCAGACTTACAGATTGTTTATCAAAGACAGCTACATGGAAATAGTAAGCCATCCATGAGGGAGCTTAAAGATCAATCCGTAACAACTCGTCGTATCTGCACCAAATGGGGTAACTTCAAGCTATATGGTGACACATTATTCCTAATGAATGAATCAAAACAACCCCTACTGATAGTACCGCGAGTGAAAGTTGAGAGTATTGTGGAACAGGTACACCGCGAACTTGGTCATGCGGGAGAACGGAGAACTGAACACGCTGTCCGTCAACGCTTTTGGTGGCCTTCCATACACGAAGATGTAGCTCAGTTTTGCAAGAATTGTAACACGTGCTGCCGTTTTAAATCGCCTCAGCAGACACCCCGTGCACCAGTGACGCCGATGGTGACGACAGGACCACACCAGCGAGTTGGTATAGACATCATGGGACCACTAACTACGACAAAAACGGGAACCGCTACATACTGGTTATGGTGGATTATTTCACTAAATGGTGCGAAGCTGTACCCCTTCCACAGCAAGACGCCCTTACTGTTGCCCGAGCTTTCATCGATCACTGGGTCTCCCGTTATGGTGCCCCTGTCTCACTCCACTCCGACCAAGGTCCATCCTTTGAAAGCCACCTCATTACTGAGATATGCCGGCTATTAGGAATCAAGAAGACACACACCACCGCCTATCACCCAGAAGGTAACGGCCTCGTAGAAAGAACAAACAGAACTATTAAAGCCATCTTGCAGTCGTTTGTCAGCAGATCGTCACCTGAGTTATGGGATGAGGTGCTCCCCAATGCCTTTTAGCATATCGTACGTCGGTACATGGGTCCACGGGATTCTCGCCTGCTATTTTGCTGTTCGGGCACGAACTACGCCTACCAGTAGAGATACAGTCACCCCTGCTGCCCTACGAAGAACAAGAGCATGTTCCGTACATACGTACTCTTCGCAACCGACTAGCTGATGCCCACCGTCTGGTCAACATTAACTTAGGCAAGGCTAGTGGACACCAAAAAGATATATATGATCGTCAAGCACAAGGACCTAGGTATACGGTTGGAGATCGCGTCTGGTTACGCCGCCCAATGACGTCGCTAGGGGTTGCAGTAAATTCCATCAACCCTGGCAAGGCCCCTTTGAAATTGTCCTCATCCGATCGCCCACCACGTTTGTATTGCGTAACATACAACGACCTAAAGACGCTGTGATAACGGTGCACTACAACCAGATAAAACCCGATCGGACGACATTTCCCTTCGATGCTCAACTCGCTGATCCACCGCCGGCCACTAGATTTTACGAAGTACCACCTGAAGGAGGGACAGCATACCCATGCCCAAGATCAGGCACTGAGGACAGTGCCTCATTAGGAGAGGGGGCGATGTAACGGGATTAAAATCATCATGTATGATGTTGTTAATAGATTTTGTTTTCCTTCTATTGCAGGGCAAGCAAGAATAAACGCTTTAGAAGAAGAAGAGCAAGCCCTACACGCACTGAACTTACAGGATGACTCATAAGACCGTTTTGTAAACTAGCTCTCTTTCTGTACAGAACCCGCGGATTTTAATTTTTAAATAAACGTCTATTGGCCTCCATTCCTCGTTCTCTCTGTGGTGTAGAGTGTTCAGTTAACATTGTGTGTGTTGGGCTTTAGGTCTTCCCGTCTTCCAGTGACTGCTGATTACACGTGTTACAACTGGTGGCGGAGGTGAGATGGAAAAACGCGATGAGAACCTAGACGAACCCCCTCTGATTCCAATCAGGGCTACTCCCAGTTCAACCCCACACCAGCCACCACTGCTCGAAACATCATCAGATTACTCCGTTTGGAAATTTAAAGTCACAGCATACCTTCAGAGAGTTCCATTGACCGAGCATTTCAACTACCTTGTTTCCTATCTGAGCGATGAAGCAGTACGCAGGGCTATAGCGAACGGTTTTGCGGCCAGTAACACGCTCTCACAAAACTGGAGAATTCTAGACGACTGTTTTTCCCTGCCCGTAGACACCCAGCAGATGACAATTCAGTTTTTGTCTCGCCACCAGAAACCTCAGGAAAGCCCCATCGACTATTTTCACTCATTACAGCAGCTAGCAACCCAGGCATTCCCTAGCCTGGACATCTTGGGGCGAGAAGAAATTACACGCTCCCGTTTTATTGAGGGACTGCTGCCAGGTGCACTGCGAGAACATCTACTTCGAGTGCCACCGGCTGACACAGCCGACTTGAAACGAACGGCACTTCGGTTGTTGACTGCTGAAAGACTGTCAGTTCCATTGGCGACCTATCGACCAACCGTGATGACTATCGATGAAGCCACCGAACCTAATCTACAAGATAGCTTTCGAAGCGCCGCGGCTATCAGAGAGTTCCCTGACCGGAATAGTAGACGAGGGCAGCCGACTTCCACATGGAACGGACGGTCGTCAAGGGACAACTATCGAGGCCAGCAAACAGAATGCTTCTACTGCAGACGTTTCGGCAAAAATGCCAAGAAATGCGGGCATAACGGCGTGAAAAACTGAGGTAAGCAGTGTCGTTTGCATATATCGTCTTGCTATGTTAAACACTTGTGCCCTGTTACTATTAAGGGTAGAGTGCAAAGTACTGAGATTAATATACTATTAGATACAGGAGCTTCAGTATCCTTGATCAAGGAAGACCTCTTGCAGAAACTTAACCCCAGCACTCAGCGTAAACAATGCTCTTCTACCTTAATTACCGCGAGCGGAGAACCCTTGAAAGCGTGTTCTAAGATAGGGTTAGAGCTGACGATTGACAAGAAGCCTTTTCAACATGAATTCTGGGTTTGCCCCACACTGACTTGTGACATGATTCTCGGGGTCGACTTCATGTTAAAATACCAGGTCTCTATACACATGAATAAGTCAGAAGCGAGTATTGGTGGAGTTGTCGTGCAAATACAACACCATGAAATACCAACTAAGTCCGTAGCCCAGGTGGGAACTGCAGAGATTGTACGTCAGGTACAAGATAACCAATTAATAAGTGAAAAGGACCGTCGAGCTACCATTGACGTACTCCAACGATTTAGCACTGTTTTCTCGGAGAATATCTCTGGAAATCGGACGACCATTGTGCAACATTCCATTGTCACAAGTGACCACATGCCATTACGCCAACCACCTCGCAGAGTCCCGGTGCATTATCAGCCTCATTTAGAATCAATGATAAAAGATATGTTAGAAAAAAGATTATTGTACCATCTTCGTCACCCTGGGCATCGCCAATTGTCTTAGTAAAAGAAGGATTCCTCCCTACGACTGTGTGTAGATTACCGACGCCTTAATGCTATAACTAAGCGTGATTCTTTTCCACTTCCACGGATAGACGCTACCTTAGATGCCATGAAAGGAGCTCGCTGGTTCTCAACGTTAGACTTAGCATCAGGATATTGGCAAGTGGAAGTCCGACCCCAAGATAGAAAAAAACTGCATTTGTAGTGCCTAATGGCTTATATGAATTTCAAGTAATGCCTTTCGGGCTAACTAACGCCCCAGCTACCTTTCAACGATTGATGCAGACGGTTCTGCAAGGTCTCGTACCGCACCAGTGCTTAATCTACCTTGACGATATTATTGTATATGGCAGCACGCCAGAACAACATAATGCCAATTTGAAGGCAGTCCTACAACGTATTAGGCAGCATAACCTAAAAGTGAAACCATCTAAATGTCGACTATTGCAAAAAGAAGTGCTTTTCTTAGGGCACCGCATTACAGAAGATGGAGTGGCAACAGATAAAGAAAAGACACGTGTGATTGTTAATTGGCCGCAACCAAAATCACCTGAAGACGTTCGTAGCTTCCTTGGACTAGCTTCTTACTATAGACGCTTCGTACGTGATTTCGCATCATTAGCAGCACCTTTACACCGATTAACCCACAAAGGACGAAAATTTTTATGGACCAGCGAGTGTCAACAGGCGTTCGATGCTTTGAAGGCTCGGTTAACTTCTCCACCTATATTAGCCTTCCCAGATACTTCAGCAGACGGAGGCGAATTTATACTTGATACGGATGCTAGTTCCTCGGCTATTGGAGCAGTTTTATCACAAGTAGCTCGAGATGGACACGAAAGGGTCATTGCGTATGCTAGTCGACGATTAGATAAGAGTGAAGCACGATATTCTACAACACGTCGGGAGATGTTAGCACTAGTAAAATTCTTACAACATTTTCGCCATTATCTGCTGGGCAAACCCTTTCGTGTGCGCACGGATCACCGTGCACTGCAGTGGCTCCGCTCTTTCCGCGAACCAGAAGGGCAAGTGGCACGCTGGCAGGAGAGACTACAAGAGTTCGATTTCACATGCGAGTATCGACCGGGAAATCGACATGCAAATGCGGATGCCCTCTCCCGAATACCGCAGACCACAGATATTATTAACGCAATTCTTAGTACAGCTTCAGAGACAGACTGGCCCTCCCTACAATCAGCAGATCCAGACTTACAGATTGTTTATCAAAGACAGCTACATGGAAATAGTAAGCCATCCATGAGGGAGCTTAAAGATCAATCCGTAACAACTCGTCGTATCTGCACCAAATGGGGTAACTTCAAGCTATATGGTGACACATTATTCCTAATGAATGAATCAAAACAACCCCTACTGATAGTACCGCGAGTGAAAGTTGAGAGTATTGTGGAACAGGTACACCGCGAACTTGGTCATGCGGGAGAACGGAGAACTGAACACGCTGTCCGTCAACGCTTTTGGTGGCCTTCCATACACGAAGATGTAGCTCAGTTTTGCAAGAATTGTAACACGTGCTGCCGTTTTAAATCGCCTCAGCAGACACCCCGTGCACCAGTGACGCCGATGGTGACGACAGGACCACACCAGCGAGTTGGTATAGACATCATGGGACCACTAACTACGACAAAAAACGGGAACCGCTACATACTGGTTATGGTGGATTATTTCACTAAATGGTGCGAAGCTGTACCCCTTCCACAGCAAGACGCCCTTACTGTTGCCCGAGCTTTCATCGATCACTGGGTCTCCCGTTATGGTGCCCCTGTCTCACTCCACTCCGACCAAGGTCCATCCTTTGAAAGCCACCTCATTACTGAGATATGCCGGCTATTAGGAATCAAGAAGACACACACCACCGCCTATCACCCAGAAGGTAACGGCCTCGTAGAAAGAACAAACAGAACTATTAAAGCCATCTTGCAGTCGTTTGTCAGCAGATCGTCACCTGAGTTATGGGATGAGGTGCTCCCCAATGCCTTTTAGCATATCGTACGTCGGTACATGGGTCCACGGGATTCTCGCCTGCTATTTTGCTGTTCGGGCACGAACTACGCCTACCAGTAGAGATACAGTCACCCCTGCTGCCCTACGAAGAACAAGAGCATGTTCCGTACATACGTACTCTTCGCAACCGACTAGCTGATGCCCACCGTCTGGTCAACATTAACTTAGGCAAGGCTAGTGGACACCAAAAAGATATATATGATCGTCAAGCACAAGGACCTAGGTATACGGTTGGAGATCGCGTCTGGTTACGCCGCCCAATGACGTCGCTAGGGGGTTGCAGTAAATTCCATCAACCCTGGCAAGGCCCCTTTGAAATTGTCCTCATCCGATCGCCCACCACGTTTGTATTGCGTAACATACAACGACCTAAAGACGCTGTGATAACGGTGCACTACAACCAGATAAAACCCGATCGGACGACATTTCCCTTCGATGCTCAACTCGCTGATCCACCGCCGGCCACTAGATTTTACGAAGTACCACCTGAAGGAGGGACAGCATACCCATGCCCAAGATCGGGCACTGAGGACAGTGCCTCATTAGGAGAGGGGGCGATGTAACGGGATTAAAATCATCATGTATGATGTTGTTAATAGATTTTGTTTTCCTTCTATCGCAGGGCAAGCAAGAATAAACGCTTTAGAAGAAGAAGAGCAAGCCCTACACGCACTGAACTTACAGGATGACTCATAAGACCGTTTTGTAAACTAGCTCTCTTTCTGTACAGAACCCGCGGATTTTAATTTTTAAATAAACGTCTATTGGCCTCCATTCCTCGTTCTCTCTGTGGTGTAGAGTGTTCAGTTAACATTGTGTGTGTTGGGCTTTAGGTCTTCCCGTCTTCCAGTGACTGCTGATTACACGTGTTACACAACTGTTACGACTTTACAATCACCACAAACACCATTCTGAGAAAATATATAGGTTGTGTTAGCACATCGTGTTATTGCACCTCCTCCCAGACGTTCACTGACCCTGATTTGTATGCTGTTGTTTTAGATCTCTCCTGTTTCCAAATAAACTCTAACACGTGTTTCGACACAGCCGGTTCAAACATTAAGTTCCCGCGCTCTCTCAACCAATAATAGTTCTCCGATCAGGTGTAAATTCGTACTTACACATACTCGGTAATATATGACTTATTCAGAATTTCAGTAAAATATTGTCTCACTCCTTATGTAACATTGTTCTCACGATAATAGGCACGCACATTTAAGAGATCTAATGATTATTATTAGAAAAACATAACATAATATTTTACCTGTTTAGAACACATTCGTGTTGACTGCTTGCTGAGTAGCGGGTACATGTTTTATGTCTTTCCAAGTACTACCAGTAGACGGCTCATCTAACATACTTCTCCATTGATAGGAATTTGTACGTCTCATCAAATTGCTTCGGGTGTGGAGATAGACCTGTCTGGTCCACCACACGGGGCTTGTTTCCAAAGCCATAACAGTTTTCCCCTATTATTTATCGAAGCTTCCATCCACGACCTGTAAGTAACTGGTCATCTACATTTAATGTTCAAAAGGATGAGTTCTTATTGATATTTGTTTTACCTCACATCTTGTGCACTGTGCAGCTCCTTCCAGTTGTTTGTCGCCTTCAGTGAAATAAAACCTTCAGACCAGACGGATAAGTATTTTCTCAAGTAGGAGTCAGTCACTCAGAACAAATATACTACCTTAATAGCCTGCTACAATCTTGTATATCAGCTAACCATTGATTTGCATTGTTACTTCTGTTTCTTATTTTTTAGACCGTAATACTCTGTCGTTCGAACTTCTAACTTTTAAATATTGGTATTTACCACTGTTACAAGTAATCTATCCGCATGCTGTATGTCTTCAAATGAATTACAATTTGATTGGGTTGCTACTTTCCTCACAGATTTGTCAAAGGATATTGATGCTGAGGTTGTTGGTGAATATATTTGTGGCATATTAAATGTTTCTCATGGTTCGTCAGAATCACGTTCTGAAATAGCGGAGTTACTGTCAGCATACCTTGTGAGTTACAAAATTCCTGTAGATGAACTTGCAGATGTGGGTTTCAGCCAGACATTTTTGTGTTTATGCGGGTTTATAGTAAGAACTTTGTCAACCACTGAATAGACTTATATCTATTAATATCATAATCTCATTAGTGTCTAATATGAACTAAAAGTGTTTAAAATATGGTTTTCTGCAGGAAAATATATTTTATTTGCTTATTTAGACACGTTGGTACAAAGGTGTAATAAAATACGTATGTGTCACACAAATCATGGTATTTGTGTCGTCTGGGATACTGTTCGGGTGCCAAAAACCGACCCAGTTGATTTTCTTGAAGCCACTCCTCAAGCCTTTTAATAAGAGGTATAATCCATAAGAAAGTGAAGCAACGTCAGGAGATGCTGTCCCATGGTAGCTGGTGACCAACAATAGGTTCATACACCATTTAGTCTTCCATGGTCCTGGAGCTCATATGCGCCCATGGTTTGGAATCAGGGTTTTCCAACTCCCCTAGAGGAATCCTCCGTATCCACCCACTCGATTAAAGCACCGGACATTCGCTTTTCGTCCTTTCAATTTCGTGTACGTGTGGCCATATGAGCATTTGGAGAGGTAAAGCTGACTTCCCACCCTCAACCTTGCAAGGGCCTATATTTAAGTGTCGACTCCAACTTGGTTAAGTGGTCATTTGTTAAATCATTTTCACTTGACCAATATCCGATTTTTCGGGATGTAAACACGGAATCCTGTTAGGCACCATGATTCGCACCGAATTTCACTAATATCTTGAAGTTAATGCTTAGCTTTCATCTCTTTCAGTGGTTTTGCTACAACTCGATGTAAATAACGGTTATCTCTGCACTTTCGCAAAATTCGTCGTTTTAAATCTTAATAAAAATACCTGACTAGATGATTTTTCACCAAAGTATTCTGACATTTGATCAAATCTAGGAAACATATTACTGCATAAATATTACTGGTATGTGATACTATTAGAGAGCTAGCCCCAAATTACGGTAAATTAGCTTAAAGACATTATGGTTATTCCAGGTTGATAAACTTTTATTATGACTGGCATCTACTGGACATCGTTTTAGCCTCATCAAAAAATCACATTGGAGAATTGTAGCGATTATTGTCCTACGCTTTGTTATTATTCTAAGACTGTTTTACAATTTTTCCCAGATAATCGTAGTGACTTACACCGCTATCATTCTTTTGTGATCGGTTCCCAAACATTAGTCCATCTGTAACTTATCATAACATTTTTCTCACGCAAAAATTCATAAGCATACTAAACTCAATAGCTAATTACTATGGTTGGAGTTGCAAAGAAGAGACAAATGGCTTAAAATTGTACTTGAAATCACTGGAACATCACACTTTTATTCCTTTCGTTTCCTGTATAAAGATGTTCCTTGTCTGATTCTGACGCTCATATTTTAGAGCACTCTTACTTTAGCTATTCTGAGTCATAATTTTCCGTTTCTACAGTACTATTTGTTGACTATAACATCTATCATTAGATCCAATAACATCTTGTAAATGACAGGTTTCAAACTATGAACCAAAAGTTTTCAACTTTAGACTAGTAGATATTTCTCCAATTCTAATTAAAGGATTCGTAATTAATAATATAGGTTGAAGCAATAGTCCGTTGCTTCATGCTTTAGTCTAACCACCTTTAGCCTTTTTACATATTCTTATATTAGCCAATATAGCGAATCGTGCTTTTAAGTAGCGAATACTTTGGTAGTATATGCTACATGTTAGTCTTGCTTATTTAGGTGTTCACATAGTATCCATCTCAGTGTTAAACTAATAATTCTTTAATTAATAATTCTCACTGCTATCATTTCATATTTGTTGGCTGGTGCTGTAATATCATAATATATGTAGCTTGTCTATGGTATAAATTATTTGTGTTAACAGTGTTTTGTATTACTTTACAGCCTTCTGAAAAATCAAAGTATGCTGCTACTGAGATTATATCAAAATATGGTATGTTTTGTTTGTGTGTGTGTATGTTCATCGTAATCATCGTTTATGTAGATGCGAGTCAGTATAGTTTTTGTATTAAAACAGTACAAAATTGTCCCTTTTCAAAATAATTTGTGTTGAATGAAATTCACAGGTGTCATATCACGAAACTGATAGAAGTGGCATATTTTCATTTATTCACTATCTTTCAAATCTCCAGCTAAGTGTTATAATTAACTTCCCATCTTTCAATCTCTCATCTGTTCCTCTTGGACTGTGTATTTCTTTTGTGTAGGTTGCATTTCCTTTGCTTCGAATTTTGTTACTTTTATGTGTACTGACCTGCCAGGTTCTATCTTTCGCATGATTAATTGATTGTGCCCATGGGATGTGATATGCGCTAATTCGAAATAGTGGCACATTCAGACTAGGTCCTACGTCGATGGTGGTTTATTATTTAGCTGATGGGACTCTAACAATAGTCGCTTGTGAATATTAATAGGGAGACACTAAAAATAAGATGATTTAGAAATATTTATGGCTTCCTTTATTTTGAAGTATTACTTGTCAGCACTATTCACAACCGGTCACTAATATCTTATGAATCGTTCAAATAGTTAGAAAGATTAACTCTTCACAAAGTTATCTCATACTTGTAATAGTTGTTTATGAATGCATCATCAGCGATCAAAAGCGTTTTCTTTGATTAACATCTTCGCAGTGTCACTGCCTTGAAACATCGGCTTTGGTGGCTTGGACATGTACTACGAATGTCGTTCCAGTGAGTCGCACATAGTAGATTATTTACCGACGTTGACTAGTTGGAAAAGCGGAGAGGTGGTGTGGTATTTGTACGAACTAATGATTCCTTTGTACTTAATGGCCCGCTGATTACGAATTCTAAATATAATACGTTCATTTGTGCTCATCTAGCCCTACTTGCTGTAAACCGCACTATTTCGGGAATTCCTAGTTAGTACGTTAACTCGAATACTTCTAATTATCATAGGTGGTCAGCGTCGTGGTATAAAAGAAAGCTGTAAAGAACTAGCATCTGCCTATTCTTCACGACTCCGCCACCGGGATTCTAGATACAGTGCAACAGTCAGTCAGCCAGCCAGCCATTAACAACGTAGAACTTCGTACGTACGTACATCAGTTCGAGTTGCCACACCACATTAGCACAGAGATGCAGTGGTCGATTCAAATCCCGTAGTCGTAGAGGTAATAAGAGTATAAGCAGTAATCAGGAAAATTAGTGTTTGGAGATGTTATTTAAAGAGTATAATACAGTGAAATAAATTTGGGAAGAGAAAAAAAGAGACAAGGAGGAATAAGGAGATCAGAATTTGGGAGAACACAAGGAGTGGATGCACCTGCGCCATTGCAAACGATTTTGAGCCATGTCATTCAGGGTCTCTAACCATCGGTTGCTATCATCTTGCGGTCCCCAACCAGGTAGTCTACACCTACCAACATGACTCAGACCACTTGTCAGTGACTTCATGGACTTGTGCCATGTTTTGGTCTGGCCGCCCCTAGCTTTCTTCCAACCTACTCCTATACCACTGAACATCGCACGTCGAGGCAGTCGGTCGTTGGGCATACGTAACACGTGTCCCAGCCATCTCAACTGACGATGTTTCACTACTTCGTCAATTGATTTGCCATCCTTACCTAGTACCCGTTTCCTAACAACTGCGTTACTTACTCGATAGTCCCAGGATATACGAGCAATATTTCGAAGACACCTATGATCAAATACTAGTAACCTACGAATATCCTCTACTCTTAACGCTCATGTTTCACTGCCATAAAGTAGGACGAAACGAACTGCTGAGCAGTAAACACGTCCTTTGGTTGATAGACGGATATCTCGCCTACGCCATAAATGACGCAAGTTGGCAAAAGCTAGTCGAGCCTTCTGTATCCGTGCTGAGATTTCGTCACACACCAGACCACAAGGGCTGATGAGACTTCCAAGATAAGTGAAGCGATCGACACGCTCAATTACTTCACTCACTATCGTTAGTTCGGGTGTCAATACAACCCAATCCTGAAGCAACATTTTGCATTTCGAAGGGAGGATCGCATCCCGAACATGCTTGCATTGTTGCTTAGAGTGGTCAGAATGCATTTTGTCAGCGTCTTCACCAAATAGAACTATGTCATCGGCATATTCCAAGTCAACAAGTGAACCTCCCGGTAGGAGTTCAACCCTTGGAAATCTAGACGAGGAAAGTGTTATCTCTAAAAGTACGTCGACGACAAAGTTGAACAAGAATGGAGAGAGTGGGCAGCCCTGACAAACATCACTTGAGGTAATCAATTCTGATGACAGTTCGCCATAAGCTCTCAGTGCAACATAGTGGCTTGAAATGTCAGAGATAGTCAGTGGTGGTCGTGCTGTGATTTTTTTTCAATTCATATAGGTGATAGTAACCTCTGGTTGTATTTTTCCTAACTGAACTGCTTTTTCCATTTATATTATTATCATTAGTCTGATTCACTTATTTTTATCCATTTATTTTATTTAAAAAAGCGTTTACTATACTCGCTTTCCTTTTATCGTTTTACAGTCTAATTTAATTATCGCGTAATGCTTACATATTTTGGTACCACTTTATACCAATATTTATGTGTTTAAATAAATAGGTAGATAAGTCTCATACAGTTTTACTCTTAATTGTTATAAATGATAGGGAATTATTTTAGACAAGTATTTAATCCTCTTCATGTAAGTTAATCCTCATAAACACTCATCAGTTGATTGTATACAACATAGATGTTTTTCATATGACTTAGATTTAAACGTTTATATACTCTCTATTCTTTCGAAAACATATAGATTGTCTTGTCCTTATTTCTTTGTCGGATCAAATGGAATTATATTGTCAATATGGAATTGTAAAGATTGTTGAATCTTATTGAAATCATGAACCGATCTAAGTTAGAAAACCACTGGAAACACTGAATGGCTGTTTCATTCTAGTATGAGACTACTCAGCACTGCGCGTCCACGACCTTGCAACTGAGAATCAAGTCCAGGACGTTCGGTTTCACGCGCAAACACTTAACCTATACACTACAGAGCCGGAGTCCAGTGGTGTATTTATTATTATTTATTTGAACACATAAATATTGGTACAAAGGGGCACCGAATACATATGCGCCACACAAGTCACTTGATTTGTGTGTGGGCTGTGATACCGCCCAGGTGCGCAGACCGAAGCAGGTGGTTTTTATTAGGGGTTACACCCGGAACCTTGCACCTAGAGGCCTGATCCACAAGTCAGTGGAGCAACGTCAGGACGTGTAGTCCCATGGTAGCCAGTGACCGACAATTGGTTCATACGCCACTTGTTCCCCCAGGATCCTGGAGCCCATGTGCACCACTGGTTTGGAATCAAGGTTTTTCAGCTCCTCTAGGTGGACCCTCCGTGTCCACCAACACTATTAAAGCATCGAATATTCGCTTTTCGCCCTATTAATTTCTGAAACAACACCCTTGGCTCGAGAAGGCACTGAGTAGGACTTCCCTTTGAGTAGCTGTATACGCGTGGCCATGTGAGAGCATTTCGAGAGGTTGAGCTGACTCTCTCCACCTTCGGCCATACCAGGGCATTTCGGGTGTAAGTCTAACTTCAATGAGTTACAAATGGATAAAGACGTAAAAAGTTAAAAGAATAATGCTCACGAATGTAATTGCTGTAGAGTAACTGTGCTTAGTATCTAAACATACTGATTCTACCAGGAATAATCAAAATAAGAGTATTCACACATTGTATATTTATCAAAGAAAGTAAGAACTAAGATTTAAGCAGAATAACATAAATTCATTTGATTTTGTTTAATTTTCATCAATTACTTACAACTTGTATTATTTAAGAAAAGATCATCCTTATAAAATGGATTAAAATTAATGATACAAATGGGTTCATTTGAAAACTTTTATGATCACATATCATCAATAGAGTAATACATAAATCAATTTAATAGATTAAATAAAGTATCGTAAGATGGTTGAGAAGATTTTTTTTAGCTCAGATATCATATATCTGTATCTATGTGATAGAAAACCATTCTACGTCAATAATAATAATAAAAAAAACACGAGTAGTTACGTAATGAAGAACAATAATTATAAGTAAGAATAAACAAAGTTCATTTATCAGAAGGGGTTTGTGAAGATTTTACAAATTTCACTGGTTGAAATCATGAGTGAATTGGAACTAGACTACCATGGAAAACCTGGAAGCACTGGACAGCCGTTTCGTCCTAGTGTGGGACTCCTCAGAAGTACGCATCCACGATCCCGCACCCCGCGAGGTTCGTACCCATGACCTATCAGTCTCGCGCCATGCGCTTAACCAACTAGACCACTGAGCTGGCCGGTATCCAATGGTTTTAATATCTAACTTCAACCAATCCACGAAGTTGCGCTATATATATATATATATATATATATATATATATATATATATATATATATAGTTGAAAGGTGTTAAATAATTTTTGTGATATATTAAAGAAATTTCTGCACAGATTCAGAAAGCTTGTTTAATTTTTGCCTATTTACGTCACCTATGACAAAGGTGAGATATCTGTCTATCAATAAAAGAACAAGTATATTGTGCTGCAGTTCGTTATGTTTTACTTTAAGGCTGCGAAACGTGTCCATTAAGTGTAGGAGGTACTCTTGAATTACTAGTATTTGATCACAGATGTCTTAGAAATATTGCCAGGGTCTATTGGGATCACCGGGTATGTAATAGTAAGGTTAGACACAGGGTATTAGGGAATGATGATGGTAAATCGGTTGATGAAGTTGTGAATCTTCATCGACTGAGATAGTTGGGCCACGTGTTACGTATGCCTGAACACCGATTACCACGACGCTCAATGCTGATTAGTGTTGGGGATGGTTGGAAGAAAGTTAGGGGTGGTCAAACCAAAACGTGGCATCAGTCCATAATCACCAACTTCTGGTCTGAACCATGTTGGAAGATGCAGATTACTTGGTCGGGGTCCTTGTGACTATCTTAGAAAATGTTTGGAGACTCTGCATGACGGCTAGGTGTAGGTGTATGCACTCTTTGTCTTCCCTTAAACCGTGAAATTAAAATTGTTTTATGTCTTTCTTTCTGTACTATATCCTTATATGCAATCTTTCTTTTATATATTAACGTCATTGAATTAACTGCTTCTATGAATCTGGTGTTCATCTTACTGTGCTAATGAGGTATGGCAACTTGGACCGATGCATATATGTGCCTGATCCTACGTTGTAGTTGACTGACTGATGAAGAAATGTTTGTGTCACTGTGTAAGTGAACAACCGTCTCCTTAACACATAAATTAGGTTTCTGACGCCTGATAATAATGGGTTTAGGAAAATTCAAATGACTGGAGCTTGACTGCTGATAAATTACCATGGAAGACTTCAGCGTATCGACCTGATACTCTATGTCTAAGAGATCTTTAGTAGTTGCATTATATATATATCTTGTTCAGAGCCTTTTTGGAATATGTTTAAAAAACCTGACACGTGCCCTCCTTTATGTTCGGCTAATATGGCTACTTTAGTGCGTACATGTACATTTACAGACAAAGTTGTTGGTAACATGAAAGGGGTACTTGCCAACTTGTTGTTGAACTATTGAACACGTTTTATGCAGGGTTAATAGTTTGGATGTAGCGTAGGTGTTGGTTAGTGCAAAGTAAAGCATCCTGTTGATTATGCTTGTGACGTTATCCCTTTTGAAGTTCAGATGGCTAGACATTTGTTTTTTATTCACTGTATCTACATCTGACTTTTTGTCTTTATTTTTTCTATTACTTATCAATGGATTTCTGTAAGTAGTAGTTGCTTTTTCAATATTCATCAAATCTTACAGTTTGTCAATGGCAACAGTATGTAATACACGTTCTAGCCATCTCGGTTGGTGATTTTACAACTTCATCAACCACTGTACCACCTTTAATAGGTACCCTATGCTTTACCTCAACACTGCCCACTTGGTCATTCCACGAAACCCAATCAATGCGTTTAGGGCACCTATGGTCAAAAGCTAGTAGCTTACTCATGTCCTCTGCTTTCAAACCCATGTTTCACAACCATACAGATTGCATGTGGGAGAATTTTTATTTCTGTTAATGAAACTGAAGTTGCTTAAATCACTTGATAATTTTAAAGTTTCCATTCTTTGTATGATCTGTAGTCTTGAGACTAAGTTTCTTTTATATCCTTAAAGATAGAATCGTATTGGGCAAAGATAAAGTTGAATCATCATTGTCATCTACAAATGATATTCAATCTGTTGAAGATCAAATGCGTAATTTAATGCAAGCTGATTGTATGCGTATCGTTGAAACTAAGAAATCAGATCATCATTCTGATCGAGATCCATACACTCAAGCAATTTTACGTTCATCTGGTGTATCTGCTTATCAAAAGAATTCAGATGAAGAACGTGAATTGGAAGTGGCAATGGCTAATTCGGAATTTATCAATAAGAATCGTTCAAATCCAACTGTTGGTGCATTGACAACTGGTTCCAGTTCAAATGGATTTGTTGAAGTTGGCATCGGCGATGATAGTGAGGATGAATCCGACACTGATTTGGAAGATATTGAAAGTTTCTGTGAATATGGAAGAAAGTAAGTTGTTTTCTTGTTAGTCACTTTTGTTTACCTGAAGTGATATTACTCATAATGTACTGTTAGAATTTCATGATAACATATTGTATCCTTCCGTAGATCCTGAGTTTCAAAACTCTGTCATAAATTTTATTTCGTGAGCAATTTCTAGATCAAGTCATTTTCATCCCTAGTCTTCTTTTACTATCACTGATTCTACTACTACTACTACTGCTCCAAGATTCTTTCTGATAATTTCATCTCGTTGTGCTAATGTGGTGTAACAACTTAAACTGATGCATATGTAAGAGCAGTAAGCCAATGGTTGAGACATTTAACTTTCAACCACAAAGTTACAAGTTCAAATCCCACTCTACCTACTTTGGTTTGAGCAACTGAGTAGTATTATTAGCCTTCACGTTTAAATGATAGCCCAAAGTCAGTTACTCTAACGTATATGCTACTTGGCGAATGAACTGAATAAAGTATACACATATATACCAGGTTCCTCGTTGTCTCTGACTGATATTATATTGTTTTATGGGATATTACTACTAACCCTTTTTTTCTTCTATCTTTCCTATTGAGACAATTAAATAAAATATATCCGACATTAAGGAAACATTTTCATTCAATAATATTTTCGTTTTAACAATCGATTGGTTTATCACAATCAGTAAATCAGTTCAGAATAATAATGATAATAGTAATAATAATAATAATAATAATGGCAAGAATAGTAGTTATTCAATCAATCATAGTCGATTTAGGATCTGGTTTGTATGTACATATGTACATCAGTTCAAGATACCACACTACGTCAGCATAAGAAGATAAAATTAACATGATAAATGGTTAAGAACTGGAAATAATAGCGGTATCAGTGATAGTGAGAAATAGTTAAATGCAGTTAAGGTGGTTCAAAAATGACAGAATGAATTCATAGGACAAGTTTAAAAGAAAGCAAAGTATTAATCATATCTGTATCACTGTGACCGACTTTAGAACATAGTACCTAATTTCTCCTAACCAGAATCATTACATAGGCCACAACCAGATAGTTTGCATTTACGAATACGGCTATGTTTTGATTTGATCATCCCTAGCTTCTAGCCTATTTCATACACCAACTAAAATTGAGTATCCTAATAGATGATGGTGATGATCAAAGGTGCATAATGCATATGTTCTCAACACCGCAATTGATGAGAACAAGAGCAGTAATAATAAGTAAACAATTATGACATATCGTAGTGACTTTTCTCTCAGTGGATAATTTCTGGAAGATAATATGTCTCATTTATTGTCATTTACATGCACGCCCAACAATATGAGGTAGATTGAGTTCAAATACGTTACTCAAGTTTTGTGCATACAGTTAAACAAAAACGCGTACACACGGGGGGTAAATTAATGACTATGGTAGTTTGTGCCAATTCAAAATGGTCCAACATTCGTTTTCCATAGTAGCAAAACACCACCATGGTATGGAATTGTTCACGAGCTTGGATATTTTATAAGGTGATTCAACATAGTGTTGTGTTTTTTTTTCTTCTGTTTTTTTTCAGGGATGATGTGAAACCTGGTACAGTTGAAGGTGCTCTGTCTATCTTAACTTCACTCACATCATCACAGTCATGTGGGCTGAGTATATCCAACACTTCTCAAAATCCCATCCTAGTCAAGGAGACATCATCTCGATCATCATCAATGAGCATACGTAATTCTCATTCATCACATCTAGTCGATAAATCAACTAGTCAGTCTCAGAGAATCTCTTCAACACGTCAAAAACAGTCTAAAAAGTGCCCTCCTCCATCCAAACATATTGCAAGAATTGGTGCACAAGCTGAAGCCAAACAAAAACACAATACCAATTCGAAAGCTTCACTCATTTCAAGTTTGGATAACGCAGATCCTAAGGTGTCTCGTTGTAAACGTGAAGATATGGAGGCATTTTTATTCACAGACTCGGATATTCACCCAGAACCTATTAATGAAGGTCAGTCATTCAGTTAAGAGACCTTTCAGTGACCTTTTCGATTCATGAGAACAATGTCAGTAATTTGTTGTGTGATTGATAATGAAGGAAGAATGCTTTCTATCATTACTTATAGCTTTTGAATGTATCCAGTGTAAACACAAGTGTATTTTAGTGCACATCTATGTTATGTATGAGTATAAATTTAGTTGATCTCATGTCTTCTTCAACTTAATGGTTGTCATATTTAAATTTCTGTTACTGTGTTTCAACAATTACGGAATACCATTCCACTTCTTCAGTTTGGTCAGCCATATACAGTGTTCTTGATTGACTTCCAAAGCAAACTCTTAAAATATGGGTATATGTATACACATGTATGTGATTTGCCGAGTAATTTTGTTAATTTTGTTAAAAGTAACTGTCTAAGCAGTTTTTCAGTAAAAGTTAGTATCAAGATTATATCTCTCAGACGAAGTAATACAAACACTAGAGATATTGAATGAAGGGCGTTGCAAAGTAACATATTTTTCCTAAGTTTTGATCTGCGACCCCTTAATGAGTGAAACTCAGTGCTTAAGTCATTGTACCACACAGTTATAGTATATTTGGATTGTAGCTAACAGCATAATTTAAAATACAGATTTCGTTGTATTTGGGACTCGTCGGGCGGAAGCATTCGCATTCCAGAGTTGATTTCCATACAGAGACTCAAGCCAAGCCCAATATCTTTCATTTTAAATACCAACATATTGTCCACTGAACTACTGAATCTATATTGCTACTGACTTGCTTCACGAGTGCAGTTTTTTTGTGAGAGTTAGAATTATCTTGTTGTTGACGTTTAAGGCCGAGTTCTTTCTTTGGGATATGTGTGTCCTAAGCAAGTGTCTCGATAAGTCATTATCTTTTGTATCGATAAATACTGGGTCCAAGTATAAATGTGGACGTCAGTACTGAAGCGCAGACACATCCAAGTGGGTCCCGTATGAGACGATAAACTTGTTCTGAGTTTCCTTAGACTATAGGTTCATTTTTCATGAAGCTCTTAGGTCGTGGGTTCTGTCATTTGCAGGTTTCTGATTGTTGAGCCACAAAATTAGATGAAACGTTTTTCGTGTGCTTCGAAAATGCTTTTTTTCTAATTACACACTTCATTTGTTATATCGGGTTTGATGTGTCCATAATCCTAACATCGTTGTTTTCTATTTCACGCTTTCTCAAACAAGATATTGTTCTACCTGAAGGTGGACGTAATCGTGAACGTGTTATAGAATGTGAAGTGAATTTTCGAAAGGCAGCCTCTCTAAATGCTGCTAAACAACGTCAGGAGAACCTTGAACAACGTAAACATCAACTAGAAAAAGCTGAACAACGTCGTCAGACAGCAAACAGAAAAGCTCAGAAAGTTGAAAGACGCAGATTATAAAGTCTCCATCTGTGATTCTTACTAACTGACAAAAGTTTGAGGAAGTGATATTTATGTATTTGACAATGTTGAATAGCTTTTGACAATCTGAGTTTGTTTTTCTATCCTGCTTTATCTCTTCTTCAATGATTTATCCTTAGTCGAGTCTATATTTATCATATTGTCTTGTTTTGAACTGATTGTGTGTGTGTATATATGTGATAATACTGTATATATCTATTGTATGTATATGAAGGCTTCTTTTTTGTCTACCCCGTAATTTTGACTTACTAACTGACCAACCAATTTAATGAACTGAATTAATGTGTTTGTGAAATAAATGTATCAAAAGTGTTCGGTTTAATTATGTTTTTAAAACTATGGTAAACAATGAACAATTAGCATAAGGTGTTTATGGCTTTTCAAGATCCTCGAACACATGTCGCATTACTTTCATGGTATCACCAGTAACTATGGTCAGTCCTTCGGGGATACTGATGATCGACAAACAGTCGCTGAGTATCCGTAACGTGTACGAGCCAAAGAATGTATATATGCTATGATTTAATCACATTACAATTTTTCCGATTAAATCTTCCTATTCATTTCAGTCTTCTCATTTTTATAGTGGATTTGGTACAAACCGTAATAAGTGTTTTTCTTTTATTTAAATACATAAACATTGGTACAAGGAGGCACCAAATATACATGCGCCACATAAATCATCGGATTTGTGTGAGGACTGGGATTCTCTCCGGGTGTGTGAACCGAAACAGGTGGTTTTCTTAGGGGGGCACACCCGGAGCCTTTGACCTAAAGGTCTGATCCACAAGGTAGTGAAGCAACGTAAGGAGATGTAATATTATGATAGCCGGTGACCAACGGTTGGTTCATATGCCATTTATTCACTCAGGATCGTGTAGCCCATGTGCACCATTTGTTTGGAATAAGGGTTTTCCAACTCCCTTAGGTGGATGTTCCATATCCACCAACCCGGTTAAAGCGCCGGATATTCGCTTTTTGTCCTCTCAACTTCGTAAACAGCACCCCTACTGTGAGAAGGCAATGAGTAGGACTTCCCTTGGAGTGATTGTATGCACATGGCCATATGAGAGTATTTTGTGAGGGAAAGCTGACTCTCCCCACTCTCGACCATACCAGGGCATTTGGAGGACATAAGTGTATATTATAATAGGTGTATGCACTCTTTGTCTTCCCTTAAACCGTGAGATTAAAATTACTTTATACCTTTCTTTCTACTAATTAATTATTTCTTTCTGCATTATATCCTTATACACAATCTTTCTTTTATATATTACCACCACTGAATTAACTAATTCTATGCATGCGATGTTCATTTTGTTGTGCTAATGACGTATGACAATTTGTACTGATGCATATCTGTATGTACCTAATCCTACATTGTAGCTGACTGAATCATATATTATAGTTGAATCGAATTGCAGAACATAATCAGTGCAGAATTTAACTATATTCTAAGTGATCTCCTTTTAACTTGATAAGGAAAAGAACTTTCCAAGTCGAAAATATACTGAGTATATATATGTATAATGGTATACAAGAATATGTGAACAAATGTATAATCATTATTTTATATGATTCAATTAAGTTTTATTAAAAAGATTTACATTTTCTATCCATTGTTGTTTATGTTTATCATTATCTTTCATTGCATGAGTAAATTCCATTTCTATTAATTCTAATAAATTTTGAGTAAATAAACGAAACTCCTATATTATGACATCAACAATAATGAAATAAAAGAAAAAAACAAAAAAGAAAACAGTAAGACATTTTACATAGAGTTAATTTGTATGATACAAAGCATTAAAGAAAAAAAAATACAAAACAACAACAACTCAGCAATCATTAGATGAGTGGGTCTCTTATTCGTGTTCTAGATTCTTCAGAACAGTATGTACGCACACACACATACGATTATCTAGTCTTAATCGATATCACTTGATATTTATTCTATTTAAACATAAAAACATTGGTACAAGAAGGCATGAAATATATATGCGCCACACAAGTCAAATGATTTGTGTGACTGTTTGGATACTGCTCGGGTGCTCAAACCGAAACAGGTGGTCCTTTGATCTAGAGATCCGGTCCACAAGGCCAGTGGAACAACGTTCGGAGATGCAATTCCACGGCAGTCGATGATCAACGATAGGTTCATACGCCATTTGTTCCCTCAGGATCTTGGAGCTCATTGTTGGATTGATCCAGAAAACTCGCAAAAGCCAAGTAAGGCTCAGGAAACACTAAGAAGCATTTTATCCCATCAGTGTTCACTTGAAGTTTAGCCAGAAACATCAAGAAAGTTAAGTCACATGTATAGTTTCTGATTGGCTGATTTACTATGTTCAGTAGCATTCCAGAATTTTCGGGAAACCCAAGGACATCTAAAATATTGTAAAAACCCTATATTTTGTGTACTAAAACGAACCTTTGGGGTAAAGTACTTCTTACATATTTTGCGCCTTTTCTCTCGTGTCCAGGTCGCTGTGTAGTTCTAGCTTGGGGGGTTACAAGAATAGCTAAGGACCGAATATAGCGTTCAATTAGCAAGACTTATAACCCAGGAGTACTATTGGTTTGTAATGATGGTTTCCTAACTCCTCTAAGTGGATTCACCGTACTCAAAAGCCCTGTTAAAGTACCGGACATTCGCCTTTTGACCTGTCAATTTCGTAAACAACACCCGTGGTGCGAGAAGGCATTGAATAGGATTATCCCGGCAGTGGTTGTATGTACGTGGCCATGTGAGAGCATTTCGAAAGGGAGAGCTGACTCTCCCTACTCTCGGCCGTACTAAGGCATTTGAAGGCTTAGAGTTATTTAAATTTCTATAAGTAACTTTATTTCAATCTGATTTTTATATTTAATAAGAAATGGTATTCATTAAAGATCATCTCTGTTTTTTTTGTCTCATTTCATACTATGTGGTCTGAAACAGCATAACACCTATGCAATCTTTCATACTTCTTTGCATATATATATGTCCGTTTGTGTTCTATTTGGAGATTAGAGGTATAAACACTGGGTAACAAGAATAGATGGTCTTTAGCCTAGTTTTTTCTTCTTTAAATGAAAACCGTAAAGCGAAATACATTTTTAATTATGTACAAGATTTGTAATGTGAATAAGAAAGATTATTCTATCATTCAAGTGTATTGGTATACATGTATTGTATGGTGAATGTTGTTGCATCTCGAGGAGCATAATGAATCGTAACTATTGGGATCCATTTCTGGATTAGTACTATGCATATCAGTCAGTCACCAACAACCTAGAACTTCGTTCGTAAGTCGAAGTATTACTGAAGCTAATATTTTAGACACTATATTAGTCAAACTGATTCCTCTTTGATTGTCACAAGAGGACTTTTGTCCTTTCTTATAGACTGGCACAATCAGTGATTGTGACCAGTCAGATGGGATTACGTCCAGTTCCGAGGTTCTACCTAAGACCTCAGTCAATCTCACTGCTAATACTAGACCACCATCCTTAAAAATCTCAGGAGTAAACCTGTCAGGGCCTGCTGCTCTCCCTCGCTTCAGATTTCCTATAGCTTTTTCAACTTCGTAAAGAGTTGGAGGACTTACATCAACTTGCCATTCAATTCGACTGGAGATTGTGGGAAACCGAAGTGTGGCTGAAGGGCAGTTGAACTGATCCCTAAAGTGTTCTGCCCATCGATCCAATCTTCTAGATTGAGAATGTATAATATGTCCATCTTTTTCCGAGATAGTTTCGCTAACAGTTGGGTCCCGAATACCAATTTCCTTAACTAGTCTGAACAGTTGTCTGTTGTTGCCTGTTGCCTCTGCCTTTTCCATCTCTCTCGCTTTCGCTACCCACCACTGTTCACGATCATTGCGTAGACTTCTTATCAGCTTGTGCTTAAGTTGACTCCGCTCTTCGTCATGTTCAGAGCCAGATGGGATGGGTTTTCGATCATCTATCAATGCGGTACATGCTACTGAGATCCAGTGTTTTTGCTTAACCTTGTACTTTACCTTACTACCAGATATCACTGCTGTTTCCATAGCTTTTCGGATGTCATTCCACGCTGCCTCGGGGTGAGCAACACTAATACTATATATATATTTCTTATTGTATAACTACTGAGTAACTAGATTATGCATATTTACATTCATTTGACCTATAATTTATTATTATACGATTTACCATTCTTGAGTTATGCCAAGTCTATTAATTACAGTCTTCCATATTCACAGCCATTTTTGGCTAGATCTTGTACAAATGTTATTTTCTATTTTATGGCGTGATGCGGTCTATTTGGCTGGTATATAAACCAACTATATCTGAAATAAATGATTCACATAATGGAAGCTGTTAATGATGTTCTCAACTCAACTAGATCGGCTGGAAAAACAAAGAACCGATAAACACTTTAGACTACTCGTACGGGTTTTATGCGTCATTATTCCGGTCGATAAGTCCATTATTCTCTAATTGGCGTTATCATTACGTTATATATATTAGATGGTGGTTGGAGGTAGTCGACAGGAAACCCTGAACCCAGGTTTCGTGCTATTTGGCACTCGTCAGCTAAGTGTACCTGTAATCTTGAGGGAACTGATGCTCCCTGACGGATTCGATCCCGTCTCACTTAGCTTCGCGGTCAAAGACGTTACAAGGACTTGACAAACATGACATTGGTCACCACCCAGTGATCAATCAATTGTGATATATATATATATATATATATATATATATATATATTGATAGGGGCACACGACCCACCAATTATAACACTTACCACAACAGCAATATCACGATATTTTAATGTGGACATATGAGCTTTTGTAGTTTTAGCACTAACTATACAATAATTATCATCTTGATTAGTATTATGTAATTCTGTAGAATTATTATTTAAAATATTACGTGAACTTTTTAACATGGATTGTTTTTCATGTTTTAATGGTTTGTTTAAATTGGATTTTGTTAAATTGTTGATTGATTCCAAATGATCATTTGTTTGTATCATAAGTTCAGAGAATTTGACACCTTCCCATGTTCGTTTACCACGATCTAGATCTTCTTTAGCATTTGAAGATATTTGATTATCATTTAAATGAGTTAATGATTTATCTAATATATGAATCATTAATTTCTTTGGTTTAGGAGGATCATGATCATTGTCTAAGAAAAAAAGAACAGATAGATTTGATAGTAAGAATTCAATATTAGGATTTAGGCTTATTGCTTTTTAGTTTTATTGCCTTTCAACAGACTTATTGGAAGTAGTAGGATGTAAAGGGATAGGTACTCCAGCCAATAAAGCTCAATTAGATCATCATGATAGGCAATATCTATCACGAAGTCAATGTGGCAGTTACAGCGGGGGAGAATAGGTCTGAACTACTGTGATCAATTATAGAAGATAGAACAATCTTTGACACATATATCCAATTATCGACATTTCTGAAGACTTACATTAATAAACATATGGATACTTTTGACTGTGACTATTTCACTCAACCAGTAATTCTTCACAGGTCTTTGTTAGTGTATTCCTCCAGAAAAAACATTCCTGACCGTTGTTACCACCTTGACGTGGTAGTCGGGCTTGCCTATCGTGATGAAGCAATCGAACTATACTGGCTGGAACAGTCGTTTCTCAACGTCCTACCATGCCAGACAGGTCGTTTGAAGAGCTGTAAGTCTAAAAGCAACAAACCTAAGGTCCGAAGGCGAAGTCGTACTGCTGACTGTACAGAGGTGTGATGGCAGTAAGGTGTTTCTTTCGGACAACCATCATGACAGCGATGCTGCCTTCCGTTGAGGAGAAGTGGGATTAGAAAAGGTCGACCCTGAAAATGCACACTTCACCTTATCTCACGGATATCCGTCTCCGGCGGTAATTTCTCAACACGTACGGAGCTAACACGAAAATCACTCATAAAAAGGTCGTGTGTGACCGACCTCAAGCAGTTGTCCCTTGAGCTCTGAGGTCACTAAGACTATCTCTAACCGAATTTCCTTCTCAGGTACCTCCATAAGAACCCTTCCACGGTGTGGGTAACCGGGAGGTGATAACCGCCCTCATACCTCTAACAGCAATCGACAGGTAAAGCATTCCTCATCCAAGCTATTGTATAACTTCAGCATAGTAGCGTGGTATTAATAAATGAATCGCTATACTCTTACCTACCCTATTAATAAGAAATCATCCTAATTCTGTTATTATCTGGATTTGTCGCACATGTTTACACTACACAAATACTTACATTCGTAAACTTCTGATAAGAATAACAGGATTCTAGATGAATGATCAAAAATATCTTTGTAACTCATATGATCACAAGACCACACCATGACACCATCTGTAAACCTCAATAGATATACAATCAACACATTGTTCATATAAAGCTGTATAAAACATCCATCATGAACTCATTTATAGTTTATGAACAGTAAAATATAAAACAATAATCGATTATCAGTATAGGGGCTGTGCAAATTATTAAGTTTTGATCGAAATCATGAACCGATTGATTTTAGACCACCGTTGGAAACCTGGAAAGCCGTTTCGTCCTACTTTGGGACTCCTCACTAGTGACTAGCTTCGTGAGGGAATTCTCAGAGTTCTAGTGAGAAGCCGTGACCAGTGGAGCTAATCCGTGGCGAGTAGAGACAGGTATCTACCCCAGTACAATGGAAGATCATCGCGCAATTTCGTGGATTGGTCGATGTTAGACACTAACACCATCGGATGCCGGCTCAGTGAAGGCCCTGGGTTTGAATCCCGCAGGCGGGATTGTGGATGCGCACTGCTGAGTAGTACCAAAATAAGACGAAACGGCCTTCCAGTGCTTCCATGTTTCCAATGGTAGTCTAACATCAATCGGTTCATGATCTCAATCAAAAACTTAATAATCGATTAGTCAAAAAGATTAACTTCCATTTAGAATGCTTTTTTCTTAAAAGATGACACTCTGAACTTTGATAATTATTTGATTGGTCTGATGTAAGAATCAATCAAAATATTTAAACCGTTCGATATCAATTCAGTCGTTTGAGAATTAATTACTCACCGTAAAACTTCCAAATTTCGAGTTCAATCATTAATGGCATTCTACATGCTCTTTGTTTAAAGGGCTCTATATTAGGACAAAACAATTATTCAGTGATTCCCAGTTCCCCATAGTTGTCTAACCAAATAGAAGTTCATGATGATGATGATGATGATTGTTATATCCTAGTCCAGATTAAATTACGAGTAACTTTTGAGACTAATATTATCTATATATTCTTATAATGTAACTATCCAGTAATTAGATTATGCATATCTATAGTCCCCTTATTATAAACTTCGTTTTGACTTATAGATTATTATTATTATACGATTTACCATTCTTGAGTTATGTCCAGTCTTTCAATTACTATCTCCCACATTCACTTACATTACGGAAATCACCAAACTTCATGATGAGACAAGCCCTAACTTGTAATCATGAAGGGAAGCAGAAAAGAGGAAGGCCAAAGAACACATTACGTCGGGAAATAGAAAGCAGATATGAAAAGGATGAATAACAACTGGAAAGAGCAGGGTTGGATGGAGAATGCTGTTGAGTGGTTTATGCTCCTTCACGAGGAGTAACAGGCTTAGGTAAGTAAGTAAGTAGGTACATTCATAGCCACTTTTAGCTATATCTTGTACAAATGTTATTCTCTGTTTTATGGTACGTTGCGGTCTGTTTGATTAATATATAAACTCATTATATCTGACATAAATGATATGCATAGTGAAGGCTGTGATTAGCATTCTTGACTCAACAGAATAGGCTAGACAAACAACCGACCAATAAGATATTAGGCTGATCAGACCGGTCAGACATGAATGAATAAGTTGTATTTTGATTGGCTAATAAATGACATGACAACTAGCTGGGCTATAAAAATAAAATTCTATTTCGAAAAAAAAATACTTTTTTTAAAATTTTTTTCTTTTCATGATCCAAAATTACCTGGATGATCAATTTGATCTGATCCAATTAAACTATCTAATCGAATAAATAAATAATCCGTTAAATGAGATAAACGTTGATTAAATAATTGTCTACCTTTATGAATAATTTGTAATTTAATTCTTTTTAATTTATTTAATAATTTAATAAAATTTAATTGACGTTCATTTTCTTGTTTTAATAAAATCATTAATTGATATTGATTTTTTAAATGACAAAGTTCTAATTGAAGTTGATTATTATATTTTATCTATAATGAAAAGATGGATATCATTGAATAATAAAAATAATAATAATACCTCTATATTTATAACATCTAGGAGAGTTGGGAAACTCCCAATTGATTGATCATATAGTGCATGCCAGTATCGAGTCACCTAGACTGATGGCCAAGTTGCAACTTGATCGATAGGATTCATTCTGCACTAAGAAGGATTTGATACATTGATGACATTGATCATCATCCAATAATCAATTAATTGTGATTACATCTCAGTTCTACAGGAGGTCAGTCACGGCCAGGATAACTCAGTGGTAATGTCTCTGACTATGAAGCTGGGTGACATGGGATCAAATCCGTCAGCGAGCATCAATTCCCTCAAACCCTGGTCCAGGGTTTCCTGTGAACTATCTCCAAACACCATCTAAGAGTTGGAAAGTTATCATTCCAAATCAATGGTATACATGAGCTCCAGGATCTTGAAGGAACAAATAGTGTATAAACCAATCGTTGTTCACTGCCTTGTGGATCAGACCTTTAGGTTGAAGGCTCCAGGAGTGACCCTCGGTCTGGGCACTCGGGCAGTATCAAAACCCACACATGAATCAAGTGACTTATGTAGCGCATATGTATTCGGTGCCATTTTGTACCAATATTTATGTGTTCAAACAAATAAATGAAAGAAAAAAATGTTTATCATCATTTATCACTCAGTAATGAATAGTGTAAATCAATTTCTATAGAGTAAACTATAATATCGGAATTAGTTTAAATGATTCAATGTTAGTTAGTTGAACGCAGTTAAGAATTAAGAGAGAACCAATTCTCTTGTGAGATTCTCCGGACCATCGACAACTGGTGTTGCAGTTATAAATGTTCTATATTTTATCTTTGTTTTAACAGAGTAATTATGTATGCATTTTGTATAAAATATTCACGCGTTTTTTTAAAAGCTCACAATTCATCATGATGCTGAATACTATAGAATATAAGTGGAAACACCGGTGAAACTATAATTACTTGTATAAGGGTTGTGGAGATTACTAAATTCTTGATTGAGATCATGAACCGAATCGAATCCCGCGAGCGGGATCGTGGATGCGCACTGCTGAGGAGTCCCACAATAGGACGAAACGGCCGTCCAGTGCTTCCAGGTTTCCAAAGGTGGTCTAACATCAATCGGTTCATGATCTCAATCGAGAAGCTATAATTTGTGGATGACATTTAAGCGACTCTAAAGTGTCATTGAGAATGTCCATCTATTAACTACGATTAGATAAGAGTTATAAACCTGTATGAAGAATAAAGATTATGATTTACAGTTGATGGTTAGATGTTTAGAATTAGATTTGTGGTTTTCCATCACGAATTGACATCAGCTATAATGCCAAGACTCTATTTACCTAAATGGTTGTGTGAATTTCACGCCAAAATCTAAGTCTTTTTATCCTAAATCTGATTGGTTTGTCCATAAATTATAGTCTCGCCGAAAAGCCATAATAATCAGGTTATTTTTCTTGTCTATTTTATTGAGAAACAATAGATGAATACCGTAGGTTTCATGCATTGAATATTTTACATACTGTATGGTCAATAACGTGGTCAATAACGTTTACAGTTAAAGCTAAATGTCAGATAAACAATATTGGAATATAAGTTTGTAGATTCTTCTTTGAATAGCTACAAATGAGATGTGTTAAAATAGAATTGGAAAATATAATGTAATGAAGAAAAAAAATATCGCCCGTCGGAAATCATCCATAATTCTTCATGTTATATTCCAACGAGAATAATGAATGGTCACTGTTGGGATCCATTTCTAGACTAATACTATACATACATTCTTATTGTATAATTGTTAAGTAGCTAAACTATTCATATTCTTGTTCTTCTTATTATAAGCTTTATATCGACCTATACACTATGATTATATGATTTACCATTCTTGAGTTATACCCAGTCTATCAAGTACTACCTCTCTCATTCACAGCCACTTTTGGCTAAATCTTGTACACATGTGTATTTTCTATTTTGTGGTACTATATGGTCTGTTTGTTTCAAATATAAACCCAGTATGTTTGAAATGCATGATTAAGATCATAGAGGCTGAGATTGGTGTTCTGAACTTAACAGTTAGGGCTAGGCGAGAAGCAAGACCGATAAAGACTGTAGACTGCTCGTACAGCTTTACGATTCATTGGTCTGGTCGATAAGTTACTGTTCTTTAATTGACGGTATCATTACGTTATTTATATATTGATATGGACACATGACCCACAAGTTATAACACTTCAGAAACCAGAAAATTACTGGAAATAATTTCATATATCAGCATTCTTTCGAAATCTTTTAAGAGAAATCTAGGTAATTACTGATTAGGTGTACTTTTTATCATGATTAGATAATAACCAAATTTGTTTCAAGTTTTATTTTGTTTTTAAAAGTTTGTACAACCTCACCGTTACATCGTATTCAAATAACCTTTGAAGTAAAGCACATCTTTTAAGATTTTTCCCACTTAGTTTTTTTGTTCAAAATTCAAGAGTTGAAAATTATAGAAGATAGAAAACCAGTTAAGTTGTTTTTGATGGAGTTTTGTTCTATGAACTGGATGGTTGGGTCGTGGAGCTTTCATAGTTATTCTAAACGACATCATCAGCACAAACTTCAGGTAGAAGTAAGGTGTTCGAATTTCTCCACATATATGACTCACAGCTTGTCCTATAGACCTGTATGTTCAATGGTTATTGTCGACCTTTAACCTATCGTTATCCACTTCTTTGTTTTGGTTATATTTCCAATTGGTTTGATTTTGTTCCTATGTTTGTCCATAATTTTCCTGATTGGTTGATAAATTGGATTGATTTCAATGTGCTTGTTGATTGTTGATCGACCTGAGTGCCAAGCTTCTAAAAATTTTCTGATGTTTTTGGAATTTTCTCTATCCAAGATTTGCACATTTTTTCCAGTCGAATGCATGTCCGCAGTTGTCCACGTGTATTGATATAAGTGAGGACATGTCATGGTGTTTGACCACTAATTGATGTTCATGCAGTTAAGCTGTCGATATCTAAGTTTTTTGTATATGAGACATATCATTACGTTATTTCAATTAGAATTATAGAATAAATTGAAAACTATAAAAATCTATGCGATTTGTTAAACTTTGTATATGAGAAGTCTTCTAATTCAACGTTATTTTTTATATCTGGTTGATCACTGCATATTATGTCGGAATCGTTTATTATTTTTATACTCATAAACGATGAACCACTGTAATTACCACCACGCGAAAGTAAGAACACAAAAGCTGGTACAAAGATTGTTTTCCACTTGATGGGGTTTTTGAAAATATGCCCAACCATCCTCCTTTACCTAGGCGTGAACCAGGCGGTAAGTGTAGAAGAGCTTCTGGATGATTTGGTGTGCACATGAAGGAATTGGTAATTTGTCGGTGGCCATCATCTGAAGTATCATTATTATTAGATCTCACGTATTAGTTGATGGCATACATACGAAGAAGGTGTTGTCAAAATACACCCGGCAAAATCCTTTCAACGAATCGCGAGCATATAACTTTTTCTCATCCACTGACATTTTTACGTCAATAGCTCTAGAAGAGCTACAGTCACCTTTCTCGTTCCAGTCTCCTAGTTTGTCCATGTCGTCCCATGATATCCCCATGCCCATCGTTGTACATTTCGAATTTAGCGTTTAGATCAAGATGGTGAGATCATTTTCGGCGCTTCGCTATGATTGATTGCAACCCCTCGTAAAATTTATCTTTATTGTCGTCGTCGCTTTCATAGGCGGGTGCATAACATTAAATAACATTCATCATGATTCCTTCCTTTGTTTTAAAGGTTGCTTTGATGATCCTGGATCCACGAGATCCCCACTTGATAAGTGCATTACGTGCTTCTTCGGACAGCATCAGAACAACTCCCTAGGTGCGTGGTGCATTTTCCTCTTCGTGATAGGAGTTCAGCAGCATCTCTCTCATATCTGGTCTTTGCTGTCCAACTTGAGTTCAATGCGTTTCGCTGATTCCGGGAACCGTCAAGTTGTATCTTCTGATTTCCGCAGCTATTTGATTCATCCTCTCCGTTTCCAACATTATTCGAACATTCCATGTTCCTACATTAAGTATTGCTGCGGTTGTTAGAAGAAGAACCAGTCTCGTGACTTTCGGAGAATCTCGGCTTTTACCATAAGGTTTCACCATTTTTCTGAAGATCCTTCAAATCGGAGAGCAGAGTCTAAATGGTTCAAATTATTTATTCCGGTTAGCGTTTTTTCAGCAAGATTGTTTTCCACTGGATAGGGTTGTTGAAAACATACCCAACCATCCTTCTTTACCTAGGCTTGAACCAGGCGGAAACTGTAGAAGAGCTGCTGGAGGGGTCGGTGTTTACATGAAGGACTTGGAAATTTGTCGGTGGCCATCATCTGAAGTATCATTATTATTAGATCTCGTGTATTAGTTGATGGTATACATACAAAGAAGGTGTTGTCAAAATACACCCGGCAAAATATTTTCAACAAATCATGAGCGTATCAACTTTTCTCATCCACTGACATTTTTATGTCAGTAACTCTTTGAAGAGTTACAAGACAGATTAATAATCACATTGAATATTAAATGAAAAACCATTTATTAACTTACACGTAATTCATTTAATTGATTTAAATCAAATTCTATTCTATTCTGATGGATATTCATCTCTTGTAATATATACAATTTAATTTCATTAACTATTTGTTCAAATAATAAACATGGTAACTGACTTGCTAATTGTTCAATGTTATCCAATTGTTCAGAAAATTCTAAACAATAGAGAGAATATATATATATATATATATATATATATAGTCATTAGTAAATGGTACGTTGCTGCTGAAGAGCCCCATACTAGGACGAAATGGCCGTCCAATGCTTCCATCTTTTCAACGGCGGTCTAGCATTCAATTCAATTAGCTCCTCGATAGGTTTCACTTTCAAAAATACATATTTGTACGAATATATTAAACTATTAAACTAACCAAGTTACTATGAGTTCATAACATCTATCGAATAGATTACGCAATATAATAAGTAAACGTTACAAATCGATAGTGTAATGACAGGTTTATTAGTTGTAATAAGAATAATAAAAGCTTGAATCAGTATTTCACAATAGCAGATAGGTCAACGATTCGGAACATAAGACATTGAGATAACATTCACTAAAAATTAAAACGATTACGTAATAATATGTGTTCAGACAGAAGGAACTGTACAGCATATATTTTAAAAAAGTGAAGTGAATCAAAGCAAACGAACACAGAGTATGCGTAATAATCATGAACAAAACCATTCATTAAGGCATAATTGAGCAAGAAAGAGATAAGGGTGTCATAAATGTCTTATGAATATAAAGATTTAGATTGTTAGCTCGAATCCCAATAGCTTCTGCTATGTATAACAGACGAAATCGAACCCCATTAGGGAAGTTAGTAGGAATATGATAAATCACTTTAAATGAGATATTTCCTTCTACTACATGATCGCTATCGATCAGGTATGGTAGAACAGAGCTGCATATTGTTTTAACGATACTCCTTCCTAACCACGATGAGAGCTATTCACTAATTCATTGACTCAGTTGTCTAACAGTACATCTGATATAGCTTCCTCCACATCAACAACTGAATTTGTAGATACACATGGAAGTGGCACAACCAGGTAACTTATTCTTCGGTTGAGAAATCACTATAAATCGGCTGAAGAACGACAAACAGAGAGTAGCTGCGATAAGCGTTCTCTTCATTGCTTTGGTCAGGCTATCCCGTAGTACATTACTAGCTATGTCTCCGCTGGATTGTAGCTTCCGGAAGAAAGGCTTCTTACTAACCATCGATGTCGCTATTTTCCTGTTCATTATATGAGAATGCTTTTTCAGAAAACCTTGTGGAGAACTCATTTCAACCAATATATTATGAATAAACTCTAGTTCCTTGTTGATAGTGTCGTCTGAACATATCTTCCTACGTCTACTTGCAAAACATCTAACTAATTTCTGTAATAATGACTGGATGCAAAGCTAAAGAATTGTGTGTACTGACTTGTCGAAAAACGTTTTCTTTATACACAATTGTGCATACTTTATATCATATTTATAGAAATAATTCTTAATCGAAGATGAGTAGTGACTAGCAGTAGAATACAGGACGCGAGCTTCGTCCTATTTGGGACTCGTCAGCTGGATGTACCTGCATCCCAGAGTTGACTCGATAGCTAAATGGATAATGAGATGGTATTTGGAGCGAACGGTACTGGGTTCGAGTCCTGAACTGAAAATCAATTCTGGGATGCAGGTATATCCAGCTGACGAGTCCCAAATATTCCACATAAACTAAGATTTAAAAAGCAACATATTATCAACAATATCATCACTCATCATTCTCGACGCCATGGAATTACAGTTAACACTTCAAAATCTTTCAGAATAATCAATAAACAATGAATCTAAAATGTATATCACTTTGTTGAAGTTATTGGGATCAAATAGTAATTGTAAATCTGAACGAATAAAAATATTCACTTGTGGACTAATTCAAAACCTACAAAGGAACATTTAAAAATACCATGCTCATTATGAGCAAATGTCAACGCTGTAAATGGCAGACGTAACTCCAAAGAACTAAGCAAATGAACCAAATAATAATAGACATCGTCATTCATTCAAAAAATATTAAGTTTCTGGAGACATTTCATAAGGACAATCTTCTCTTTTAAACTATTCACTAAATCTGAGCTGTACCGATGAGCTGATGGTGAACGTGCAAATGGTTTAAAGGTCACGGCTCATTTATTAGATTAGTATTCGGAATCAACGTTGGGAATGAGGACTTGGAGTTAAGATTAAGGTCCTCATCACAAACTGATATCACTTGAACTACATACCCTTAGTCTTAGCCTACTTGTTATAAGTAGTTCATAAATATTTTAAATGGTTATTTAACCAAAGACAATCAGGGATGTGAAATTCAAAATTCAACAATCTTCACGACACTCTATAAATATGATTACCAAATATTTACTAGTGATTGATTTTAGGAGAGAATTTACTGTAGTTCTCGTGAATAGTTTTAACCAGTGGAATTCAACGATATTGGGCATTAGACGAGGATGATGAATAACGGCCTTGAAGTATAGCCAGTCAACTGAAGTTACGAATATAAACCATGAAATACTAACTCAGTCGTTTGAAGACTGAGTACTTAACGTGAAGCTCAACTTCCTGGTTTCAGTCTCTGGTGGGATCATGAATGAAGATTGTCTCGGAGTATCATACTAGGATGAAAAAGCTACTTAGTTACTCATGATTTTCATTGATTATCTAACAAGTGTCAGTATATGATGTAAAATTTTTAATTCAGTTAGGAGTTTTATTTAATAGTTCAATTCAGGAGTCAATTAAAGCTATACAATTATGGGAAACCTGGAAGCAATAGACAACCGTTTCGTCTTGTAGTATGGGACTCCTCAGCAGTGGGCATTCACGATTCAGCATGCAGGATTCGAACTCAAGACCTTCGGTCTTGTACATGAACGCTTAACCTCTAGACCATTGAGGCGGCATTCAATCGTATTAATGTCTAACTTCAAACAATCCACGAAATCGCACCACCGCCCTCCATTGTCGTGGTTGCGCATTGCTGAGGAGTTCCATACTAGGACGAGATGGCAGTTCATTGCTTTCAAATTTTCCATGGTGATCTAACTTTAATTGACTGATGAATTCAACTATTAAAATATTACTATAACTAACAGTAAAATATTTCATAAATTCAAATCATTTGTACATACCTTTTACACATGAATTACGATATAATTCTGCTTCAGTGAATAGTGTTTTTAAATTTGTAACAATAGTATTAGCAGCATCATCAAATGTGGACTTGATAAAATCTGGATGTGTTGGCTGCCGAATACCTTTTTGTCGATAATAATTCTGAATTAACAAATAAACAAGTACAATAATCTAATAAGTAGTAGTGATTGAGCAAAAGAAAATATACATATGTAAATGTATAATGTATGTAGACTATTTTTGAGCAGAGCTACATGGTAGTTAACAAGGGAATCCAGAACGTAGGTTGGTGGAGAAGATTTGTTGCTCAGATGGTTAATTTTGGTGGAGTTTTGTTCTCTGAGCTAAATTGTTTAGTTATGGAGCTTTCATCGTTTGTGCTGATAATGTCATTCAGAAGAATAATGAAAGCTCTACAATCAAACCATCCAGATCAGAGAACAAAACTCCATCAGAATGAGCGTCGTTTTTCTTTGTTTTGAACTCTTCAGATGGATGCACAAGAATGAGTCCAGGTAACCACTGTCTTATGCAAAATGGTTCATTTTAATCCATTAATAATCATTAGTATTAACGGAAGATTAACACAACCATGAAAAATCAGTTTGAACATCATGTATATACAAAAATGTAACAAAGAAGTTAAGATTTCTGTGGACAAAAACACATTCCAACTAAATCTTACTGTAAAGTTGTTTTAAACAACATTGTAGTAATTGATTATTAGTTGTCAAGTTAGAGATTTTAAGGTCATAAAGCATATTTGAACTAAAACTGCTTACTGCAAATAATCTAATGAGTAATTCTAATGAAAAAGTTATTTTATAGTACTTAAAACTAGTTGGTTACAGTGATGGACCGACTTTATATCTGATAGATCATAAAGAAGACTGAAGAAATGGTAACTTCTTGAACTAATTTTTGGATAACTATTATACATATATATCAGAAGGGGTGTTGTCGATATCCTAGTAATTTTAATAGTTGAGATTATGAGTCAATTGAAGCTAGACAACAATGGAAAACTTGGAAGCATTGGATGGCCGTTTCGTCCTAATATGGGACTCCTCAGCAGTGCGAATCCACAACCCTTCCTCGCGAGACTCGCACCCAGGACCTATCGGTCTTGCGCGCGAGTGCTTAATCTCTATACCACTGAGTCGGCATCCAACGGTGTTAATGTCTATATATATGCTTATATATGTGGTTACTGTATAGCTACTCAGTCACTGGATTGTTGTGCATATTTATTTAGATCATCATAAGCTTTTATTTAGCATATTAGCTATTCTTGGACTACTTATTATTTCTATTTATTTGTCAATCGATCATTTACTGTTTGCTTTATTCATAGTCACTTTTGGCTCGTTTATTTATAATTGTTATTTTTCATGCTATTGTGTGATGTGATCCAGTATGCTTGTATAGAAACAGATGTGTGTTTGAAATATAATGACAATAGAAATTGGACTTTGACTTTCCAGACTCAAATCAAGGCACTGAGGAAAGCTAGTAAATAGCGGATCGATAGGAATTTATCAAAGTCTACTTAAAGTCAACGATACTAGTCAGGTATATCATTCACTAAGTTTGGAACACAAGACTATAGAAGAAATAATAAATACGAAATAGACAAAATGAGAATTAGAATTCTGATTCATGACTTTACCATGTCATACTGGTCAATAGACTTAATTCACAACAATATCTACCGTAAACTTTCTATCTTCTTTCCAACTTCAAATTATCATCTGTTAATTCAATATCGTTAAATGATAGTTTTGTCGTTTTTTGTATTTATAAAATCATTTATAATCAGAAAGAGGTCTTTGTGGATATTATAGTAATTTAATGGTTGAATTCATCAGTCGACTGAAGCTATACCACTATGGAAAACCTAGAAGAATTGGGTGATCATTTCGTCCCAGTATGGAACTCCTCAGCAATGCGCAATTGCGACAATGGTGGGCGGTGGTGCGATTTCGTGGATTGTTTGAAGTTAGACATTACCACGGTTGGATACCGGCTCAATGGTCTAGAATTTAAGCGTTCGTGCACGAGACCGATAGGTCCTGGGCTTGAATCCCGCGAGGTGGGATCACGGATGCGCACTTCCGAGGAGTCCTGTACTAGGACGAAACAGCCGTTCATTGCCTTAAGGTTTTCAATGATGACCTAGATTCAACTGACTTATGAATTCAACTATACTATTTATTTCGTAGTGCAACTTATTCAAAGTTTTAATGAAATAAACAATTAATATGATTATTACTTCAGATAAATGTAATGCATTATGAAGATTTTCACGGCATATTTTTTGAATACGACCAACATATGTTACTTGTTCAATATTGATTTGTTTCATATTTGAATTAGAAATTTCAACAGAATCTTCTAAAGATGTTACATCTTTACCGAATATATCATAATATGCTTGAGGTCGATTATGTTTTACAACTGTCTTATTAGCAGTTGGATGTGGTATACTTGAACAAATGAATAGAAGAGACAAAAAAACAACTCAACAATCAATATAAAGTAACATGAACAAAACGGATTTATTTATTTGAACACATAGATATTGGTACAAGGAGGCACCAAATACATATGCACTATATAAGTCTCATTTGATTTGTGTGAGGGTTGTGATACTGCCCGGGAGCTCACATTGAAGCAGGTGGTTTTGTCAAGGGGCCACACCCGGAGCCTTTAACCTAAAGGTCTGATTCACAAGGCAGTGGAGCAACGTCAGGAGACACAGTCCCATGGTAGCCGGTGATCAACGATTGGTTCATACGCCAATTGTTCCTTCAAGGTACTGGAACCCATGTGAATCATTTGTTTGAAATAAGGGTTTTACAACTCCCCTAGGTGAACTCTTCATGTCCACTAACCCGGTTAAATCTCCGGGCATTCGCTTTTCGTTCTCTCAATTTCGTAAACAGCATCCGTGGTGCGAGAAGGTAGTGAGTAGAACTTCCCCGGCAGAGACTATACACGCATGGCCGTGTGAGAGCATTTCGAGAGCGAGAGCGGACTGTTCACACTCTTGGCCATACCAGATCATTTGGGGGCAATGAAACGGATAGGTTTATATGAATACAATGAAAGTAATAGTATACAGACGAACCAATTAAAATAGAGGAAATGAATTTTAGTTTATGTCCGATTGTTGTTTTTTATTTGATGAAAGTCCTGACGGTCAACAGACTAATTCGTTATTTTAATGATGTCATTATTTGGCACCGACAACGCTATGGATTAATAAAATCATTCATACGATGTGCATAATAGTGTTGTGTCGCGTAACAATAATGAGTGGTAATTTTTGGGATCCATTTGTGGACCAAATACCATACGTATTTTCTTATCGTATAATTATTTATTAACTAAACTATTCATATTCATGTCTCTCTTATCATAAGCTTTATTTTAACGTATGAACTGTTACTATACGATTTACAGTTCCTGAATTATTCCCTGTCTAATAATCACTACTTCCCACATTCACAGCCACATTTGGCTAAATCTTGTACAAATGTGTATTTTCTGTATTTTATAGTACGATGTGGTCTGTTTGGTTGGTATATAAACGCAGTATGTTTGAAATAAATGGTTCATATTGCAGAGACTGAGATTGGTGTTCTGGACTTAACAAGCTGGGCTAGACAGAAAGTAGGACTAATCAGGACTCTACGCTACTCGTACATGTTTTACGCGTCCTTGGTCCGATCGATAATTCACTGCCCTCTAATCGGCGGTTACAATTTATAACAAGCAAACAGGTGAATATGAATGCTTGTGAGAAGAAACAAGATGGGTACGTTTTAAGATGTCATTCTTGCTAGTTAAAAATAATCCATTAGAACAGGTTTATGTTTGTATTCTTCTAGGCTTAATTTGAGATAAAAAGATGTTACAGTTTGTCTTTTTATATGAATGTAACCAAAGTGATTTCTGTGCAATGGTACCATTACTGCTGAAGAGTACGCATTGATATCTTTAGGTTTGGATGTATTGAAAAGTTTTAGAAATAACTGAAACTATCTTCAAAAAGTAAAAATCTAATAAAGAAAGGAGTATTAAGGAAGAATGGTTAAGTAGTATGCTTTCTAATTATCATGTTTGATATTTGAGATAGATCATTGTCAAATGGTTACTTTTAGAAAGTATATAATTACACTTCTAATTAGTGAATACGTTATACCTGGAATAACTGTGTACCTAAATGATTCTGGTGGATATAAATGACTCTAGAGACTTACATACAACCATCCATCTGTTCTTCATAATAAACATTTTGTTACCCATTCACATCTATTCTTAATGAGCTAACACTTATATGGTAACCTCAGTGAATATCGCCATCATAACGATTTTACATGTTTGTGTGGACACATATTCATAGGAGGGAATAATCCAACAATACAATCAAAGGTTATTGAACATGTCCCTAGATGTCTTCAAAATCAGTTAGTGTCATGTGTTCCGATCAATGTGGGACGTAGACAATCATGTTCATCAATAGCGAGACATATCATTGAAACGGGGTGAAAAAAATCAATATCAATACATCGTTTAAAACGTTATACAGAAATTGTTGAGGACGAATTCTGAGGTTTATATTGAAGCCTTAGCCATTTGTAAATTTAAACCAATAAACCCCACCCCCTTAGATGTACAAAAACAGTTTGTTGTAACTTTGAATTTACCCTGGTAATACTTAAGTCATTTTAATTGACGTTCATTAATTTCCATATAAGTATATATGTGACCAGATTGTTTGAAATGTATAGCATTAACATCTCATATCTGTTTCTAGATCAACTCTGTCTTCTAATTACTCTATTGAAATTTATAAAAGGGATTAATTGCTTTAATTACCGTGAAATATCAAAGCTTTAAAACAAATAGGGATAGTTTTGAAGATTGCAGTAATTTAATATTTGAATTCATGAATTAATAGAAGTTAGACCATCATTGAAAATCTAGAAGACCATTGAGTCTAAAAATAGTGAGCTGCTTGAACATCTTTGCCATCTAGATATTTTGACAAGTTATCTAATTTTGTTTGTTATACAATCTTAGCACTTTGACAAACCAATGACGTTTGACCGGTATGCGCAGCTTAGCGTCTTTATTGATCCTATGTCCGCCTAACCCGTCCACTTGAGTTCAGAACACCAATACTAGCTCAGATAGTGGTTGGAGGTAGTCCACAGGAAACCCTGAACCCAGGTTTCGTGCTACTTGGCACTCGTCAGCAAGGTATGCCTGTAATATTGAGGGAAATGATGCTCCCTGGCGGTGCCAAGTAGCACGAAACCTGTGTCCAGGGTTTCCTGTGGACTACCTCCAACCACCATCGAATCTCAATATATAGTGCACGCAATGTCGAGTCACCTAGACTGGTGGCCACATTGCAACATGGTAGATAGCATTCGACCTGCACTAAATAAGGACTTGACACACATGGCATTGATCACCACCCAGTGATCAATCAATTGTGACCAATACCAGCTTCCAATATGCGATGTGAATCGAATCATTTATTTTAGACATACTAGGTTAATATATCAGTCAAACAGATCGAAACGCACCATAAAATAGGAAATAACATTTGCACATAATAAAGCCAAAAAGTGGCTGTAAACGTGGGAGGCAGTAGTCAATAAACTGAACATAACTTAAGAACCGTAAGTCGTACAATAATAATATAGAGGTCAAAATAAAGCTTAGAATAAGAGGAATATAAATATACATAATCTAATTATTAAATAGTTACACCATAAGAATATATAGATAATATTAGTCCATTAATAGGTCTCAGACGTTACTCGTAATGTAATCTTCGCTCGGATATAATCGTTTTAATATATCATTATGGCTATTAATAGCATAACCTATTCAGGTGTGTTTCTGAAAAATGTACGACTTGTCGTCGTATACGTTACAAAAGGCCCAATCAGAGTTATCGTGGTTGTAACGAAAAGGATGTACATTATTCTGATGTCCATTGACTGGACCGCTAACTTCTAACTAGTAATTACTCAATATTTCTCGTCAGAATCAATCAAGAAATAAGAAATGGAAACTTGTTGAAGTACTCTGTACAGAGAATTCTATATTGTGCATCGGTTCAAGTTTGTCACGTCTTTTATTCCCTTCATTTAAGAATTTCAAAGAACCTTAATCTAACCGACCCTTGAAATTCTTTAAATTCATTATATATATGTTCTATTCAGTAAGTTGTTCCAGTGACAATACAGTTAAAGTGTAATCATTATGATAGATATGCTTGAAACTAATAAAGTAGTATTGGGTTACTTTCAGGAATTTTCATTTTATCATTTTGATCTATGGTGAGGAAAATTAAAATGTGAATGGACAGTAAGCGTGAACAGACAGACACTTTGCTTATTAATTCTTGAATAAGTGATTACCTTCGAGTTATTGCTTCCTACTCTGAATTGCTTGTAATCATCCTGAGTAAAGTATTTATTTATTTAAGTACATAGACATTAGTGCAAGGGGGTACCAAATGTGTATGTGCCACACTTCATCACTTGATTTAATTTGGTTTGAGCTCCTCGGCAGTATCCTAGCCCTTACATAAATCAAATGATGAGTCAAGTATTATGTATTTGACACTATAATTTATGGATGAACCAATCGGATATAAGATGACAGGTCTTGGATTTCGGCGCAAAATTCATTTATCCATTTGATTAAATAGCATTTTAGCTGATATCAGTTCGTGATGAAAACTCTAAATCTAATTCCTCACCTTAACCATCAACTGTAAATCATAATCTTTATTATTCACACAGGTTTCTAACTCTCATTTAACCCCAGTAAGTAGGTGGACATTCTCAACATTACTTTAACGTCGCTCAAAGGTCACCTGTTATCTGTCCTATACTCGGGTTTCCCATTTTATTCAAGAATCGTGTGTTTGTTATAACGTGATCCAGTTTGGGTATAATGTTTTGATCGAGTATCTAGTCTAGTAACCGTATGATTCCGATCACCGGTCGTATGATAGTGATATATTGTGGCAAACAGAAAATGTTTTTATTCTCCCTTTATGTACCATTATTTCGGTTGGATATTTTTTGTATAAATGATACAACTATTTCCTTGATACAGTTTCACATAATTAGTCAAGAAGTAGTCGGTTATGTCTGGGGACATCATGTATGTAAGAGAATACCAAGTCTAAGCATAAATTCATGTCGGTAATTTTTACAACTAATTCACAGTTATTATATTAGTAAAGTATCATGTCCTTTCATTGATTTCTACTCCGAACTCATTAGCAGTCACTGCTTGTAGTTATGTAGAATAAAGAATTGCCAAGATTTACTGTGGTTTCTCTATTCTTGATCGTGAATTGTGTATCTGATATGACGGGTTCTAGTCTCTGTATTATGTACAGTGATTTTCACTAAAGGTGAATAATTTACTTATTCAAAGTAGTCTGCCTCATATTTACATCTTGCTTACTCCGTTGCGTTGAAACTACATGCGGTCCTACTGACTTAGCTTGACGTAATGGGTTAAAACAAATATCTGTGGCTAAATCATTTGACTGTATTAAGATGGGGAGATAAGACTCTACTCAAATTTTTACTGTAGTGCTGAGAATTCTATATTGTACCAAAATACAATATTGAATAAGGCCATTAATAATAATAATAATAATAATAATAATAATAATAATAATAATAATGATAAACCTTGTTCAGTATTTATAAGTCTTCTAACTGAACTCTAGATTTGGTTTCTTAAGCTCTTTAGTAAATCTCAGGCTAAATCTACACAACGACTTAAACACGAGAGAAAAAGTGCGAAATATGGAAAGAAAGCTTTACTCCAAGGTATGTTTATGTGCAGAAAATCCAGGGTACTTATAGCATTTTAGATGGTCTTGGGCTTCGGGAAGTTTCTGGAACGCTATTAAACACAGTAGCAGCATAGGTAATTATCCATTCAGAAACTCGACATGTCACTTTACACTTTCTAGATGTTTCTGGTAAAACTTTTATTGAATGCTGATTGGATAAGTTGCTTCTCAACATTTTAAGAAACTTTTTGGCTATTACAGGATCTCCCCAACAAATACACCATACTACTCTTCTACAATGTAATGGTATTTTACCATCGACTATAGGTGATGCTGAGAATGACTTTATAATGTTAAAATCACTATCCAGAGAATCAGAAAGAAATCTGTACAAGTGTATTTCAGTTTAAAATTAAACCTGTAAGATTAAAGTGATTTAGATAACTTATTAATTTAATAGTTAGATTCATGAGTCAATTGAAGCTAGGTAACTATGGAAGACTTAGAAGCACTGGACGGCCGTTTCGTCTTGCTGTGGGACTCCTCCGCAGTGTGCACCCACGATCTCTCCCCGCGAGATTCGCACCAGGACCTATAGGTTTAGCGAGCGAGCGGTTAACCACTAGATCATTGAGCCGGCATTCAACGATCTTAATGTCTAACTTCAACCAATCCACCTTATTGATTGTTTTATTAAAAAGTCATATCTGTTTTTCAACTTTAATCAGTATGTCACTATATCATCTTACAGATCGTTTTCATGATCATAAATTGATTTATAGAAAATTATGAATCACCTACAAAGTTGTATTCAACAAATTTATTGGAAATTTAAGGGGACTGATATAACTTGTGGCCTTGTGCCCTATTAATACATGACGTAATGGTACCGCCAATTAGAGAACGGTAACTCATCGACCGGACCAATGCGCATAAACCTCTATGAGCAGTCTACAGTCATTATCAGTCCTTCTTCCCGTCTTGTTGAGTCCAGAACACTAATCTCAGCCTCTGTGATATGAGCCGTTTATTTTAAACAAACTGGGTTTATGTACCAACCAGACAGACCACATCGTACCACAAAATAGAAAATACACATTTGTACAAGATTTAGTCAAATGTGGCTGTGAATGTGGGAGACTGTAATTAATAGACTGAGCATAACTCAAGAATAGTAAATCGTATAATAACAGCCTATAAGTCAAAATGAAGCTTATAATAAGAGGAAAATGAATATATATAGCTTAGTTACATAACAACTATACAATAAAAAAATATAAGAATCGTAATGGTCCATAAATAGATTCCGACAGTCATGATTCTCATCGGGATTATAACACAGATGTAATGGAAATCTTGGAAATTCATCTTAGTTTATTCCAAATATCATTCTATACTATAATAATAACAATAAAGCTTACTTTTTCTTCCGTCTATTAGTTTTAGGTACAATTCCATTTGTGGTTGAACTATTCATCTCACGTTTACCTCGATGACTTTTTATTGATGTATTAACTGGGAGTGGTTCTAATTTTTGATTATCATCCAATAATACTTGTTTATTGTTGTTATTACTATTCAAATTAGTCGATTCATCTAGCCCGGTAAAACAAAATAAGTATATGTATATGTATGTAAATGTATAGTATAGGGTTGAGCAAATCAGAATCATGAAAAGGATTTTTACATTATTGTGCAAAATTAAAAACTTACATAGAATGAGCTGTAAAAATACCTTTATGTATTTCTCAATTCCTGTTAGGTTTTTGATCTAAAACCATTCATTCTTATGGTTATATAAATTTTTGTGTAGTGGCTAAGGTCTGTTAGTGACAAAATGCAGAATCTTTTGACAACTCTAAGCAACAATGCAAGCATGTTCGGGATGCGATTCTTCCCCTCGAAATGCAAAATGTTGCTTGAGGATTGGGTTGCATCGACACCCGTACTAATGATAGGGAGTGAAGTAGTTGAGCGTGTCAACCGCTTCACTCATCTTGGGAGTCTCATTGACTTTGTGGTCTGGCGTGTGGCGAAATCTCAGCACGGATACAGAAGGCTCGACTAGCTTTTGCCAACTTGCGTCATTTATGGCGTAGGCGAGATATCCGTCTATCAACCAAAGGACGTGTTTACTGCTCAGCAGTTCGTTTCGTCCTACTTCATGGCAGTGAAACATGGCCGGGAAGAGTAAGTAATATTCGTAGGTTACTAGTATTCGATCATTGGTGTCTACGAAACATTGCTCGTATATCCTGGGACCATCGAGTAAGTAATGCAGTTGTTAGGAAACGGGTACTAGATAAGGATGGCAAATCCATTGATGAAGTGGTGAAACTTAATCAGTTGAGATGGCTGGGACACGTGTTACGTATGCCCAACGACCGACTGCCTCGACGTGCGATGTTCAGTGGTATAGGAGTAGGTTGGAAGAAAGCTAGGGGCGGCCAGACCAAAACATGGCACAAGTCCATGAAGTTACTGACAAGTAGACCGAGCCATGTTGATAGGTGTAAACTATCTGGTTGGGGACTGAGAGACGATAGCAGCCGATGGTTAGAGACCCTGAATGACATGGCTCAAAAGCATTTGCAATGGCGCAGGCACATCTACTCTTTGTGTCCTCCCAAATTCTAATCTCCTGAATTCCGCTTATTTCTTTTTTTCTCTTTCTAAATTTATTATACTCCTTGAGTAACATCTTCAAAACCTAATGTTTTCGATGACTGTTTATACTTTTACTACTTCTACGACTATGGGATTTGAGTCGACAACTGCATCTCTGTGCTAATGTGGTGTGGCAACTCGAACTGATGTACGTACGTACGAAGTTCTACGTTCTTGCTGAGTAACTGACTGACTGAGTGATGTAAAGTCCTACCTTATACTTTTAATTTCTACCTTAAATACCGAATCCTAACTGAGAACATTGTGCGGGAGTCTTAGAAATCTAGTCAGATTCTTAAAAGCGTTCGTGAAATTCGGAAATCTTTATTCATTGAAATGACTCTAGATAACTATTTTTACGATATACAGGTAGAATAACTTGTAGAAGACTTGAGATGATTCATTAGTTAAATAAAATCTGTTAACACTTTGTAAGATTATTGTTTTCTCTTCTATTTACAAAATCTTTATTCAGACTAATTAAAATCTGACTAAGAATTCTTCAAGGTTGTCTACAGTTCATCTGTATATTAAAAATTAAAAACTGAAAAAAAAGATTGACGATCATCTTGCGCAACCATTCATTCATTGTCTGAGGTAGATACCTGTCTCATGGATCATGGATCGGTTGCAGTAAAACATTAACACCATCGGATACCGGCTCAGTGGTCTAGAGGTTAAGAGTTCTCGCGCAAGGCTTATGGTTTTTAGTTCGAGACGGCCGTTCAGTGCTTTCAAGTTTTCCTAGGTGGTTTAGCTTAAATCGACTCATGAATTCAAATAATAAATTTGTGGATGTATTAATAAATGTTGTACTCTGGAAACTTCTGGAATCATGCTACATTAAGCAGTGTAGTAAGCAATCATCCAATCATAATATGACACAGAATCCGTCAATTTTTCCGTGATGGAGAATATTTATAGCTCAGGATGAGACTGTTGGAAATGTTGTGGTGAACTGGATAGTTTGGTTCTAAAGTTTTGATTGTTCTTTTGAACAATATCATCAGTACGTACATCAAAGAGAAGTGAATTACTAATATTTCTTCATAACTAACTAACTAACTAACATCTTGTCTTGTTAACTCCAACGAAGCATCATTTAATCAATAAATCGAAATCAATCAGATTCATTAGTCATTAAGTAAAAGGATTAGCAACTGCAATGCCAAAAATCAAGTCAGGAAAGAAACTAAACCAAATAAACTTACAAACAATGAGTGCTCCACTCGTAAGCTACTAGTAATTGATCACAAATGTCTTAGAAATATTGCTCAGATCTGATGGGATTACCGGGTAAATAATAGTGAGGTTAGAAACAGGGTATTAGGGAATGATGATGGTAAATCAGTTGATGAGGTTGTGAATCTTCATCGACTGAGATGGTTGGGCCACGTGTTTCGTATGCCTGAGCACCAATTACCACGACGTGCAATGGTGATTAGTGTTTGGAATGTTGGGAGAAAGTTAGGGGCGGCTAAAACATAACATGGCATCAGTCATTGAAGTTACTAACTTCTCGTCTGAGTCATGGTAGATGCAGACTACTTGGTTGGGGTCCGCGTGACCATCTTGACCAATGGTTGGAGACTCTTGGTGACATGGTTCAGAATCTATCACGATGGCGTCGGTGTATACACCCTCTGTCTCCCTTTAAACTAAGAAATTAAAATCGCTTTATAACTTTCTTTCTACGAACTAATGCCTTCTTCCTTTACTATTGTAGTGAACAAGAACACCAGTGGGAAAAGTCGAATGTATTTAACACAAAATTACAGGACTTGTTCATAAAATCTAACAATCGTAAAGTAAATGCTTAATTTGCAAAATGTCCATCAATTGTCTCATAATGACTCAGACTTTATTGTTCTTGCATTTTCATACAAATTGCATTCTGTTTCCATTGTTTACTGTTCGATCCTCTTGTCTCTTTGCTGCCAGACCTTCTGTTCACGACTAACATCATATACTACTTATGTCAATATAAGTAGCACACACACTATTTCCTCATACACAATTTTTCTTTTATACATTACCACCACTAAATTAATTACTTCTATGAATCCGGTGTTCATCTTGTTGAGCTAATGAGGTGTGAGAACTTTGACCGATGCATATAAATGTGCCTGATCTTACGTTGTATCTGTCTGACTGACTGACTGCTTCATAACGAAACTATCCAGTTCAATGATCATAACCCTTACAACATTCTTATTCTGAACTACAAATATACTCTATCATCTCATAATTAATGATCAACTAACAGGATTTTCAAGGAAATTTCTCTCATCATAGACTTAAATCGATAATTAAAAGAACAAACAAACAAACAAACAAGCAAACATTATTTACAAGTTCCAGAAATATTCATAAAACTCAAATCAGTTAGTGATTAATCAATGTACAGATTGGTGAAAATATGCATTAGTTTAATAATAACACACCATATTAGGGTAACAACATGATCAAATCAATAAGATTCAATAATAAAGATATTGAGAAGGTCTAAAAGTTAAAAGAAAAATATGGTTCGACAGTACAAAATGAAAATGTCATACATGAAAGCAAATCTAATGTGAAATATTCAGTGAATGCATCTGAGTCATTATAACAGATTTTGAACTATTCCAATCAGTATCTTCATGCACTAGTTGTAGTTATTGTACAGAATCCAAGTTAATTAGTCAGTCAGTCAGTTACAACGTAGGAACAGGCATATATATGCATCGGTACAAGTCGCCACATATCATTAGCACAACAAAACTAACACCAAATTCATAGAAGTAGTTACTTCAATGGTAGTAATGTATAAAAGAAAGATTGAACACAAAGATGGATATAGTACAGGGAGAAAAATTAGTTCGTAGAAAGAAAGGTGTAAAGTAATTTCAATCTCTTAGTTTAAGGGAAGACAGAGAGTGTATACACCTATACCATTGTGATCGATTCTGAGCCATGTCACCAAGAGTCTCCAACCATTGATCAAGATGGTCACGCGGACCCCAGACTACAAGTTAGTGACTTCAAGCACTAATTCCACGTTTTGGTTCGGCTTCTCCCCAAGTTAATAGTCTGGATCTACCTACACGACTTAGACTAACGGTCAACGACTTAATGGAATAATGCCACATTTTGGTTTGTTTTCGTAGTACTTACTTTTACACTAACCAGCGTTATCAGTCGAAGCAGGAAGAGGGTTATGTATACATGAAATATGTTCCAAACGCTTTATTCAATGAAGATTCATTATCCTACCAACTGACTTGTTATCGCTGATTAATACCTTAAACCTCATCTCAACACAACTGTCGGAGATGCTAGATCCTCAAATATCCCTTGGCAAACTTCTTATTTTTGTAACTTGTTTATGGAAATTTATATTTCTTATCTTTGCGAAAAAAGCGTTCACTTTTACCTTCGGTTTGTGCTACCCATCTGGAAGGACCTCAAACATCATTGGTTAGTTTTCTCCCATAGTACGCTTTCTTGTGACGATTTTCAAGGAAATTTTTGTATTATGTATATATACGCATGAGTTGTATGCTTTTTCTTGATTCTCCCATCTGTTCGTCGGATTATATATTTTCCCGGCTGAATCTTGTCTTCTTCCTCTGGTTATCAGGGTTGGAGCGTAGGGAAAATAGCTTAGCTTGTTCTGTTATGTTTCTAACTTTCGACCCGTTCACCGGACCTAGGTGCTATCTTAATCCCTCAAACATGGTGAATACTTCTTCGGATGTACCGTGGTTCGCAAAAAATCTTTCGGAAAAATCGATGATTAAATACTAGTACCAGAGCTGAATTTTGAGCAGTTCAGTCGTTTTTCGGTTGACAGACAGACATCTCGCTTGCACTATAAGCGATGCAAGCTGGAAAACGTTTCTCGACAAACATCAGAAGGAATGAACCAACTAACTGTCTGGAGAACTTCAAGGAAATATACCTAGAATATGACCTGGAAACCTAAAATATCCTATAGAAAATCAGCCGAACAGTACGACATTGTAAGGACTAATATTTTTCATCATAAGCAATCATTACATTTTAATAGATCAAAATTCTTCAGAAAATTTAAGAGGTCTCACTGTTTGAACTGTGTATAACAAAAGCTAATAGTCTTACTATCTCATTATGTCTAAATTGAATTCAACACAGTATCAACTGTAGACAATGATCAACTACAATCCTGAAAATCGATGGGAAGACTAAAATAACTAATATCATATACGAATCAAAATTCGCCCGATTGCACAAGTTAGTGACTAGTTAGACGCAATTGTTAGGTGAATAACACGGTGAGGCGAAACTATAATTTTAATGGACGAACCAATCACGTATAAAATAACAGGTTTCGGATTTTGGTGTGAAATTCACTCATCCATTTGGCGAAATGGAGTTTTGGCATTTAAGATGATTTCAACAGTTGAGATCATGAGTCAATTAAGCTAGACCATTATGGAAAACCTAGAAGCACTGGACGGAGATACTGATAGGTCCTGGGTTCGAATCCTGCGAGGCAGGGTCGTGGATGCGCACTCCCGAGGAGTCCCACAATAGGACGAAACGGCCGTTCAGTGTTTCCAGGTTTTCCATAATGGTCTAGCTTCAACTGACTCATGATCTCAGCTGTTGAAATTACTACAGTCTCCACAAAACCCATTCTGATTTAAGATGATTTCAGTTCATGATGAAAACATAAAATCTGATTCCTAACCCTAACCATCAACCGTAAATCATAATTCTAATTCCTCACACTGGTTTATAACCCTCATATGGTCCTAGTTATTATGTGGACACTCTCAAGGTTACTTTAGCGTCACTCAAAGGTCGTCCATAAATTATAGTGTCACCGACGATGGCGTTTGAAATGAACTCTACTGGGTTCAAGTGAACATCAACTCAATCTGGAATACAGGTATATCTAACATAAATTCAGTACCAAAAAGGATAAAACACACATCTTGGATTTTACAGCTAGCCATTATCCATTTTTGCTTAAAATGCTTGTGACTTGATGGAAATATTAAAGCAATCCGAACAGGTTGTATATATGCCAAAAGAGATTGATCAATTATAGTTCTAATCATCATTCGGAAAATTTAAATGACCAATACATATGCATTTAAGGGTACAATTCTTCATATGATAACGGTTAAATATTTTGGGTAATATAGTTTAGACTTAGTCTCATTTAAGTAAACGGAATGACACTTTGTTTCTTTCTTATTTTTGAGCTTCATTATCTGACTTACGCCTGTTACTCCCAATGGGGCATAGGCCGCTGACAAGCATTCTCCAACCCACTCTGTCCTGGGCCTTCTTTTCTAGTTCCATCCAATTCTTGTTCATTTTTCTCATGTCTATCTCCATTTCCCGGCGTAATGTGTTCTTTGGTCTTACTATTCTCCTTGTGAGGGCTTGTCTTGTGACGCACTTGGGTGCTTTCCTCAATGTGTGTCCTATCCACTTCCAGCGCTTCTTCCTCATTTCTTCCTCCGTTGGGATCTGGTTTGTTCTCTACCACAGTACGTTGTTGCTAATAGTGTCCGGCCAATGGATCTGAAGTATTTTGCGTAGACAACTGTTAATAAACACCTGTATCTTCCGGATGATGGCTTTTGTAGTTCTCCAGGTTTCCGCCCCATACAGTAAAAATGTCTTGACATTTGTATTGAAAATCCTGACCTTGGTGTTGGTTGACAGTTGTTTTGAGTTCCAGATGTTCTTCAGTTGTAAATATGCTGCTCTTGCTTTGCTGATCCGCGCCTTCACATCTGCACCAGATCCACCCTGTTCATCAATGATGCTGCCCAGATATGTGAAGGTTTTTACATCTTCCAAATCTTCTCAGTCAATTGTGATTGGATTGGTGCATTCTGTGTTGTATCGGAGAATCTTGCTTTTCCCTTTGTGTATATTGAGACCTACTGCTGTTGAGGCTGCTGCTACACTGGTCGTTTTCTCCTGCATTTGTTGTTGCGTTTGGGATAGAAGGGCCAGATCATCTGCGAAGTCCAGATCGTCCAACTGCATCCTAGATGTCCATTGTATCCCGTGCTTCCCTTCAGATGTTGACGTCTTCATGATCCAGTCGATCATCAGGGGAAAGAGAAAGGGTGAGAGTAAGCAACCTTGCCTGACACCGGTCTTCACTTCGAACGACTTTGTCAACTGACCTCCATGCACAATTTTGCAGTGTAATCCATCATATGAGTTCTGGGTGATATTGACTATCTTCTGAGGCACGCTGTAGTGTCGAAGAAGTTTCCATAGTGTTGTTCTGTTCACGCCATCAAATGCCTTTTCGTAGTCAATGAAGTTAATGTAGAGTGATGAATTCCATTCAATTGATTGTTCCACAATGATCCGTAGAGTTGCGATTTGGTCTGTACACGATCTATCCTTACGGAATCCTGCCTGTTGGTCACGAAGTTGGGCGTCTACGGAGTCCTTCATCCTGTTTAACAATACCCTGTTGAAGACTTTTCCCGGTATTGAGAGAAGAGTGATGCCCCTGTAGTTATCACAGTTGCTGAGATCGCCTTTCTTTTGTATTTTGATCAGGAGTCCTCCTTTCCAGTCTGTTGGTACTTGTTCCTCATCTCAAATCTTATTGTACACTTTTTATTCGCTTGAAACTAATTCCTTCTTTTCGAACTGTATTCTTCAATGTTTGATCTTCTTCAGTACTACATCTATGGAGTTCTAGAGATTGTTGAAGTTTATTGAAACCACAAGCCTATCCAAGCTAGATTACCATTCGAAGCATCGAAGTACTGGGCGGTTTATTGCTGAGGAGTCCCATACTAGAACAAGACACTTATTCAGTTCTAACAGGTTGTCAATGGTTGTCCAACTTAGATAAGTTCGTGATTATAATTTATTCTATCTAAACACATAAACATTGATACAAGGAGGCAATAAATCATTAGATTTTATGTGAGGGCTGGGATACTGTCCGGGTGCCCAAACCGAAGCAGGTGGTTTTTATAGGGAGGGACGATCGAAGCCTTTGACCTAAAGGTCTAATTCACAAGGCAGTGGAGTAACGTCAGGAGATGCAGTCCCATAGTAGCCAGTGACTAACAATAGGTTCATACACCATTTGTTCCTTCAGGATCCTTTAACCCATGTGCACTATTGGTTTGGAATGAGAGTTTCCCAACTCCTCTAAGTGGATCCTCCATATTCACTGACCTGGTTAGAGCGCCGGATATTCGCTTTTCTTCCTCTCAATTTCGTAAACAACAACCATTGTGCGAGAAGACAGTGAATAGGACTTCCCTTGGAGTGGTTGTATGTATGTGGTCATATAAGAGCATATGGATAGGGAGAGAGCTGACTCTCCCCACTCTCGGCCGTATCAAAGCATTTCATCTCCTCATGCTTTATTTAGTATACTGACTTGAGTTAATACATTAACTTACATACCAGACTTCATGACAATTCTGTTTGATGCTAGGAATGGGCGAGACTTTAATTTATGGACGACCTTTGAATGAATCTTAAGTGACCTTGAGAAATATTAGTCAATTAGCAAACGGTCAGTATAGAGTAAAAATATATTATACAAAACCAAAGAAAGAAAGTGGATACACTTCTTATACGTGGTTCAAAAACTTGTCAAGGTTAGAAAGAGGCTCAGAGGCTCCAAATTCATAACGCATATAGCAGAGGAACTCATCCATACGGCTATAGAATAGTCGACCTCTGGAGTCATGATAAAGTCTCAAATACTCTTTCAACCCCGACTACATATTGTTTGTGTGCAATCCGATTATTGAGTACACAAAATGCTACTTGTGGATTGTCGTATGCCGTGATGGTGTTCTCGTGACTTTCGAGTTGCCTGATCTGCCAAGGGCGATGGGACAGTGCATGATGCTATTGTTGTGTGCTAGGTTCAAAGACAATTTTATGCTATATGCATGCGAATCCGCCCCGTTATTGTTCCTATTTGGCCCCCAAATGCCCTGGTATGACCGAGAGTGGGGTGGGCCCGCCCTCCCTCTTGAAATGTTCTCATACGACCACGCGTATACAGCCTCTGACAGGAAAGTCCTACTCATTGCCTTCTCGTGGCTATAATGCCAGAAATTTTATTAAGCCAAATGGATGAAAGGCTTTCGCGTTAAAATCCGAGATCTATTATCTTATACCTGATTGATTCATCCACAAACTATAGTCTCGGCGTTTTATTTGTTATAGCCGCTCAATTATCACGTTTTGTACAAAATTCCCTGTGAACCGATCGTACATTAGCATGAAGCACTGAAGTTGGCGCCGTAACCTTGAAATCTCTAAACCGCTTCTGATTGGCTCGTCCATAAATTAGAGTCTCGCCTAGAAATGATCATCTCTTGACAACATCAAATCACTTACATGATTTATTATCATTACGTTTAGACGTATTGTCAATCAATTGATTTGGTGTAATATTTTTCATTTTCTCCATATTATTCTCATCAATTGAATTATGTTCATTGAATATATTTTGTATAAGTTGAATACATGAATCATCAGTGAATAATCGTCCTGGTCGACTAATTTGTAATGCATTTTGTATATTCATATTAGTTAATAATAATGATGATGATTGATTAGTTGGTTGTTTGATTTGTTCAGCTTTAATGGAATGAATATTTATGGAAGGATTTTGTGATACCGATTGTAGTTTTGTTTTATTCACTGTCTGGTAATGAAATGAAAAAGTAAGAAAATTATAGGAAACATAGTAGTAATCAATGCGGGTCAAGATAACCAACCAGTGTAGTGTACACAAAGGAAAACCCTACATCCCCAAATAATAACATGAATAATGCTAATCCAATCACACTTGATGGAGAAACTCTGGAAGGGGTGGAAAATTTCACTTATGTGGACAACATCATCAATGATCAAGGAGAATCTGATACAGATTTAAAGGTAAGGATTGGCAAAACAAAGACAGCATTCCTAAAGTTGAACAATATATAAAACTCAAAACAACTGTCTATCTACCAATATCAAAGTCAAAATCTTTAATATGAACATCAAGACAGTTAATTCTACTTTACGGAGCTGAAACTTCGAGAACTACCACAACCCTCATCAAGAAGGTGCAAGTATTTATAAACAGTTGTCCACACAAGATACTCAATATCCTTTAACCGGATACCATTATCAACATCCTATGGTAGGAGAGAATAAACCAACTTTCAGATAAAGAGGAAATTAGGAAAAGACGTTGGAAATGGATAAATCATACACTTCGGAAACTATCAAACTGATATCACGAGAAAAGCACCGAAATGGAATCCTGAAAGGAAATGGAAAAGAGGAAGACTAAGTAATTCATTACTTTGGGAGTTAGGAGCACACATCAAAAGAATAAATAGCACCTGTAAACAACTGGAAAGGATTGCTGAGGACAGAGTTTGATGGAGAATGTTGGTGGGAGTTCTATGCTCCTCCAGGAGAGGTGATAGAAGTAATAAATTCGATCAGTTACAGTTTTTACCATTCTTTACATTTTAAGAAGTCATTTCAGAAGTCAACTACTTTAGCTGTGACAAGGTCATTTCATATTTTATAAAGTTGTGTGTGTGAACTTGATCTTAGCATAATCACTTTATCAATAGTTACATAGACAGTGATTCCGTGATTAGAAAGTAAAGGAAATTTTGTAATTAGTCAACGGCCTTCTTGATTTTTATCTTATCATAGCAGCTTTTACGATTCTAACTGAAATCCTTGATTTACTTGAACAGAGTTGTTCAGACTGTCCATTGTATTCCGTACTTTCCCTCAAATGTTCATATCTTCATAATCCAGTCAACCATCATAAGAAAGACAAAGGGGGAGAGTAAACAACCTTGCCTAACACATGACTTCACTTGGAATGCATCTGTCAGCTTTCCTCTATACAACACTTTAAACTGTAGTCCTTCACATGAATTCCGCATGATGACGATTTTCTCTGCTACACCATAGTATCAAAGAAGGTTCCATATAGTTCTGCTATCCACGCTATCGAATGTTTTCTCCTAGTCAAAGTAGTTCGTTCACATATACATTCAATAACTTATTTCTATACAATACTGTATATTACTTACTAAATTATCTTTATTATTTCCAATTATATTCTCATAGGATAATTCATTTGGATCAGTTGTTCCAACATAATCATCATTGACATATTGACTACGTAGACAATTTAAAAATACACAACGATCTGATGCATTGATACAAATTCTAGTCAGTAATTCAATTGCTTTATTACTTAAATCTTTTTGCATGATTCTCTCCTCCATATTTAATTGTTGTAATGTATTATTATTATTATTATTATTATTATTATTATTATTAGTAGTAGTAGTAGTAGTAGTAGTAGTAGTATTGGTAGTAGTAGCTAATGTTATATTCAATAATGTATTTGATAGAATTTGATTTGTTTCATTAAGTGATTTTAATAAACATTGAAATTGTTCAATTTGACCGATTAATAATTTTGATTGACTTGAACTATCTTCAGTTTGTGCTTTGATTTGTACCTAGTTAATATATATACACAAATGGAGAGAAGAAGGAAAGGAGAGAGAGAGAGAGAGTTACATCTTTTCGTTGAAATCATGAATAAAATCAATTTTATGTTTAGATACATATATATCTTGATCGACTAAGATGATTAGGTCATGTGTTACGCATGCTTGAACATCGATCAGCACGACGCGTAATACTGACAAGTGTTAGAGATGGTTGGAAGAAAGTTAAGGGTGGTCAAACCAGAATGTGGCATCAGTCATTGAAGTTACTAACTTCTAGTCTGAGACATGTTGGTAGATGCACACTACTTGGTTGGGGTCCGCGCGACTATTCTAACCAATGAGTGAAGACTCTGTGTGACATGGCTCAGAATCGATCACAATGGTATAGGTGTATACACTCTTTGCCTTCCCTCAAATCGTGAGATTAAAATCGCTTCATATCTTTCTTTCTACGAACTAATTCTTTCTTTCTGTACTATATCCTTACATAAAATCTTTCTTTTATATATTACCATCACTGAATTAACTACTTCTGTGAATTTGGTGTTTATCTTGTTGTGCCAATGAGTGAGGTATGGCAACTTGTACCGATGCATATATGTACCTGTTCCTACGTTGTAGCTGACTGACTGACTGATTGAAATATAACACTAAACGAAACAGTACGGTAAGAAAAAATCTAAATGAAGTTACCAATTCTTGGATGAATGTGTTGAGTAGTTGATATTTCAAGCTACATATGGAGAGATCTTATAATATTTCAAAGCCGTAGAGAGGAGAAAAGTTTAGAGAAGAGAACTGTTATGAATACATAGCAAGGATTTCTTCCTAATATAAACATATATACATTTGTAGTGTATGACAAAACTTGAACTAAAAACAATCAGTCACAAACAATATATCGACATACCTCTCCTACTGGAAGTCAGTTAGTGCCCTATAATCTCAGTGTTAACATCTTAATCTGTAAAGTACATTGACCAGGGTACAAATCTCACTGTGTGTTACCGCGATACAGATTGGGTTAAAGAATGTTCCGTGAAGAATTGTGTTAGGGTGGATCCTTGGAGAAGATTCTAGAATCTCCTTATCTAAAAAATTACAAATATGCTTACATTTTTCTTATTGTAATTCCTACTTCCATCCACCTTTATTATTAAGAATATAATTACGTTCTTGTTCAACCGTGTTCTAATTTGGGGATTTTTTGAGTGAAGTAGTGTCCAAGAATTTTAAGTAATAAGAGTGGCTAGGTCGTAATAAGAGAAATCATAACACTGGGAGTATCAATTCCTTTGAGATTCTAAAAACACCTTGCTGATAAGTGTAAAACACCAGGGCATCTCGTTCCATAGTTTCCTGCTGACTGCTTCTAACCGAATAACATCAAAACATAAGACCGAACATGAATATATGTTAAATTTATCGTACATCGTACATATGAAAAAAGATGAAGGAGGAAATTGATCACATCTAAGTTAGACAAGTGAAAACAACGATAGTAGTGATCGCTTTAATGGGAAGCTGAACACAAGAAATATATTTTAAAGAAAACGGACGAGATTAAAGAATCCAAAGGACAGAATCACGATAAACTGCAGATCATGAAATGGTAGAGATCATAAAATTGTATGTAACAGTATCTACTACCAGTGATTTTGTGTTATATTCTCGAATGTCTACAAACGAAGAATCTAATAAATTTTGTGCATCCCAATTATTAAGTTTTAATGTACAGATAGGATTCATTTTAACAATCAATCAATCATTAGATTGATGAAATATCTTCATGTGGCCGTCTTTGGTTTACCTGTGCTAAAGTTGAAACAATAAATGCAGTGGAATCTTTAATGTTCATTTCGTCTTACTTACTTACTTACTCACCTACGTCTGTTACCCCCAATGGAGCATAGGCCGCTGATCAGCATCCTACAACCCACTCTGTCCTGGGCCTTCTTTTCTAGTTCCATCCAATTCTTGTTCATTTTTCTCATGTCTATCTCCATTTCCCGGCGTAATGTGTTCTTTGGTCTTCCTATTCTCCTTTGGCCTTGAGGATTCCATGTGAGGGCTTGTCTTGTGACACAGTTGGGTGCTTTCCTCAATGTGTGTCCTATCCACTTCCAGCACTTCTTCCTGATTTCTTCCTCCGCTGGGATCTGGTTTGTTCTCTTTCGCATAGTGGATTGTTGTTGATAGTGTCTGGCCAACGGGTCCGAAATATTTTACGTAGACAACTGTTAATAAACACCTGTATCTTCTTGGTGGTGTTTTGTTCTCTGTGCTGGATGGTTTGGTCGTGGAGCTTTCATCGTTCTTCTGAACGACATCATCAGCACAAACTTCAGATAGAAGTGAAGTGTTCGAATTTCTCCATGTGTTTCACAGCTTGTTCTGTGCACCTCGATGTTGATTGGTTCTTGTTGACCTTAAATTTATCATTGTTTACTTCTTTGTTTTGGTTGTGTCTCCCATTGGTTTGATTTTTGTTCCTATATTTATGCACGATTTTCCTGATTGGTTGATAAATTGGATTGATTTCAATATGTTTGTTGATTGCTGTATCTTCTGAATGATGGCTTTTGTAGTTCTCCAGGTTTCCGCCCCATACAGTAAAAATGTCTTGACATTTGTATTGAAAATCCTGACCTTGGTGTTGGTTGACAGTTGTTTTGAGTTCCAGATGTTCTTCAGTTGTAAATATGCTGCTCTTGCTTTGCTGATCCGCGCCTTCACATCTGCACCAGATCCACCCTGTTCATCAATGATGCTGCCCAGATATGTGAAGGTTTTTACATCTTCCAAATCTTCTCAGTCAATTGTGATTGGATTGGTGCATTCTGTGTTGTATCGGAGAATCTTGCTTTTCCCTTTGTGTATATTGAGACCTACTGCTGTTGAGGCTGCTGCTACACTGGTCGTTTTCTCCTGCATTTGTTGTTGCGTTTGGGATAGAAGGGCCAGATCATCTGCGAAGTCCAGATCGTCCAACTGCATCCTAGATGTCCATTGTATCCCGTGCTTCCCTTCAGATGTTGACGTCTTCATGATCCAGTCGATCATCAGGGGAAAGAGAAAGGGTGAGAGTAAGCAACCTTGCCTGACACCGGTCTTCACTTCGAACGACTTTGTCAACTGACCTCCATGCACAATTTTGCAGTGTAATCCATCATATGAGTTCTGGGTGATATTGACTATCTTCTGAGGCACGCTGTAGTGTCGAAGAAGTTTCCATAGTGTTGTTCTGTTCACGCCATCAAATGCCTTTTCGTAGTCAATGAAGTTAATGTAGAGTGATGAATTCCATTCAATTGATTGTTCCACAATGATCCGTAGAGTTGCGATTTGGTCTGTACACGATCTATCCTTACGGAATCCTGCCTGTTGGTCACGAAGTTGGGCGTCTACGGAGTCCTTCATCCTGTTTAACAATACCCTGTTGAAGACTTTTCCCGGTATTGAGAGAAGAGTGATGCCCCTGTAGTTATCACAGTTGCTGAGATCGCCTTTCTTTTGTATTTTGATCAGGAGTCCTTCTTTCCAGTCTGTTGGTACTTGTTCCTCATCCCAAATCTTATTGAAGAGAATGTGGAGTATCTTTGCAGTTACTGCTACATCTGCTTTCAGTGCCTCTACTGGAATATTGTCTGGTCCTGCTGCTTTGCCACTCTTGATTTGTCTGATGGCCATGCTGATTTCTTCAATTGTTGGTGGGCCAGCATCGACTAGGAGGTCCGTGGGTGCTGCTGAAACTGATACTGAAACTTGATCCAATTTCAAATTCAGTCGCGTTATCCGCTATGTTATTGAGTACATTTAACCACTAACTTACCTATACATAAATAACAACTGGAAAGAGCTAGAAAGGATTGCGCAGGACAGGGTTGGATAGAGAGTGATGGTGGGTGGCCAATGCTCCACGTTGAGTAACAGGCGTAATTAAGTAAAGTAACATGTTGAACTGCATCCGAGTTTTATTGTATACATAAACAGTAGAATTAATGTACATATAACTGATAAGTCTCAAATAGAATGAAATTTGAATCTTAGACTCTACTTTTATTCATAAATCGGAAAATTTTTCTAGCTAAAATAAAAACACTGTGAAATCCTTTTCATGATCCATGCTTGATGTACGATTGCGTTGGTGCACGCTGATTGGCTAATTCTTAACCAATCAGTGCTAGTCGATACATGGAGAACACTAGAATTTTCTCATGTGAAAAACTATAAATATACTAACGTTTTCCTACTGTGCTCCTTACTTCCATTTAACCTTATTATTGGGGATGTGATTTCGTTCCTGTTCAACTGTGTTCTGAATTGGAGAATTGTCGAGTGAAATTGGTTTCCAAGAATGCTAAGCAATAAGATTATTATTATTATTATTATTACTATTATTATTATTAATGACTTTATTCAATATTATATTTTAGTACAATATAGAAATTCTCAGCACAGAGTATTTCAACAAGTTACTTACACACAAAAAAAAAAACAAAGACGAAAAAAGGGGGAAAAAAGGTTTAAAAAAATCCCGAAAAAACTGTACAACTTTTAGAATTAAGGACATGTTTAAGAATGCAAGTTATTGACTAGGTTGACTCTAACAACCTGTTCGTCACAGAGTATATTTGCTAGGTAAGGTATTATAGAACATTTATATTTTGGCTTGCATGTATGGATTTTAATGCATTGACGTCTTTTTCTACCAGAAGATATACAAGGAGAAAGATAAGAGTGAAGGGGATGGCTAGTATCTGATAAAATAACACCTGCCAGGAGTTTGTATGACTTTAGATGTCTATCCACAACCATATTAATTATGACTTCGAAAGATTTACCGCACACCTTGCTAACTGCCTTCAGCACTCTCTGCAATATAGCAAAGTCATTTCTCAAAAGCCCGGAAAGGAATAATAGATAATATGCAAGAATTGACAAACTGAAAGAGTAAATGACGAGTAATTCCAAGAGCATGCAATCGCATTATGTAGTAAGTCAGATGGAAAACTTTCTTCGATAACAGTAAAACATGAGAAGAACAAGAGAGATCAGAGGAAAAGATAACACCAAGAGAATTGACCTTCGACACTGTGTTCATCAAAAAGTCTCCAATGGTACACGCATCATGGGATCTCAAAATGGTGTTTAGATGTCATTCATATTGGATTGTATAAAATAAAAGAGAATCATCATAAACAATTTTAACTTACTTGTGTATTGGTTATACAACGTATCATATTCTCCATATAAATAACATCAGCTAAATATGGTTTTAAATAAATGTCAAATTGTTTCAATTTATTATCGGTTATTAATTGACGTTCTTTTTCAATGGATTCTATATGACCAATAATTTCTTCTTCAAATAATTGAATTGTTTTACTTAATTGATTTAATGTGATTGTGTATTTTTTGGCTTCAATAGTTGAAAAATTGCCTCCATCAATAAAAAGTCTATTTATTATATAAGAAGAAGAAGAAGAACAAGGCGTCTTTATCTTGGCGATTTGTGGAGATTGTAAAATTTTCATACATAACATCATAAACTCATCTTAGTTAGACTCAGAAGTACTGGATAGTTAGTTCGTCTTAGTATAGGATTCCTTCGAGTGCTTCTAGGTTTTTGCTAATGCTCTGGCTAAGATCAATTTATGATTTAGAGTGTGAACATCTTTATTAAATTTAAATTCTGTTGTGATCTTTAGTCTTATCATATGTTTCGGAATTAAACCATTGTATATAGTTCACTGCCCTCAAATACCCTGGTACGACCGAGAATGGTGATAGTCCACTCTCTTTATCCAAATGCTCTTATATGGCCATGTGCGTACAACTACTCCAAGGGAAGTCCTATTCACTGTCTTCTCACACCATGGTTGTTGGTTACAAAATTGAGAGGAAGGAAAGAGAATGTCCGCCAGGGGATTTAACCGGGTTGATGGATACGGAAGATCCACCTAGGGGAGTTGGAAAACCTTGATTCCAAACCAATAGTGAACATGGGTTAAAGGATCCTGAAGGAACAAATGGTGTATGAACCTATTGCTGGTCACCAGCTACCATGGGACTGCATCTACTTACGTTGCTCCACTGACTTGTGGATCAGACCTTTAGGTCTAAGGCTCAGGTTGTTGCCCCTAAGAAAGCCACCTGGTTCGGTCTGTGCACCCGTGCAACATCACCCGTGACTTGTGTGGCGCGTATGTATTCGGTGCCGCTTTGTACCAATATTTATGTATTCAAATAAATAAATAAATGTAGTTCAGTAATATGAATATTATTAACTCCTGGTAGACTACTAAATTATACACTGACCAATGACACACATTGACCGACAACAAATAAACATGAGTCTACCTCTATATCTATTGATTTAGCAAGTAAATTCTCTGTAACCCGGTAGACAGTAAGAAGCTAAACACATTAGGGATATAAACCCCCCATCAGTGTTTATGGTTATAACTCACTCTTAACTTTATATACATGGATTACCGAACCATGAAGCAAAACAAATAATAAATCATAATTTTTTTTACATGACGAAATGTGTTCGTAACTTATGGGATCGGGGCTAAAGTAGTTTATGCGTAAACGGAAGCCGTAATATGGGAAATACTAGAATTACAGAGCGCTTTCTTAAAATATGAAAACCATACATCAAATACTTCATTAGTACATCTTTCATCAGTTGTCTTTTACATCTTTCATCATTCTTTGATTTCTGCTGTTATTACAATTACTCACTGTTGCTCTTCCTGTTTTCCTCAATTGGATCTTCTCAACTTTCTGCTACCAGGCATTCTACTTCTGATTGATGTTACATGCTACTTAGATTTACCGAAATAAGTAGCATAGATCACACTCAAGAGTCCCAAACTGTCCAATATTCTATCCATTCTAACAAATTTATCAAGGTTTTAGACTATATGAAGTGTCTTCATTCAACACTTTAGAACATTTGAAATTTTCAAAGCAAGTCATTAAATTGTTCGTTTATAATATTTGAAAATTTAGAGTTTAGATAGCGTTTTACAGGGTTGAATTGCATGTTGGTGTACTATGTGTAAGTCAGCTGCCTCACAACAGACACAGTTGAACTCTACTAGTCACAGCTTCTCATTAGGACTCCAGGAAATACCTCTTGAAGCCACTCACTACTGAGTACATGATGATTATTATCAGAAAGGGAGTTTTGTGAAAATTGTAGTAATTCAATGGTTGAATTCATCAGTAACTCACTGAACACAATGGTGGACGGTGGCGCAATTTCAAGGACTGGTTGAAGTTAGACATTAACACGGCTCGATAACAGCTTCGTGGTCTGAAAGTTAAGTTGAAATCATGAGTCGATTGAAGCTAGACCACCATGGAAAACCTGGAAGCACTGGACGGCCGTTTCGTCCTAATATGGGACTCCTCAACAGTGCGCATCCACGACCCCGCACCACGCACCACCACTGAGCCGGTTAGGTGCTCGTGTGCGAATCCAGTAGGTCCTGGGTTCGAGCCCCGCGTGGTGCGGGGTCGTGGGTGCGCAATGCTGAGGAGTCCCATACTGAGACGAAACGGCCGTCCAGTGCTTCCAGGTTTTCCATGGTGGTCTAGCTTCAATCGACTCATGATTTCAACCTGTGAAATTTCTAAAATTTTCCACAAAACCCATTCTGAAAGTTAAGTGTTTGCGCGCGAGACTGATGATACTGGGTTCGAGTCCCCCGTGCGGAATCGTGATTATACACGTCTAAGGAGTCCAACACCAGGACAAAACAGCCCTCGAGTGTCTCCAAGCTTTCGATGGTGGTCTAACACTGATCGGTTAATGATCTTAATTGAAAAACTCAACAATCTCCATAAACCTATATTGACAATTACAAATTCTTTCCTTTCGTATATACACTTTGATGATATCTTTATACAAAAATGCTAATTCATCATGGATGAATCAAACTTGGAAGCACAGAACGGCCATTTTGTCCTGTCGTGGGACTCCTCGGCAGTGCGCATCCACGATCCTGCTCGCGGGATTCGAACGCAGGGCCTTCAGTCTCGCGCGCGAACGCTTAACCTAATGGACCACTGAGCAGGCAACCAGTGGTCTTAGTGTATAACAACAACCAATCCACGAAATTGCGCGCTGCCTAGGAGTCCCACAATAGGACGAAACATCCGTCCAGTGCTTCCAGGTTTCCAACGATGGTCTAACATCAATCGGTTCATGATCTCAACAAAAAACTAGATGAGATATTTATATCAATTGTTCAATTTGGATAGGATTCATATCACAAATCATTAATTTCACCTAAACAATCATTAAAAATGATAAATGTTTCGTTCTATTTTAAAACTTCTTATCAGTATTCATCTACAATCTCGTCAGGCATCTGATCTAGAATTCTCACATTTCACAGTGCGAGAGTTACCTCTGTACTATGTAGACAGAAATTGATTGTTCGTATTCCCAACCCAAATCAATTCATGATATCATACAATCGTAATGCGGCCCCATCGGTTAAGTTCGATTTCAATTAGTATCTGTGAGGAAAGTCCACGGGTGAACTCGATGAAGCTCTAAGAAGCTCAAAAAGAGTTGAAGATATCCCATCCAATCATCTTTTGGAAGAATATTCCAGCATCACTTCGTATAGCTTCCTTAATGAAAAAATGTTAATAACCCCATGTATGCAGATTGGAGGACTATAATAATGATTTCCTTTTTACTAAAAATTATAAATAGCTGACATTTTTTTGTATCATAATTGACACTATATGGAATAAAATTCCTTTCAGTTGTCTTCTGTTTTCTCATTTGCGACTTGGGAGGGTTCTAGCGTTCGAGTGCTCAAGTTACACGCTCTAGGCTTGAGAATTTATGAAATTCTAGAGAGAAACCATCACTGTCGGAGACCAACTAGAGTAGACGTATGACCAATGAGATTACATAACAAATACACAATAGATTAAATTCAGACAACTTCAGAATTCAACTTTATAGGTCTAAAAGTAGTAACTTCGAGGCCGAAATGTTCTTAGTTAGATTTCTTTCAAGTTTTTATAAGTCCATTATTAAGAAGTCTTAAAATATTTTGACACAGCTGTACTTTCCTTCTTGATTTTTTTGAGATTATCCTGCTAAAATCTAATCGCGATATATATATATATATGACCAATGTCATGTGTTTCAAGTCCTTATTTATTGCAGATCGAATGCTATCGACCATGTTGCAATGTGGCCACCAGTCTAGGTGACTCGACACTGCGTGCACTATATATTGAGATTCGATGGTGGTTGGAGGTAGTCGACAGGGAACTCTGGACCCGGCCAGGATAGCTCAGTGGTAACGTCTCTGACTGTGAAGCTAGGTGACACGGGTTGCAATCCGTCAGGGAGCACCAGTTCCCTCAAGATTACAGGTACACCTTGCTGACGAGTACCAAGTAGCCCGAAACCCTGGTCCAGGTTTTCCTGTCAACTACGTTCAACCACCATCTAATATATATATAAACATTTTCAGATAAACATGCTTTAAATAATAATAATATCAGAAGGGGTTTTATGGATGTTATAGTAATTTTAATAGTTGAGATCATAGATGCGCACTGCTGAGTAGTTCCACAGTAGGATGAAACGATCGTCTAGTGCTTCCAGGTTTTCCATGGTGATCTAGTTTCAATTGACTCATGATCTCAACCATTAATAATAATAATAATAATAATAATAATAATAATAATAATAAGTTATACTGATTCAATAGTTCATTCATTAAATCTTACTCTAATGATTCAATCAATTTTAAATTGGAATTGTTTAAAGTTTGTATTTGATTTTCAAAATTTTGACGAAACTCTTTCAATGCATGACGTACACATTGAGTATGAGATTCAGCGAAGCTTTCTATACGTTTTCGTAATAATAATAATCTTGAAGTGTTTCCAAATGGTGGACAATAGGGAGAGCAAGAATAATCAAGTTTATCAATTAAGTTTGATTGTTATTTATAATTAAAAACATTATTAATGAATAAAGAGAATTAGGTTAATATTATCAAATCCAATGGAAAATTTGTTATGATTAATAATGTAACCTAACACCACATGGAGCCCCTATGGGGATACTTCTGATCCCAAGCCCAGATAAAGGAGGACGGTTAAGCATGGGGGTTAACTATACCATCTTGTAGTAAACTAACTCATTAAATAAAGTTTCATTCTTTGATCTGGAGTTTATGCTGATGATTGTTTTGTTCAGACGAGCAATATAAGCTCCACAACCAAACTATCCAACTCAAAGCGTGAAACTACACCAAACAAAAACTAAAGAAATAGTCACTTCCGGAACTATTTTATGGACTATTCTGATATATATTCTTATTCATAATTATTCAGCAACCAGATTATCATATTTTCATAACCCTATTTATCATAAGCTGCTTTCATTTCACCCATTAATTATCATTATTATTATATTCCCCATCTATTAGCTTATAGCAACTATCTTACAACCAATTTCGATTATGGCTAATTTTAGTTAAGACCTTTTATTAACTTATTTAACAGACAATTCACGTATGTCTTTGTACCGTTATGATCACTAGATCACATGACAGACTCTAGCTAAAATGATGAATGCTTAAATATCACTCCATGATTCATTCTCTTCCTTATGTATATATGATCTCAAATCCTATTATTAGCCTTCGCCTCGCCGAGCTGCACCTTGTTCGATTTAACTAGAAATTCACCTCTGTATTTGATCACACACACACATATTCGCCGCTCTGCTTCAAATCCGTTCTATGTGCTCATAGTTTTGTGGTCTGAGATATCCGCTAATAAATTGTAGTTGCCTTTGTTCTTTGCCTACTGATTTCAAACACCGTTGAGGTTTATATAATAACGGCAACAAGGGTGATTGGTTAACGAAGCAGAGCCACTACAAGTTACAAATTCCCCTATTCATAGCCACTTTCAGTTTGATCTTGTAAAATTATTGTTTTTCATTTTACCATAATGATGTGGTCAGGTATGTCCATACATAAACCACGTATGATCTGGAATATAATATTCGTATAGTGGAGACTGATTACTCTATTCTGGACTCGACGATTATAGCAAGGGGATGACTTAGAAGGGAATCAAGGACACTAGTACTGGTTAATGTGTCATTGGTTAACTCAGGAGTGGTTTTATCACATACTATTAGCCATAAGTCATGACACAATTGACACAGTTTAATTTCTATGAATTTCAATGTTTTCTTTAAAATCAAGACGTATACAATTGAACTGATTAGGGAAAAAACCCGACCGTTGTTATTACCTTGACATGGTGGTGGGGCATGCCTATCGTAATGAACCAATCGAACTATACTGGCTGGGACAATCGTTTTTCAAGGTCCTACTATGCCAGACAGGTTGATTGAAGAGCGATAAAACTAAAAGCAACAAACCCAAGGTCCTAAGGCGAAGTCGTACTGCTGACTGTACAGAGTTATGATGGCAGTAAGGTGTTTCCTTCAGACAACCAGCATGACAGCGATGCTGCCTTTCCACAAGGAGGGGTGGGTTTGGAAAAGGTTGACCCCAAAAATGCACACCTCACCTTATCCCACGGATATCCGTTTCCGGCGGTAAGGTCTCAACAAGTACGGAGCTAACACGAAAATCACTCATAAAAAGGTCGTGTGTGACCGACCTTAAGCAGTTGTCCCTTGAGCACTGCAGTCACGCTCTCAGGTCACTAAGACCACCTTTAATCCAATTTCTTTTTCCTGCTATGGGAAAAAGACCCAATTAATTATGATTGAATTTACTACTTACGTTGATGATTTTGTTGCTTTACTAATAGTTGAATCAATTGATTGTTGAATTGCTTCATTCATTTGTTCTTCAGATTTATTTAATGTTTCAATTAAACTTTTAGTTGAATTAATTTTCATTTCATTTAATATTAAATTCACTGAGGTTATATGTCGTTCAATACGTGTTTGATGAAAAACTAATTCAGTTAATCTTACATTTGCCACATCCTATAAAGAAAAGAAAATATTCAATATAAGAAAAGATATCATAAATGAATTGATACTAGACACCATCATTTAAAACTTGGAAGCATTGGAGTGAAGTAGTTGAACGCGTCGACAATTTCACTTATCTTGGAAGTTTTATCAGCCCTAATGGATTGATGTCTGACGAAATCTCAGCACGGATTCGAAAAGCTCAGTTAGTTTTTACCAACTTACGTCACCTATGAAGAAGGCGAGATATCCTTCTATCAATAAAAGGACGAGTATACTGCGCGGCAGTCCGTTCTGTTTTAATTTACGGCAGTGAAACATGGCCATTAAGAGTAGAAGACACTCGTAAGCTACTAGTATTTGATCACAGATGCCTTAGAAATATTGCTGGCGCCTGCTGGGATTACCGGGTAAGTAATAGTGAGATTAGACACAGGGTATTAGGGAGTGATGATGGTAAATCAGTTGATGAGGTTGTGAATCTTGATCAACTGAGATGGTTGGGCCACGTGTTACGTATGCCTGAACACCGATTACCACGACGTGCAATGCTAACCGGTGTTCGGGATGGCTGGAAGAAAGTTAGGGGCGGCCAAACCAAAACGTGGCATCAGTGTTTGAAGTCACTAACTTCTAGTCTGAGCCATGTTGGTAGATGCACACTACTTGGTTGGGGTCCGCGCGACTATTGTAACCAATGGTTGGAGACTCTTGGTGACATGGCTCAGAATCGGTCACAATGGTATAGGTGTATACACTCACTGTCTTCCCTTAAATCGTGAGATTAAAATTACTTTACACCTTTCTTTCTACGAACTAATTTTTCTTCCTTATATGCAATCTTTCTTTTATATATTACTATCAGTGAATTAACTACTTCTATGAATTTGATGTTTACCTTGTTGTGGTAATGAGTGAGGTATTGCAACTTGTACTGATGCATATATGTGCCTGCTCGTACGTTGTAGCTGACTGACTGACTGGACGGTCGTTTCTTTCTAGTGTGGGACTCCTCAGTAATGCGCATCCATGATCCCTCACGTGGTTTTCGATGGTGGTCTAATATCGTTCCGTTTATTATTTCAAATAAAACTCGACAAACTTTACTACCTTATACTCATAAAAGTTGATAGGTCGATATCACCATTGAAAACAATTAATTCAATTGATAAATTTGAATAGTGCAATATAAGAAGATAAAGTTTATCAGAACAATGTGATGTTAGATTAGCGGAATACATTTCAAACAATTGGTCACGCACATACTTGTTAACATCATTTATACAAGGTCAACTAGACAAATGAAAGGTGAAAGAAAACAAAGATGATAAAGAATGTATTTGTGATACTCACCACTCTGGATAGTAAAACAATATTACCAAGGTAAGTTGATGGTGAGAACAAACTGTTTTTTGAACATATTGTAGTGGATGGTACTATGCCAAGCCTAAATAAGTTATTCTAACCTCTGGACAGACCAATCTATTCATTCTTCTCAAGCCATATTTTTACCCTGTCACTTATTTGCCAATTAACCCTGACTGCTTTTATGTGATCGTATTTGTGTTAATTACTTACCCTTTTCATCATGTATCTGTAACTTCTACTTGTTTGAATATAAATATTGAGGCAGATTTGATTAAATAGAGTTGGCTCAATCGTCTTCTCCACTACGCGTCATTTCGTTTCGCTTCGCTTTCTTCTCTTCGCATTATTCGCTTCGTTTCCCTGATTATCCGTTCAGATCAACGAGTGTACGTAAAATACGTAATCAAGCTTCATTCTCGTATTTTACTTATTTTGTTCCATTATTCTCTAACACAAATTAAGTCGAGAGTTGGTGACATGTATATTTAGACAACAATCATCATACGATCTAATTGGGGTCAGATATCAGGCCATTAAAATATAGAAAAGGTTTTCAATTTTCATAGGGTCAAGGCTACAATAAACCTTAGTATATACGCCATTAAAACATTTTTTTGTACAAAACCACAAAAGTTGAGGTAAGATCAATTTTATAGCCTGTTTCAACGATGTGTTTAGCAATAGAGGATGATTTATTTATATTTTCTATTCTTATTAAGTCATTTGATTTTATGTATATTTATAACCAATGGTCAGTATCTTATTGGCCTTGATATTGTCTTAAGTCACAAGTATTATAAATAGAGAATTTAACTTCACCCGGTTGTACAATTTAGTGGCTATCTAGACTCAGTAACTAAGTATATAATGTGATGGCATTTGAAGCGAACTGTACTGGGTTCGAGTTTTGAGATGAAGATACATTTATCAGAAGGGGTTTGTGGAGATTTGTAGAAATTTTCACAGATTGAAATCATGAGTCAGTTGAAGCTAGACCACCATTGAAAACCTGGAAGCACTGGACGGCCGTTTCGTCCTAGTATGGGACTCCTCAGCAGTGCGCATCCACGATCCCATACCACGCGGGGCTCGAACCCAGGACCTACTGGCTTCGCGCGCGAGCACTTAGCCATTAGACCACTGAGCCGGCATCCAACGGTGTTAATGTCTAACTTCGTGGATGCGCACTGCTGAGGAGTCCCATACTAGGACGAAACGGCCGTCCAGTGCTTCCAGGTTTTCAATGGTGGTCTAGCTTCAACTGACTCATGATTTCAATCTGTGAAGATACATTTAGGCGATGAGGCACAAACAGGATGAAACGTGCGTTCTAGGTTCCACTGCTAGCCACCATCCATTTCGGTACATATTCGCATAGTCCTGACGATCTTTATCTTCTTATAACACTATCTTAATCTCACTATTGTGTATAGCTGAGTATCAAAAACTAAATTGGAGTTCTATTTCAGTCAGTCAATAAGTCATTTGTGTTAAAACAAGACGAATATTGTAAAAGTTAAAACTTTCGGAACATGTTTCAGAATTAGTATCACTATTATTATTACTGCTACTACTACCTATTTTTGTTGATAACTTGGATGAACAGCTCACCACAAGCTCTCAGTCGACTAATAGTATTTGAGTAAAAAGCCTTCATCTTCGTATTATCTATTCCATTACTTACAGTCTCTTTCTATATGTATATGGTTGTAAGCGATCATGAGGATATATTAAGCCTACGTTCTGTGGTGATCAGCACTCAGTACCAAGTGTTATTTATAGCCTTTTAAAAAGTGACATTTTCTAAAAGATTCAGTCTCATGTCGCTACTCAATACACGAGTAACCTGATTGTGACATTTCCATTTGTAACACCATTTTTAATTCATGTGTAACTTATGCATCAAATAGAATCATATCAAATCATAAGGGTAGTAAGACTTTGATGATCTTTCTAATTGTATGAGGATTAATAGTAATATCTAGTTGCCTAAACTAGAATAGGTATGACAGGATTCGAACACGAAAATTATTGGTTAGAAGCCGAAACTTTACACAACTTGATCAGAGCTAATTATCTGCATTGTATACAATCATAATGTGATGTGTGCTACTGATGTCAGCAGATATAAGGAGTATATATCATCATTTGAAAGTGAAATGCCTGGAGGCAGAAGATTAAGAAGATTAAAGAAAAGAGACGACCGAGAACAGAGAATGATTGATGTAGAAACGAAAGAACAATGAAGTCTAAGACGATTGACTGACATTTTGCCAATAAAGTATTTACTATATATGGTCCTCAGATTTTACTAAGATACTCTTTAATTTCGTATTCGAACACATTCGATTGTCTCAACTTGTATTCTCGTTCACTACAATAGTTTATAGTGTAATAACACACCAAAATTGATACCTTAATCACGCCAGTTTAAAAAAAAACTACTCACGAACATTCGTAGAGTAGTCAATAAAGACGAAGTAGATAGAGCGCACATCGCTGAAATAATCAAAATGAACCACAAAGCAAGTCCTAACTTGGAATCATCATAGTGACTGGAAATGAAGCAGACTAAAGAACATAGTGCTCCAGAAATTGAGGCAGATGATTTTTATTATCCACCCCGCAATTTTTGAAAATTCTTTTTTAAAATCCCCCCACCCCACTGAAAAATTTTTTCCACCCCCAAATTACAATATTTTTAACCCCTTATTTCGTCCAATGAAATGGCTAGTTTTAAATTTCGTTTTAATTGGTTAGTTATGTCTTGAAAATTGTTATAAAATATCAGTAATTGTCGACGAAGTACATTTTAATCGTCATTATGGAGGAGAGTAACTTGTCAAGTACAAGCGCTGGTGTTTCTGACGTCACGGAAACGGAGGAAGTGTTTTTGACAACATTGTTTTTCGTTGCGTTCCCATCAGTTGAAGCGTTAAAGGCCGCTATCGCAACTTTCGAAAGATCGACTTACAATCATTATGTAGTGAGAGATTCACATACGGGCAGAGATCAGAATTCGTATATTAAATTTATGTGTTGGAGAAATGGGCGTATAAGGTCTAGCGGTTCGTCACAGAGGATTAGACGGAGGAGGTAATTTGGTTAATGTATTTATAATTTTTTTCACGAAGGGCTTCCATGAACACGCAATGTCCGGCATTCATGTTTTGTACGATTATAGACGGGTACTGGACTGTTGTGTGTGGGAATGTGCATCACAATCACGAGTGCAATTCCCTGAGGTACCAAAATAATTCATGGATGCGCAGGTTAACGGATGCTGAGTTTGAAACTGTGCGGCCACTGCTCATATGTGGTACGGCTTCCTTCCACATTAAGAATTTCGCTTACCATTCTTATGGTAAACGTCTTAATGATCAAGATGTGTGTAATTTGAGGCACAAAGTGTTCTCACAGGCGAACCTTCCTGGTAATCAACTTGCGAATTTATAATGTACACTGTAGGTGATTACGGGAAGTTGAAAGCTCACATAATATCCTTGGGTGGGCTTTGCGATATAAAAAGATATTGACAGTACTTTAAAAAAAACTGTAAAGGGGAACTCAGGACAGAGTAGGTTGTAGAATCCTAGTCGGTGGCCTATGCTATTCAAAGGGTATCAGACATAAGTAAGTAAATCAGTAGGGATACTGATCGTGCTATTAATGTATAGAAAAACACATTTATTAGTTAATTTTCTTTTAAAAGTTGAATTACTTCTTTCACCCGACGAATACGTGGTTCATGCAGTTTGAGTTGCAGTTGATATTCATCGTCTATTTCAGTTTTTCTAACTATAACTTCCTCTTTTACGGCTAATATGGTTGTATTCTTCCATTGTTCCAAATATTCTAATATTTTCTATTACAAAAAAACACAAACAAAAATAATGGTCACTAGATTCGAGAGAAAATTTCCCGAGTTCTAGTGAGAAGATATGAATAGCGGAATTCGACCATGTCTGGTGTAAAGCAATTACCTACCAAAAAACAATCGAAGATAGTCGCTGAATTTCGTGGGCTGATTGAAGTTAAACACTAGCACTAGCTGGTTTACTGGTCTGAGCGTCAAGCGTTTGTGAATAGAACAGAAGGTCCCGGGTTAGACTACCACGTGCAGCGTCATGGATGTGCGATACTGACAAAACCCATACTACGACAAAATGACCGTTCAGTGCTGTCAGGTTCTCAATGATGTTCTAACAATGATCGGTTCATGATTTAAAGAAACAAGCAAGTATAATATTTTTGCATTTCACGACTATAGAATGATGGGTGTATAATACTACAACTCAATACACTAAGCACAGGCTGGATCAAGTTATACACATACAGGATTTATGATAAAAAATTGGCAACCACATAATAGTTTACTTAACACAATTACTACTAGTTCATATAACGAATAGAATTCCGCTACGTTTAGCCATTCATATATCCATCAAACAAAAAGCTTACTCAATTAGCCAAGACTTTCTTAATAAACCAGAAACCAACCAATGGTTGAATATGTCATTTAACATTCTAAGGGATAGATATATAAATGTGCATATATTTCTCAGTTTGGTTTACCCAGAAAAGTTCCCTTTTCATTCAAGAAAGCGGTTTTGCTTGTTTTTAGGAAGCTTATATATCAATATCAGAATCAGAAACCACACAACATAAGTTCGCAATGAAATTGGAATACGAATCACTAGTAGAAAAGAATTCACGGCATTATATTATCACAGTATTTAGTAAACTGAGTGTTTGTCTACGCTTGTTAGTCAATCACTTATCTTTACTGATGCATATCAATATCATTGGGTAATTAGTAAAATAGACTATATGTATATCTACACATATTGTAACGGGAAAACTAGGGATTTGAGTTCACGATCTTAAATCAGACATAGGGCTTGATGCAAATTGATTTGAAGTTGTATTCCAACACAGTGACCTAAAAGTGTTGTACATGCCACTGGTTCTGTAGGTTATGCTTGTGACTATTATTGAAGAGTTCTATGAAATAAGACAAAATAGCTGTACACTTTGTTAGATCAGACTAAATAAATGGGACAGATGGAACTTTCAGAAGTATTCTACGTAAAAATTGATCGCTCCTTAAATAATCATCCATTTATTACGTCATTTTATATCCCTTATGGCTTTGCTGCACACAACTTATGATTTCTTATATTTAGTGTGTTATGGTCTGTTCACTATGTAAATCCAATAATACAAGGTAGATCTACTTGTTGACTTTGAATTGTGATTGATCACAGAGGGCAAATATGATGTATGAACAAATAGGTATTGAAGCCTTCGGCTATTTTTCACGATCACTGTGCTATTGGTCAGATTAGTATAAGGTGAATCACCAATAACCGGACACTATAATCAGATGCCTTTGATTCAAATGAACATATCAAAATTGCTTGACAAATGAATAAATTAGAATGGGGATTTGTGAAGATTGTAGTGATTTTAATAGTTGACTTCATGAGTCGATGTAAGTTAGACCATCATTGAGAACCTGGAAGTATTGGACGACCATTTCGTCCAAGCATTGAACTCATCAGCAGTGTGCGTCTACGATCCCGCATGCGAACACCTAACCTATAGACTACTGAGCCTGCATCAGGTAGGGTCACTGTCTAAATTCAATCGATCCATGATCTTGCACAACGATTCACCCATTGTCTGAGGTAGACACTTGTCTTTACCCGACAATTAAACTCACTACAATTCCCACAAATCCCCATTTTAATAATAATTATCATGTGCTCAATAGTGACTGGCTTCAAGATGGATTTCGTGGAGTTCTAGTGAGAAGCCATGACCAGTAGAGTCCAATCCGTGTTTGGTAGAGACAGGTATCTACCTCAGACAATTGAAGATAGTCGTGCAATATCGTGAACTGATTGAATTTAGACAATAACACCATAGGATACCGGCTTAATGATCTATAGGTTAAGTGTTCATGTACGGGACCGATATATCCTGGATTTGAGTCCCGTATGCGGGATCGTAGATACGCACTGATGAATAGTCCCATATTAGGACAAAACGTTCATTTAGTATTTCCAGATTTTTGTTAATGGTCTAATTTACAAATTTTTATTACTGACAAAGCTACACACCCGTATTCACTCGATTACGGTTCATCCTCAATTTTAACCCACCAAGATACAATAGTGAACCTCCACCCCAGGATCAGACACATTTCTGATCACTCTGAACCCCAGCGCCAAGTAAGTTATAACTTATCAATTCAATAAATAATTAAATCAGAAAGGGTTTTGTGGAGATTTTAGTAATTTCAACAGTTGAAATCACGGGTCAATTGAAGCTAGACCACTATGGAAAATCTGGAAACACTAGATGGCCGTTTCATCCTAATATGGGACTCCTCAGAAGTACGCATCCACGGTCCCGTCTCGAACTCAGAATGCCGGCTCAGTAGTCTAATGGTTAAGTGCTCGCGCGCGAAACTGATATGTCCTGGGATCATGGATGCGTACTGCTGAAGTGTCCCATATTAAGACAAAACGATCTTTCAATACTTCCAGGTTTTCCACTGTGGTCTATCTTCAATTAACTAATAATTTCAACTATTGAAATGATGAAATCACATTTGTTTTTATACAAAAAAACTAATAGAAATTCACTTACTATACGAACGATTGCTTTAACATGTTTGATTAGATTTAAACATTTTTCAATTTTAATTGGTTGAATATAATCGGTTACATAATTATTTACAGTAATTGGTTTATTTTCATCATTATTATTATTATTATTATTATTATTATTATTATTATTATTATTATTGATAATCAATAACTGAGTATCATTATTTTTTGTATGATCTGATTTTATTGATTTTTTAATGAATTTAATTGATAAATTATTATTGATTTCATTCAAATGATTCATTTCATTACCAGTGATAATACCGGTTAATTGAATATTTTTAATTAAATAATCAATAAATATATTCAATGTAGAATTAGATTTCATTTCTGATTGTAAAAATTTAATTAAATCATCCATAGCAATATCATGATGTTTTATATAATAGAAAATATGATTTAATTTAGAAACATTTCCATCGAATTGTTGTTGTTGTGGCGGTGATGGTGATGGTGGTGGTTGTGGTGATGGTTGTTGCTGTGGTGGTAATGGTGATGGTGGTTGTGGTTGTTGTAGTGCTGATGGTGATAGATGTTGTTGTTGTATACAAATATATTTTTCAAATCCAAGTGTAACTATGTTATTGATTGGTGTTTGACGATTTATTTTTTTCTAGAATTAATAAGAAACAAAAAAAGAGAAACAAAGGGATTATGAGTTAACTTACCAAAATAGCCTAATATCATTTTGTGGTGTGTGTGTGTGTTATCGATGTCGATAGATATAAATAGTATGTAGTAGTAGTATTAGTAGCCAAATAGAAAGTACCTTTTATAAAATCGTTCATCCTGTTCAGCAACACTGCTGCAACATTTTCCTGATACTGACAGTAGTGTGATGCCTGTGTAGTTCTCACATTGCTCAGATCTCCTTTCTTTGGTATCTTGATGAAGTGTCCTTCTTTCCAGTATGTTTATGGCCCTTGTTCTTCCTCCTAATTCTTCTTGAATAGAGTATGAAACATGTTTGCAGTCGCTTCTATATCTGCCTTCAGTGCTTCAGTTGATCTATTGTCAGGAACTGTTGCTTTCCCATTCTTGATTTGTCTGATGGCCATCCTGATTTCTTCTATCACCGGTTGACTAAAATCTATAAGAAGGTCTGTGTGTGCTGCTTCGATGTCCGGTGGGTTTTTAAAGAGTTCCTCAAAGTGTTTTGCTCATCTGTTCTTCTGTTCTTGAGTCTCAGTGATTGTCTTGCTTTCCATATCCTCGAGTCTATAAAAATGTCATGATCATTATTTTCATTATAGTAGATTGTCGGTGTTGCATTTTCATATTTACCCCCATGATATTTATATCAGTTCTTAGCCAATCGGAAAGCATCTTTCATAAAATGTGTAGTTTATTAAAACGAAAATAATAATATTACCAAGTATAAACAAATTGTACATATTTGATGAATCTACAATAGTCTTCTTCAAAAGAAAAGAAAGGTATCAACTCATTCTAATGAATATAAATTGTCCATATTCTGGAATTCTTAAAAAGGGTTCAATGAGATCTCTAAATATCCATTAATGAATTAAACATTAAGAGTTTTTTTTCAGTTGACATTTTAATCACCAATTGATATCAGGTACAATATGCAAAGATCATTTTACTACTTATTATAAAGACATGCTTTGTTGAATTTTACGCGGAAATCGAACAGTCACATTCTCGATCCTGATTATGATACTGTAGTGTATACTACTGATGTCGACAGATATAAGTAGTATGTATCAACAATTCAAAGTGAAATGCCTGACGGTAGAAGGTTAAGAACATTGAAGAAAAGAGAACCGGAACAGAAAATGATTAGTGTTAAAACTAAAGAACAATCATGTCTGAGACAATTGATGAATATTTTGCATATGAACTATTTAGTATATGGTTCTTAGATTTTGTATTCAGATACATTCGATTGTCCCCTGCCTATGTTCTCATTCTCTGAAGTATCAGGGACAGTACCCAAAAAAAGTTTTAGAAACAAAGCATATAATTCTGGAAACAGATATGAATTCCAGAAATAGAAAATTTCTAGGAGTAGACATCAACTTCATTTCTCCAATTAAAAGTCATATTACCTGATTTCAAAGTCGGTCTAGACTAGGTACTATCCATCTATCAATATAGCTCATACAAATGGAATGATATCATATCTTGATCTATTCGTCTTTATGAATATATTATTATCAATATATATGTAGTGAACGTGAACTCAGATGGGAAAGATCAATCCAAACACTACAGAGTAGTTTTATAAAATATGAAAATCATACATTAATTACATATCTTCCTATAGTTTATCCTTTCTATTGTTGTTACAGTTTCTCTCTGCTTCCTCTTCTATTCTTTTCAATTCAATCTTCTACTGACAAGCATTGAAATTCCGATCACCGTTACATACTACTTATATTTACTAGTATAGGGGATGTGAGATGCACACTGCTGAGGAGTCCCACAAACGGCCGTCTAGTGCTTCTAGGTTCCCAAAGGTGGTTTAACATCAATCGGTTCATGATCTCAATCAAAAACTTAATAATCTTCACAACCCCTATACTAGTGATTAACAAGTGCTCACTAGTGACTAACTTCGTGAGGGAATTCTCAGAGTTCTAGTGAGAAGCCGTGACCAGTGGAGCTAATCCATGTCGGGTAAAGACAGGTATCTACCTCAGTACAATGGAAGACGGTCGCGCAATTTCGTGGGCTAGTTAATTTTAGGCACTTTCACCATTGGATGCCGGCTTAGTAGTCCAGTAGGTTAAGCGTTCGCGTGCGAGACCGACGGCCCTGGGTTCGAATCCCGCAAGCGGGATCGTGGATGCTCACTACTTATATTTGTTAGCATAAGTAGTATGCATTACCTAAATAGAAATAATTGAATATTATCAATAATAATAATAACTAATAATACTTACTTCCAAATGTAAAGATTGTTGTTTTGTACAATGGGTTACACCGAAAAATCGGCAAATAGCAGTTTCGCATAAATCGATAACAGTGGTTATTTGTTTTACATATGTATCTAGAAATTGTAATTGTTTATCATATAGTGATTTGTAACTTTATAGATTTAGGAAAAAGAAAAGAAAAGAAAGAAAGAAAGAAGTATTTAATTATTAAAGGGTTCTGTGTAATCATCTATACATGATGTATTACTATTATTGTATACTTAAATTAACTGTAATTATGTGTTCTGTTTAATTTGGCTGGTGTTAATGAAGAGTGCTGGTGGATGGTCTATGCTCCTCCACAAGGGGTAACAGGCGTAAATAAGTAAGTAAGAATGTCATTATGTGTTCTACCGTTCTTAAATTATCGTTCATTAACTATGAACCTATCGGCCACTTACAGTTTGATTGTATACATGTTATGATCTCTAATTTGTGGTTTATTATAATCAAGAATCCAGTAAATATAATCCCTATGGGTTTTTGAGTCAAAAGCAGTAGAAATAAAATGAGACTAATAAATAGTTAAGTTTTTTTTTATTATTGTCACCGTCTTTTGATTGGATCTTTGGGTAGGAGTACCCTTTGGATTAAAAGATGTTAAAATCTCGGTCATTATTTACAGTGTAATTAGTTAAGCGTAGATTGTTGTTTTGATTTGGACAAAGTAAACATGTCACAGTGGAGTCTATAATGAATTGATTCAATAATGCAGGTAAATCATTTAAAAATCATCATTCGCAGTTTGAATAGCTCAGTGGTAACGTTGAAGATTCAGAAGCTGAACGATGAAGGTTTATATCCGACAGGAAACATCAGTTCCCTCAAAATTATAGGTACGCCTTTCTGACAAGTTCTAACTAGCGTGAAACCTAGATCAAGTAAAGTTTCCTGTTAACTACATTCAACCACACTACGTTCATAAATGTATAAACATAACCTAATTTCTAGATCTGTCATTATGATATGATGGAAAGAAAAATCAATTCCTCGATTGATTTACTCATTATGAGTTTTATTCAACATTAATTCCCGTGTAATTCAATGTGATGATCATTTACTGTAGTAATTGTTTTCTTTTGTCGTATGATATTTTCTTCTGTATAATATACGATATTCTTGTATTCCATTAACATGAACTATGCTCAGTAAATGGTTTGTTAAAACTGAGTATGTGATTTAATCCTAATTATTAATCAAAAAGGGGTGTACAATCAATATATAGGCCAGTGTATTTCAGACTATTTTGATCATCATCGTCATCGTGTTTTGGGGCTAATAAATCATCACTTATACCAGTCTTGTGTTCTTACTTTCGCATCGTGGGAATTGCCGAGGTCCCTCGTTCCGAGTATAAGTGATCAGCGCCTTTTCCGGCACAACAATGGCGACGACTCAAACACAACACATTAATTGAGAAGTAATAGATTAGTGGTGTAAAATATCTACTCTTAACTATGTTAAGTCATCTTGACTAGTGTTGGGGATAGTTGAAAGAAAGTTAGGAGTGGCCAAACTGACCAAAACGTGGAATCAGTTCTTGAAGTCACTAACTTCTGGTCTGAGACATATTGGTAGATTCAGACTACTTGGTTGGAGTCCACGCGACTATCTTAACCAATGGTAGGAGACCAAAGGTGATATGACTCAGAATCGATCACAATGGCGTCAGTGTATGCACTCTCTGTCTTCCCTTAAACCGTGAGATTAAAATTACTTTGTGTCTTACTTTTTACGAACTGATTCTTTCTTACCGTATCGTATCCTTATACAAAATGTTTTTTTATACTACCACTGAAGTAAATACTTCAAAGAATTCGCTGTTCATCTTGCGCTAATGAGGTGTGGCAACTTGGACCGATGCATATATATGCCTGATCCTACGTTGTAGCTGACTGACTGAGCCATCTTGCAACAAGTTGTTTAAGAATAGATGAATTGTGGCTGGGAGTAGAATCCAGGACCAGCATTTCACCCGGTACGGCCGAGGGTGGGGAGAGTCTGCTCTCTCTATCCAAATGCTCTCACATGGCCACGTGCATATAACCACTACAAGGGAAGTATCGCACTACGGGTGTTGTTTACGATATTAAGAGGAAGAAAAGCGAATGTCAGGAGCTTCTATCCGGCTGGTAGATATGGAGGACCATTTAAGGGAGTCGGAAAACCCTCATTCCAAACCTATAGTTCACATTGGCTCCAGGATCCTGAGGGAACAAATGACGTACGAACCTATTGTTGAAAACTGGCTAACATGGGACTACATCTCCGGACATTGCTCCACTACCTTGTAGATCACACCTTTAGGTCAAAGGCTCCGGGTGTGGCTCCCTAAGAAAACCACCTGCTCCGATTTGTGCACCCGGGCACTATAACAACCCTCACATAAATCGAATGATTTATGTAGCGCATATGTATTTGGTGCCTCCTTCTATCAATGTTTATGTGTTTAAATAAGTAAATAAATACCTGCAACCCAGTGTTGATGTATACACTATGAAAAAAATGAAATAAAAACCCTTTACAAGTCAGTGCTTATGTGAAGTTAATAGCTCAGTGAGTAATGCTTTTTCGATTGGAAAGAAAGACACTTAATTCGAATTCAAATGGGTAGATCAATAATAGAATGTAGGATCTTCCAACTGATGAATCTACTGTTATCCACCTTCAATAATCATTATTCTATTTGAGATTTATTAAAAATCAAGTATCAAAAAAATTTAATACTTGAATTCGTGGGTCAATTAAAGTTAGACCACCATTAAAAACCTGAAAGCATTGGACAGCCATTTCGTCCTAGTATGGGACTCAGCAATGCGTTTCCACGATACCGTCTCGTGAGATTCGAACCCAGGACTTATAGGTCTATCAAGCAAACTTTTAACCTCTAGATCACTGAGCCATTCGGTATCCAATAGTGTCAATGTCTAACTTCAACTAATCCATGAAATTGCACCGTCGCCGTGGATACACATTACTTAGAGCAGTCTCATACTACAAGACAAAACAGCCATCCATTGCTTCCAAATTTTTCATAGTGATCTAGCTTTAATTGACTCATGAATTCAACTACTAAAATTAATATAATATTCACAAAATCCCTCTCTGATTGTAATCGTCATATACTCAGTAGCGACGGTCTCCAAGAGGTATATCCTGGAGTTCTAATGAGAAGCAGTGATCAGTGAAGTTCAATTGGGTCTGTTGTGAGATAGTAACTCACTGAACCCAATGATGGATGTGTCGCTCAATTTCGTGGATTAGTTCAAGTTAGACATTAAAATCGTTGGATGCCAGCCAGCTCAATAGTATAGTGGTTAAGCGTTCGCGCGTGAGAATTATAGTTCCTGGGTTCGAATCTCGCAGGCCGTGATTGTGGATGAGCACCACTAAGTAGTCCCATATTAGGACGAAATGGCCGTCCAATGCTTCCAGCTTTTCCATGATGTCCTACCTTCAATTGACTCATATATATTCAACTCTTAAAACATTATTACAATATCCACACACCTACACACACACACACACACATAAAAACAACATACTCACTTTACACTAATTTCATTGAATAAATTAATTACTTCTTGTAATTTTTCATTAATTATTTGTTCTGTTGAACTTTGTCTTAATAAATCAATTAATGAATTAATCAATTCATCTTTTTTAAAAATTTCATCATATACTACTTGTTTTATATTAAGTAAATTAAAATTTAATTCATTTTTTAAATGAACAATAGGTAGATGAGCATAGAATTGCCATAATTGAATTAGGATTTGACTAAATTTGAATAATAATGGAATACATTCATTTAACCATATAGATAAACACCATGAGAAACAATGCTAATAAGGAGAAAATGATAAAAGAAGAAGTATTAGTGAGTATATTGAATATTATTATAAAAAAACGTCATTATATATATAACTGATAGGTCCAGGGTTCGAATCCCATGAGGCGGAGTCGTGTACGCGCGCTGCTGAGGAGTACCATACTAGGACGAAACGGCCATCCAGTGCTTCAAGGTTTTCCATGGTGGTCTAGCTTCACGAATGCAACTATTCAAATATATATAACCGCTATGTTAATTATAATAGGCATCGAGTGTCTATAGATGAGTCTGTTCTATCTCTTATATAGAATTCTATAGTTAATAAGTATTATTATTATCATTAAGCAAAATAGAATAGTGGCTAGCAGTAGAATCCAGTTTGATGTGCATCTCGTCCTATTTGAGACTCGTCAGCTGGATATACCTGCATCTGAGTTGATGTTCACTCCGGGATTCGAACCTAGTACCGTACGCTCCAAACACTATCGCGTTATTCATTTAGCTATTGAGTCCCAAATAGGACGAAACGCACGTCCTGGATTCCACTGCTAGCCACTATTTATCCTTGCTTATAATCATTATATTTGTTATATCCGGACGAAGAATAAGTAAATGATAACTGTTAGGGTCTACTTAAGAACTGTTATTATACATATATATTCTTATTGTATAATTATTAAATAACCAGACTACACATGTATTCGTATTTCTTTATTTGACCTATTGACTACTACTGTACGATTTACTATTCCCAAGTTATTTTCAATCGATTACAGTCTCTCACAATCATAACCACTTTTTGGCTTGGTCTTGTACAAATGTTATTTCCTACTTTATGGTATGATGCGGTCTGCTTTGATTTGTATATAAACCAAGTATGTTTGAAATAAATGACTTATGTGGTGGAAGCTATCGCATTATTCACCTAGCTATGCCAGAGTGAACATCAATTCTGAGATGCAGGTACATCCAGTTGACGAGTTCTAAATAGCAAGAAACGCGCGTCAAAACTGGATTCCACTGCTATCCACTATCTATCTTTGCTTAGAATGCTTGTAAATTAAGGCAATATCGAGGCAATACACACAGTATCCACACATGCCAATAAGAGACTGATTAATTGCAGTTCTAGACATCAATGGGAAGATTCATGTAAACAATACCATGAGAATTTATTATTTTTGTTATTTATTTATTTATTTATTTATTTATTTATTTATTATTATTATTATTATTATTATTATTATTATTATTATTATTATTATTATTATTAGTGGCTATATTCAGTATTATACTTTTGGTACAATATAGAATTCTCAGCTCAAAGTATTTCTTATTTCTTGATCAATCCTGACTATAACATATTGAGTGATCGTCAGTTAGATGTTAGCAGTTCATGAATTGACATTTGAATAATGTTCATTCTTTTCCAATATATATTGTCAGTTATCACGATATCTCTGATTGGGCCCTTTTGTAACTTGTATACTGAAAGATCTTAAACTTTACACAAACGTACCTGAATAAGCTATGAGATTAATAAACATAATAATGTGTTAAAACAAACAATAAAACAAATAACTTGTTAACATATTCAGATGGCAGGAACAAGTAGCTCAGATATTCAAGAAGGCTGCCGCTATTGAATTTGTCAATACATGAACTATCTCTTATACGGCATCTGTTATACATTCAATGAATCTTTCGTAGATAGATGTATAGTGAACTACAAACTTTCATTTAAGCTGTAGGAGTTTATCATGTTTACAAAAAATGATAATTATTTTGTAAGTAATTATATACTCTATAGCCAATTACAAGACATTACTATCATGTGAGCTTTTTGTGTGCTGATCCATTCGTAGTTACTACGGTATACTTTTAAAAACAGATCAGAATATTTCTATTGCTTATACAGCTTTCATCATCTTGATGACAATTAAACATGAACAATATAAGATATCATAACATAATTAGTTTCCCTTTAACTGAAACTACAATACAATACTTGTCGACTGTTCTCCAGTTGTTGTTATTGTTTTTTACCTGAAGCCAGTTTATGACGAAAATCTTCAATACACTTGACATAGTTGATTTGTTTATACTCCTGTAGATTAACATATGCATATCGGTGTAATTTTACTTCATTAGTACATATGAGGAATTGGGTTATACAAGTAATAACTAGTACACTTGTGTTAGGTCCTATAAGCATAATGAATGGTAACTTTTGGGATCCATTTATGAACCAATACTATATGCATACATTTATCGTATAATTATTAAGTTACTAAACTATTCATATTCCTCTTATTATGAGCCTTATTTTGACCTATGAACCATTATTATACTTTTTACCATTCTTGAATTATGCTCTGTCTATTAGTCACTCCCTCCCTCATTCACAGCCACATTTGGCCAAATTTTGTACAAATGTTATTTTCTATTTTATGGTACGTTGTGGTCTGCTTGATTGGTATATAAACCGAGTATGTTTGAAATGCATAATTTATATCACAAAGGCAGAGATTGATGTTCTGGACTCAACTGGCTGGGCTAGGCAGAAAGCAGGACCAATTAGGAATCTAGGCTGCTCGCACGTGTTTTCACGTCCTTGGTTCGATCGATAATTCACTGCTCCCTAATTGGTGGTATCATTACTTATCCATTAACACGGCACTTAGGCCACAAGTTATAACAACTTATACAAGTACAGATGACATAAGCTATATTGATTCGACACACAGATTGAGATTGAAAGTCAAGCACACCACACACTAAGTCAATTTTGTACAGTTCAATAATGTATATTCGTTCATATATAAAATTGGATTCTAACATCAATTCATTGACGATAAACCAACATCATAAAGGTATTCAGACATTTTACGATCTTACGATATTTTATTTATACTTAGCGTCCAAAGTATCAAATCCATCTAACTATACATCATCCACATTGGATGTGAGACCGTTATCCACCTCAGGCAATGGAAGATATTTACGCAACATTATGAACTGATTAAAATCGGACATTAACATCATTGGGTCCTGGTTCAATGATCGAAAGATTGAGTGTTCACACGTGAGACTAAAGGTATTAGGTTCAATTCTAGGATGTGAAGTCATTGATATGCACTCCTGAAAAGTTCTATACAAGGGAAAAATAGCTATCTAATATCTTCTGGTTTAGCTAAAATCTATTTATGATTTATAACTAAAAAAACTGTAATCTCCACAAAATCATAGACTGATAAAATGTATATATGTATAAGGAGATAATAAATTAATTTAATCATTGAATTCATGAATCAATTATAGCTAGAACACCAATGAAAACTTAGAAGTACTGAATAACCATTTCATCTTAGTATGGAACTCTTCAACAGTACTCATCTATCATCCCATCCACAGGATTCAAACCCAGGACCTATCGATTTCACACATGAACACTTAACATCTAGATCACTGAGTCAGTATCCAACATCTCCATTAAAACCTCCTACTGATAATAATTATTAGAAGGGGTTTTTGTGGAGATTTTAGAAACTTCACTGATTGAAATTATGAATCAATTGAAGCTAGATCACCATGAAAAACCTGGAAGCACTAGACGGCCGTTTCGTTGGTTAAGCACTTGACGCGAGACTGATAGGTCTCGAGTTCGAATCTCGCGGGGTGCGGGATCGTGGATACGCACTGCTGAGGAGTCCCATACTAGGACGAAACGGCCATCCAGTACTTCCAGGTTTTCCATTGTGGTCATTGAATTACATAATGAAACGTTACTTACATCAAGATAATTTAAATTATTTTCAAATTGACTTTGTAATTCACCTAAAATGGTGATACAATTTTCTTTAATTAAATTTTCAATTTCATCCATTGAGTTGATCAATTTACGATGTAACATTTGATTCTGTTTATGAATAATAAAGAGAAATTTACAATAAAAGAAAACAACATAAATATTGAAAGAAAATGAATGAGAACAGAGAAACAATGAAGTTATGACAAACACAATGAGGGGGTGGGGGGACGTTATTTCATCTAGATCAAACCATGTAAAACAGTAACATTTACTTTTGTTCCTAATCTATTATACAGATCATAAGCTTTCGTTTGATATATGGTTCATTGTCATATTGTTTTCTGTTTCAAATGTATTGTAGTTTAGATGTAACATTTAGTACTGTATTTTCTTAACCTAATCAATATCCATTGGCCGGATACCATCTGTAACAGACTTCTATGGAAGTGGACAAACGAGCTTCCAGTTGAAGGGGAAATTAAGAAAAGACAGTAGAAGTGGATAGGACATACATTGACGAAATCATTAAACCACATCACGGGGCAAGCCCTAACTTGGAATCGTGAAGGGAAGCGGAAAAGAGGAAGGTCGAAGAACACACTACGTTGGGAGATGGAAGCAGATAAGAAAAGGATTGCCTAGGACAGGGTTGGATGGAGAGTGTTAGTGGGAACAGGCATAAATAAGTAAGTAATTAATCCCCAGTTTTGCATATAATTGTATTTTCCTAATCGTTTGCGTGTTGTGGTCATGTTAATCATCTATATAACTCATGTATCTTTTTGCACTAATCTGAATCGGAACCGAATCGATGTGTGAATCGGGATTGAGAATAAATCGAGTAGTGTTCCAGTCGTTTCGTCTTTCTCTCTCGATCGCGTGGATGTCAAACAATCAGGTGATGGAATAGTTTTTGTTCCTTCATTCAAGGCAGTTAGTCTCATTTCGAACTTACGCGTTTCTAGCCTCAAATTTATTCAGTCAGTCTATCGTATCAAGGCCTTGATCTAGGTTGAGACAAATTGTCTTCTGTGTATTAGTGAGTAGACAGGTAAAGGATGTAATAAAAACGTCAATGAAATAATGATAGCTTCGAACTCTTCGACACAAAGCACACACACTTAAATCTAAATAGAATTCAAACTAGATATGTTCAGGTCTCGTTAATAGTGTACAACCTTTCATTCGATGAGTTGTAGTCCAATCGTTCAGCGATTGCAGGTTCGAATTATTAATTACAGTGTAGAATTCTCAGTACAAGTTCACAGCATCGCAATTAATCTTTGTTCATTGGTGTTTGAATTAGTTGCAGGCTATAATAGTTGACTGTGTCAGTTGGTTGGACTGGATAGTTGGAATATGTATGTTGTAGATACTGACTCTTGACTCACCTTCCAGCACAAGGCAATGATTAGAGAAAAGTATTCATGTGGTGGACTAATCGGACTACAGCTTGAATTGGTACAGGATTAACTGTACTGTTCAGAATGTATAATTGGTCAAATCTGGGACACTAAGCTACAGAAGAACTCGTAGACGCGGGATAGAAAAATTTCTAACTAGAATTATGATTTCTAAGTTTAGCACGTGATATAGATTTGAGTCTCAAGCCATAGCAACTAAGTGTCATTCATTTTCATACGCAGGCATTTTTTAATCTTTTGCTGTTATAACTCGAATTATTATCTCATACTATATATTTGTTGTATGAAATCCAATACAATTACTTCTCATTTCCGGAGAGCGAATACGTATGGTAAATATTTATCAGTGAAGATGGTTTCACAATGTCGGGAATTGAATGAAGTATGATAATAATACCGTTAAATATCTGCTCAGTGGTTTGGATGTCAAGAATTCACAAGCGAGACCGAAGGTTCTGGGTCTGATTCTGGCGTACGGGGTCATTGATGCGGACCATTGAGGAGTCCCACACAGGGACGAAACGGCCTTCTAATGCTTCCAGGTTTCCAATGTTGGTCTAACATCGGTCGGTCATGATATCATTGAAACAAATGCTAAAATACACAAAATAATTCCCTTCATGATAGGTTGTAAACTTCTTATAGGAGCGCTTCAATAATTAGGCAGTTATTACGCATTACTGGTCAGTTAAAATAAATCAGAACATAGCCACTCACTTGTGCAGTGAGCATTTGAATCAAACCGTACTACTTTCGAGTCCAAGAGTTAATATTAAGTCACTCTGGGGTGCAGTTACACTCAACTAAGGACGAGTCCTAAAAAAGACGAAACGAGTGTCCTTGATTCCACTATTAGCTACCGTCTATCTCTGCTTAAAATGCTTGTGACTTAATGACAATATTAAAGCAATCCGTATAGGACGCACATAAGCCAGAATAGACTGATCAACTGCTGTCCTAAACATCCGTATGCATATAAATAAATTCCTTAAGCCTCAAAGCATTCGACTTTCAATGGTTTAAATGATTAATTTTCCTGATTAGCGTTTTTTTCTAACAAGATTCTTTTTTATGGGATAGGGTTACTAACCCTATTCTGGTTCCGAACCGGCAGTACCCCTAGAAAGGCTTCAGACGAAGTCTTCAAATTCATACAATTCAGTAAACTCCTGAAAAAATGTCTCATAAGCAGGATAGGAATATTCTTACTTCAAAAAATGCCAAAAATGGAATGAATAGTCTCTTTAACTAGAAATAAACACTGTAGACTTCAAGATAACAGAGTCTAAAGGTACTGTTGTGATGAACGAGAACACAAATGGGGACAACCAATTGTATTTTAACATTAAATTACAGAGTTCTTTCATGAAATGTGAAAACCATACGTTTAATACTTCATTTGCAAATCCTCTATCAATTGTCTCAAACTTTATCGTTGCTTCATTACCACAACAAATGCTCTCTGTTCCTGTTCTCTTCGATTTGATCTTCCCAACCTTCTACTTCTAGGCATTTCAATTTTGACCAGTCTCCTATACTACTTATGTTAAAATAAGTAGCATACACCACACTGTCATACATCATAAGAAACCTAAAGTTGCGTGTTAAGAAGATCAACAGAAAATCAATCACAACCTAACGTTATCCTTTGAAAAATTTGAAATGTTCTGAAGTTTCTATAGGAAAACAAAAGCCTTGATAGCTTACTTTCATCTGTTGGATTTGATCGATACACTGTTGTGAATTATCTTCATAAGCTTTATATATGGAATTCAGAGCGTTTTGATTCATTTCATCTATTGAATAAATAATAAAGGTAGTTTAGTTTAGTTTAGTTTATACTTTTCATAAACTAAATATGCTGTGTCATTTCAAACATCTTCACTTACACTGTCCATTCTCATTCGATATCTTTTGCTAACTTTCCTCACTTTTCTATCATATGCAGCACAACTCTCATTCAATATTTGGATTGTATGGTGTATTACCTCAATGCCTTGAATTCACACGTCTCTTTTTCAAAAGGTGTCGCCAATGGTTGAATGATGTTTTCACTAACTACTAACATCAATCATCTAAGTCTGATCAACCAACGTCGTCCATACCACACTTGCTAGACACAAGACCATCTATTTCAAAATATCATAGTTGACCACTTATTCAAACATAGTTAAATGTCACTTGATTTCACTTGGTTTAATCGTATCGAGACAAACTCATCGACACACATTTTATTAGTTTGTCACACAGTAGTTTTATGTATTACTTACGATGATATTATTTCCTTCAGTTTGAAGTTATTAGCCTTCAGGTCCAATTACAGGTTTGTACAGTTGAGGAATCCCAAAATTAAAATGAAACAGCTATTGAGTGGCTTCACTGGGGGAGGGGTTATACCTAGGTCTGTCAGATCTTCAGAGCAGTACTTAATCTACAGACCATTTGGTTGACTTTTAATGATTTACATCTCTAATCCTAGTCAATTTACGGTAATTCTCAACCATGTAAATGTTTGTATGTTGGTTTTTAACAGTTATCTAAATAAATTCAGTTCTTTAAAGTGGTTTGAGGTAACCGACAAGAAACTTCGGACCCTTGTTTTGTGCTATTTCGGCATTCATCATTAAGGTATACCTATAATCTTGAGAGAATTGGCTCTCTCTAGCAAACTTGATCCTGTGTCACTAAGCTTCACAGCCTGAAATATTATCGTTGAGCTATTTGGGCCGTGACTGACCTCCTTTAGGAATAATTTTTCACAATTGACCAATCTCTGTTTGCTGACCACTGTCATGTTTGTCAAGTCTAGTATCAAATTCACCAGAGACCATCAACACCTTTCAAATGACAATTACACTTTACTGACGAGTGGCAAATAGTATGAAATTTAGATCGAGCAAGATTTCTTGTCGATTATTTCTAATCATCATCTTACATCTTAACATACTGCATGATATGTTGAGTCACTTAGACTAGTAACTATATTGTAATTTGATCGATAAAATTCAATGAGAACTAAGGAGGAATTGAAAGGTAACATACCCCATTCAGTAAATAACTGTTTAATTTTAATATCCCAATTTTCTAGAAATTCTTCCATATTATTTGATGGTACCAAATTTTCACTAGATAGAAAATTATTGAAAACATTTAGTAATCTGTAAGATGATTAGCAATAACAAATAATTTTAATCAGAAAGAGGGTTTCATGGAGATTGTAGTAATTTAATAGTTGAATTCATGAGCCATTTGAAGCTAGACCACCATGGAAAGCCTGGAAGCACTGGACGGCCGTTTCGTCCTGTTGTGGGACCCCCCAGCAATGTGCATCCACGACCCCGCCTCGCAGGATTCGAACCCAAAACCTATCAGTCTCGCACCAGGCGCTTAACCAGCTAGACCACTGAGCCGGAAGGCATTCAATGGTGTTATTGTCTAACTTCGACTAATCCACGAAATTGAGCGACACATCCACCATTGTCATCAGTGAGTTGCTACCTCACAACTGACCCGGTTGAACTCCACTGGTCACTGCTTCTCACTAGAACTCCAGGATATATTTCTTGAAGC